>NW_027211692.1:412500-650000 GCF_022749685.1 Semicossyphus pulcher
AGAACGAACTGTTAATAAACAGCAAAACATCTTAAAAACAGGATTCTAACTGTTTGTAGACGAAGACTTGTTGTTAGCAACACCTGCTAACGTTACCGCAGCAGTCCGACGGTGACTTCACCGCTGCAGCAGTGCAGACAGACAGAGATAGAGAGGCAGACGGACAGACAGGCAGATAGACAGACAGGCAGACACAGAGACAGAGAGACAGTCCGTCCGTGTCCTCACCGCTCCACAGAGATGCCGCTGTGTCTCCGGGCTGCCTGACAGAGACCCGTCGGTCCTGCCTTCACTCCATCACGACATTTGACCGTGAAACGCGGACTCTCCCGTCTCCTCCGCTCGGCGGCAAAATGTCGGCGGATGGAGCAGACAGTCAGCTGACGGCAACCCGGCCCGGCCGCGTCCCATTCAGAACCACCGCCCTCCTTCTCCTGACTCCTCGTGCGACTCTGAGGAGTCAGGTGATCCTTATTTTAACCGTGTTTAAACTGAGGTGCTGCTGTGGTTCACACACCCACAGAGTACCGGCTGCTGCGCTCTTACTCCGCCCGCTTACAGCGACCGAGGCGGGGGCTGTGCGGATTGGAACGCGTCCATCCATTCTCCTCCTCCTCCTCCTGCTCCTGCTCCTGCTCCGTGGGTTATTTGGCTCGGCTCAGAAATAACAGTTGACTCTTTCTGCTCTCAAACGACTCATTTAGTAAACTTATGTACTATGTTTAGTGTTAAAACATTAAATGTGTATTTACTGATCTCTTATTTGTTGCAAGTATTGAATAAGCAGAAACCTCAATTCATTCAAGTATACGGCATTGAAGATAACACAGCGGGATGTCACCAGTAACTCCTATTTGTCTTCAGAAAAAACATTTCTTCAGATAAGATAAGATCATCTTTTATTGACGCCCAGGGGGGAATTCGGGAGTTGCAACAGTACATAGACAAAATAGCAAATAAGTAAATACAGTATAACAATA
Source organism: Semicossyphus pulcher (assembly GCF_022749685.1). NCBI lineage: Eukaryota > Metazoa > Chordata > Actinopteri > Labriformes > Labridae > Semicossyphus > Semicossyphus pulcher. The sequence goes on from NW_027211692.1 coordinate 413,481, forward strand.
AAAATAGAAAAATAAATAAAAATAAAAATACGAGGTATATACAGCTGTTATACAAGTAGGAGTAAGTGACATGGTATGCAGGATGAGATAATACAGTCTGAGCTCGAAGGTTTACGATGTGGAACAATATAAGCTGCAGTATGAAGTGCGTCAGTAACATAACGGTAAAGATGGCAACTATAGTATAATATAGTATAGTGTACAGTATAGTATGGTAACAATACTGTAATAAGGTACATTATGAACATAGAACACTACTATATAATACACTTTATATATACTATACTATATAACAGTGACTAGTAGATATAATAGTATAAGATAGAGCAGTAAAGTAGTGAGTACAGCACAGTATATGAAGATATAACCACCTGGTGGATGTTACAGTATATGGCAGGTATATAAGTAAATCAGAGCAGCAGAGTCAGTGAGGTGAGAGTGATGAGAGTCCTGTACTAGAGTTCAGCAGGAGGACAGTCCGTAGCTTCCACTGCTGGTGTACAGTCTGATGGCCGTGGGCACAAAGGTTCTGCACCTGGGTGGGATGAGGCGCTGGCTGAATGAGCTGCCCATCTGCCCCAGCTCATCATGGAGAGGGTGAGAGGGGCTGTCCAAGATGGCTTTAAGTTTGTCCTTCATCCTCCTCTCAGCCACTGACTCCACAGGGTCCAGTTCAAGCCCGACCACAGAGCGGGCCTTCCTCACCAGCTTGTAGAGTCTGTTAGCTTCCCCAGCCTTGATGCCACCCCACCAGCACACCACAGCAAAGAACAGTGTGCTGGCCACAGCAGACTGGTGGAAGGCCTTCAGGAGCCTGCTGCAAACACTGAAGGACCTGAGTCTCCTCAGGAAGAGCAGCCTGCTCTGTCCCCTCCTGAAGAGGGCGTCAGTGTTGTGAGACCAGAACAGTCTGGTGTTGATTTGGACCCCAAGCTGCTTGTATGAGTCCACCCTCTCCACTCTCTCCCTGGATGATGATGGGTCAGGGGACCTCCTGTTCCTCTGGTAGTCCGCCACCAGCTCCTTGGTCTTGCTGATGTTGAGCTTCAGGTGGTTGCTGTTGCACCATGCGATGAAGCTCTCTATCAGTCCTGTGTACTCCTCCTCCCCCTCATCATCGGTCCAACAATGGAGGAGTCGTCGGAAGACCTTTAGAAGTGGCAGGAACCAGAGTTGAACCAGAAGTCTGAGGTGTAGAGAGTGAAGAGGAATGGTGCCAGAACAGTTCCCTGAGGTACGCCGGTGTTACTTGTCACCACCTCAGAGGCACAGCCATCCACTCTGACATACTGCGGCCGGCCAGTGAGGTAGTCCAGTATCCAGGCTGTGGTGTCAGGGTGCAGTTGCATCGCCAGCAGCTCGTCCCTCAGAAGGCAGGGCTGGATGGTATTAAAGCACTGGAGAGGTCACATGACTCTCTCAGTGCTTCCTGCTTCTCCAGGTGCGAAAGGGACTTGGGGGCCAGGAAGATGAGGGCATCCTCCACACCAGTGTGCGGCTGGTATGCAAACTGCAGCGGGTCCAGGAAAGCCGTTAGCAGTGTCTTCAGGTGCTGGAGAACCAGCCTCTGACATGTCTTCATAACGTGACGTGAGTGCCACAGGTCTGTAGTTGTTGAGAGCGCTGGGACGTCCTTTCATTGGTACTGGGACGATGCAGGAGGTCAGGGTGAGGGGTGCAGGGAAGAGTCCACTGAGCTGGGGGATGAGGGGGGGCTGTCCTTTGAAGCTGCTAGTACTGAGAGAGGGGGAGGTGGATGTGGAGGTAGCAAAGGTCTTGATGGGAAGGAGAGCAGAGGTGAGAATGGGGGCAGAGATGGTGGGTGCAGGCCTAGGCACACTGTCTGAGCTCACGGGGGTGGGGGTGGTGTTCAGCTTAGCAGCATATTCTGAGTCTCCGTCAGCTCTGGGTGCAGGCTTGCTGCAGCCCGTCATCTGTTTCCTCCCATTCCACACCTCCTTTGTTCTGACCCGTCTTGGCCTCAGTCCTGTTCTTGGCCTCTCTTAGTTTCCTCTTTAACTCCTTTTGGACCGCCCTGAGCTCCTCACCATCCTTGGCCATGAAGGCCCTCTTCTTGCTGTTGAGAAGGCCTTTAATCTCCTTATTGATCCACGGTTTATTGCTGGGGAAGCAGTGAACCTATTTGGATAGGGCAATGATGTCCTCACAGAAACGGTGGTAGTCTGTAACCCTCATTGTAATCTCCGTGGTCCTCCTGAAACAGCTCCCAGTCTGTGACACTGAAGCACTTCTGGAGGGCCTCCTCTGTGTCCTTAGACCAAACCTTCACAGTCCTTGTGCTGGCTGCCTGCTGTTTCACCAGTGGCCTGTAGGTGGTGTCAAGGTGTATCATAATGTTAATAATTGATGTGAAATCAGTAAAATGATATAATAAAACAATGCCTTCTGTCAAACCAGTCAGCTCTGTGAAGAGCTCACATCCTTCACTGTCAGCAGGCCTGATCAGAGCGCACACACCTGCTGAGGAGCGTGTGTCACTGCATACGACAGACAGCTGCATAAAGACTGTCAGAGACCAGTATCACCTGTACAGCAGGTGTATCCCATCATGCTGAGGTTGTGATGCCGCACAGCGAGTTTACTGTGCTGATTGAACAGGACAGAGTTCAGTGAAACGTCTCCAAAGAAACAAAGAAAACATTTGCACACACAGAAGCTGATGAAGCGAGTGTGTCAGGATGTGTTTAATGGAGTGTTTAAAAAGTGAAGACAGCAAAGAAAGAACAAGCTGCTCATAAATAAAACATCAGACTTACTCCATCATGTGCTAATATCTCATAGATTTATATTATTAATATACATTATTAAGGTGTGCTCAGGTGATTCAACATCAGAACATGAACATCAACATGAACATCAGGTAGCTGTTAGTTCCACTGAGACCTGAACCGGGCCACCAATCCAGTGCTCCTCCAGCAGGTAAGCAAAGAGGCCACACCTCCTTTTTATCCCGATACCACCCCAGGAACTTTCCCCAGGGACCATGAACTTTAGGAAGTAGTCAGTATGTGTGAGTGTGTTTAAACTGCAGGGTCTAAATAAAGTCCTGAAGTAGTACTCTCTGAAAGAACATGAACTTTGGGGATGGGACTTGCAGCTGATTGGTCAGAACTGAATGAATTCATGAATGAATGAATGAATCTCCTTCTGATGGACTTTGATTTGTTCTGAAACTGAAACAGTTCAAACCATTGGCTGTACATAAAGATGGACGACGCGTCTCCACCTCCAGGAGCCCCATTTGTCAACGAGCTGTCAATCATGAGGTCACGCCCCCTTTTTACAGCATCAAATAACTCATTAAAAGTAAAGTTGTCAGAAAAATGAACACTGTGACATAAATCAGCAGGATAAGAACTAACTATAATGACAGAAACCATGTTGGAGAAAAATATATATAACGTGTATTTAGATTTTATAGTTTGACTCATGTCCCATCTGTTAACATGGAGGAGGCGGGATTTATGAGCTATACTGCAGCCAGTCAGCAGGGGGCGATAGAGAGGTTTCTCATGTCGGCCATCTTTGTATTCAGTCTGTGGTTCAAACACTTTCCTCTCGTCATCTCCGGATTCTGTTCAAACTTAAACTCGACAGTTCTAAATTAAGAAAGGTGTTTTCAAGTCACTTCACATCATCATAAACTGGTCACATGACATCCACAAAGAAATCACTGGGGTTTCCCATGGCCAGGCAGAAGGACTGTCGGGTGGTGGAGAGGTCACGACGCTGACCTCGAGACGGCGACAGGTCCTTTGAGTTCTTGTTACCATGGAGACCAGAGATGGAAGTCGGGGGTTGTCGGGTACTGTCGTTGCCAGGGGAGCATTCAGCCAGCTGTTTGTCAGATAAAGCACCAACTTCCTGTTTGGTGGGCTCTGATTGGCTGCCTCCTCCTCGCTCCTTCTGACCTTCACTGCAGTCTGATCCGCTGCTATGACTTCCTGTCAATCACATCAAAACGACTTCCTGTCAATCTCATCAAAAGACTTCCTGTCAGTCACAGAGGGACTTCCTGTCAGTCACAGTAAAAGACTTCCTGTCAGTCACAGAAGGACTTCCTGTCAGTCACAGTAAAAGACTTCCTGTCAGTCACAGAGGGACTTCCTGTCAGTCACAGTAAAAGACTTCCTGTCAGTCACAGAAGGACTTCCTGTCAGTCACAGTAAAAGACTTCCTGTCAGTCACAGTAAAAGACTTCCTGTCAGTCACAGAACACTTCCTGTCAGTCACAGTAAAAGACTTCCTGTCAGTCACAGAAGGACTTCCTGTCAGTCACAGAAGGACTTCCTGTTAGTCACAGTAAAAGACTTCCTGTCAGTCACAGAAGGACTTCCTGTCAGTCACAGTAAAATACTTCCTGTCACTCACAGAAGGACTTCCTGTCAGTCACAGTAAAAGACTTCCTGTCAGTCACAGTAAAAGACTTCCTGTCAGTTACAGAAGGACTTCCTGTCAGTCACAGTAAAAGACTTCCTGTCAGTCACAGTAAAAGACTTCCTGTCAGTTACAGAAGGACTTCCTGTCAGTCACAGTAAAAGACTTCCTGTCAGTCACAGAAGGACTTCCTGTCAGTCACAGTAAAAGACTTCCTGTCAGTTACAGAAGGACTTCCTGTCAGTCACAGAAGGACTTCCTGTCAGTCACAGTAAAAGACTTCCTGTCAGTCACAGAAGGACTTCCTGTCAGTCACAGAAGGACTTCCTGTCAGTCACAGTAAAAGACTTCCTGTCAGTCACAGTAAAAGACTTCCTGTCAGTCACAGAAGGACTTCCTGTCAGTCACAGTAAAAGACTTCCTGTCAGTCACAGAAGGACTTCCTGTCAGTCACAGTAAAAGACTTCCTGTCAGTCACAGAAGGACTTCCTGTCAGTCACAGTAAAAGACTTCCTGTCAGTCACAGTAAAAGACTTCCTGTCAGTTACAGAAGGACTTCCTGTCAGTCACAGTAAAAGACTTCCTGTCAGTCACAGAAGGACTTCCTGTCAGTCACAGTAAAAGACTTCCTGTCAGTCACAGAAGGACTTCCTGTCAGTCACAGTTGAATTCATATAGTAACCGTGTGATTAAGGCTTCAGTCCAATTTGTTTTGAAGTTTTTCCTTTTTGTTCACCTTCACTGTGCTGACTCCCTCCTCCTCCTCTTCCTCCTCCTCCTCCTCCTCCTCCCCCTCCTTCTCCTCCTCCCCCCCAGGCTGACAGCTGCTGCAGGGGGGAGGGCGAACTGTAGGGGTGAGGGACGGGGTACTGGTAGGGGAAGGCTAGGGGCCGCTGGGGGCCGGAGGATGGGGCCAGCGCCTCACAGTCTGATCCTCCTCCTGCTTCATCGTCCAGCAGAGACATCACCCCCAGACCTGACGGGGGAGGGAGGGGTGCATGGTTACTACTGATGTCAAGTGACCTTGTGACCTCTCACACACACACACACACACACACACACACACACACACACACACACACACACACACACTCTCTGACTGAGTCTGTCTCATGTCTTTTCTGTTAAATAATTTTTTTGTTTTTGCCTTTATTGATCGAACAGCTGAAGAGAGACAGGAAGCACGGGGAGGAGAGAGAGGGGGATGACACGCAGCAAAGGGCCGAGGACGGGAGTCACACCTGCGGCCGCTGCGTTGAGGACTGTAGCACTGAGATAAACCAGCGGCCCCTGTCTCATGTCTCTGTTCTTTCTCTGCACAAACCCTTTAATGTTTTCAGTCTCCTCCTGCTCTTTAAGACACCAAAAATCCTCACAGGAGGTTTAAAGGCTGATTTCCTTCCAGAGAACCACAGCGGCTCCAGGAAGTGAAGTTTGAGTCTTTGTAGTCACAGAAGAGTCTGAACGTGATGAACAGAGCCGGATCTGAACTCCAGAAATCACTTCAGCTTTCTGACTGTACAACACTACATGATGTCTCGGTCTGACAGAACCAGATTCTCTTTAAATGATTATTTGACTCTGAGGCAGCTTTTTGTCTCCATCCTGTGGTCATTAGAGGAACTGCAGCATCAGATGACAGTACTCTGTGGACGGGGTCTCCGACCGTGCTCCTGGAGAGCTACCTTCCTACATGTTTTTGGTTTCTTCGTGCTCTAACACACCTGATTCTCATGTTTTGCTCATAATTAATCCCCGGAGACGCTTCAGTTGGTTGAGGGTTGGAGACCCCTGCTCTGTGGAATAAATCTGTGACCTTATGAGCCCAGGTGTGTGCATGTTGAGAGCAGCCTGTGGGGCCGTTCCTGTGACTCACCTGCACTCAGGTCTCCGAACACGTAGTAGCACTGCTCAGAGAAGGTCACCTTGTTGACCGTGTGTCGGATGAAGCCGGCCTTCAGCAGGTTTCCGGCGTACTTGCGAGCTTCTCTGCGGTCAGTGAAACCTTCCAGGTGTCCGTGCAGCCAGTCGACCACGTCTGAACCTGAACGCACCGAAGACAACACAGGTCACGCGTCACAGAAATCTGTTCTCTTTGAATGTATGACGTCACAGCTCTGGAGGGTGTGTTCTCCACAGCAACCACTGCAGAGGCTTCTGGGTACTGTAGAATTTACAGACACCCTTCAGACCAAACTGAGGGATTAACATTGCTCTCCATCAACAGATTCTACATACTAAAGAATGGGGCTGGGTTTAAAAAATACATTTTTCCGATTCGAATCGATTCTCAGTTGAAAGACCCAATATTGATTAATAAAATATGTGTAAAAACGTGTCTGATCACTCACGTTTCTGAGCGCCCCTGAACGCAGCACGACTCAGCCCATCCCCCTGACACACGGCAGTGAGGGAGACATGCCCGGACTCGTCCGTATGTAAGTTTATGTTACTCTCTGTTAGCGTTGTCTTTGGCCGCGAGTGTGTTTTCTGCGTGTTGTTAAACAGTATGCCTTTCCCCATTAGAACTGAACGACGGTGGTCAAAGGACGCCGAAGAGACTCTACAGGGCTGTTTAGAGGCAACCGACTGGGATGTTTTCTGTGATGCTCATGTGGAGGACATAAACTAAACTTACAGACACCATAACTGATTATGTCAATTTTTGTACAGACAATCTCATCCCCACCAAAACTGTGCGCTGTGTGCTAATAATAAACCCTGCGTGAGTAAGCACATTAAAACAACACTGAACCGGAAGAAGGCTGCATTCAGGAGAGGAGACAAGGAGGAGATGAAGAAGGTGCAGACTGAACTGAGAGAGAAGATCGCAGAGGTTAAGGAGAGCTACACGAGGAAGCTTGAGGGCAAACTCTAAGAGAACAACATGAGGGAGGTGTGCAGTGGGATGAGAACCATCACTGGTCACGGTAAGAAGACAGACCAGGGGACTGAAGGTGATCTGCATGAGGCCAATAAGTTTAACTTGTTCTCCAACCGGTTTGATGATGTGGCCTCGGCCCACTCTCCCTCCAGCTCCTCTGAGGACTCCCTTCCCCCTGCACACTCACCTCATAGCTCTCTGCCCCCAAACTACCTCACAGGCCGCCCACAGTATGTGAGACTACGGAACATGTCAGACACCATTGTTGGCAGCACAGGGGCACCACAGGGGGCGGTCCTGTCTCCCTTCCTGTTCACTCTCTACACCTCAGACTTCAGGTTCCAGTCACAGTCCTGTCACCTGCAGAAGTGTTCAGACAACTCTGCCATCGTGGGCTGTATCAGCAGAGATCAGGAGGCCGAGTACACGAGTGTGCTGGACAGTTTTGTGGCGTGCTGTGGACTAAACCACCTACAACTCAACGTCACAAAGACAAAGGAGCTGGTGGTGGACTTTAGGAGACGAAGGACCGGTCCAAATCCAGTCACCATCAACGGAGCAGAGGTGGACGTTGTGAAGGAGTACACGTACATGGGCGTCCACATCGACAATAAACTGGACTAGAAACACAGATGCTGTTCACAAGAAAGGTCAGAGCCGCCTGTATTTCCTCAGGAGACTCAGATCTTTCAGCGTCTGCAGAACCATGCTGCTGATGTTCTATCACTCGGTGGTGGCCAGCGTCATCGTCTACCCTGCAGTGTGCTGGGGCAGCAGGCTGAAGACACAGGACGCTAACAGACTCAGTAAGCTCATGAGGAAGGTGGGCTCTGTCCTGGGAGTGGAGCTAGAGTCTCTGGTGGAAGTGTCTGAGAGGAGGATGCTGAGGAAACTCCTCAGTATCAGGGACAACACGGCTCACCGCCTGCACGCCACACTGGAGTCCTACCAGAGCACCTTCAGCGGCAGACTGAGACCACCGAGGAGCAGCACAGAGCGCCACAGGAAGTCTGTTCTACCTGTGGCCATCAGACTGTATAAGTCCTCCCCGCTCAGCAGGAGGAAGCATGGAGCATGATGGGACTCACCATGTGCACCTTCTGATACCATGTGCAATAACACTTTCAATATCAGGTTACATGATGTTCACCATGTGCAATAATACTTTTGTACATCATAGCCCATACATTTCATATTTTCACTTATATTTTTTGGAGCTTTCTGTCAGTTCCTTCAGGATTAATAAAGTTTTATGTTATCAGGGGCCCGGTGTGGAGGGTGTGTTTGTTATCGTTCTCGTGTAGCAGGGCAGTTAAAAACACTTTTAAGCCCCGCCCTCTGAGGGAGCGTCTCACCAATGAAGGCGTTGGGGATGGTGATCTTAAGCCACATCCGGTCCCGTACCTCCAGACCTGACTCACGATTGGCCATTGCCTTGACAACGGCTGTCATATCACTGTGGATGCTGAGGTGGTTTTCTTCGTGCACACCTGAGAGACACCAGAAGATCATGGTTAGAGTCTTTGACAGACAGGCAGAGGGATGCTGCACTGGCTCTTGGGAGTCTTACCGTAGTGTGGGAGGAGCCTCCCTGTCATGGCGGCTGTGTGTGACACCCAGGCGGCGGGGTCGATGGGACGGACCGGCTCGCCTTCAGGAAGGGGGGAGACAGCGGAGAGACAGGGGAGAGGCGTTAGCCTAATGTAGCTGTATTAGCTTGTACTTCATAAGAGATGTCCCAAAGTAGAACCTGATGCTTCAGCTACAGGCCACTCAGGTGTGAACACCTGACTGTGTACTAATGTTGTTTGTACGAAACTTTATTTTATTAATATTAATATTAAGTCTGAGGATGATTCAGGAACAGGAAGTCAGCGTTAGAGCTGTTGGTGTGTTGGTGACTCACTCCTCGGCAGCGTGAAGCAGCCTCGAGGGTTCGGATCCCAACACTTAGCTACCGTCAACGTCACTGGACTGCAGAGAGACAGACAGACAGACAGACAGACAGAAGTGGAAGTCAGAATGTGGTGTCTGAAAATCTTTCAGAGGACTTCCTGGATCAGGTTTCAGGACTTCGTCCCAACGCAGTGCTAATGCTAACAGTCTGCAGCCATGCTAAGAGCTGTGCGGTGCTGTACCTAAGCACAGTGATGATCTGAGCTAAATGCTAACAGGTACATGCTAACACGCTGCTGTTTAGCAGGTTTTTATGATCAGTCTTCATCCAGAGGGAACATGAATCAGATGTGAGTGCTGTAGCAGTAGTGATAGAGAATCAGTAATAGTCGTATCAGTTGTCTCACCCAGGTGTGTGAACGATCTCTCTCAGCACTCGGACCGCGTCGTCGTTACTCATGTTCTCAAAGTTAGTGTCGTTCACCTCACAGACGAGAAAATACTACTGTTAGTACTTCGAACAAATACTACTGGACAAGTAATGATGATCAAGAGAGTACATTTTCCATTCAGCACTAGTATCAGTACTGTAGTACCTGCAGTAACAGCAGTATCAGTACTGTAGTACCTGCAGTATCAGTAGTGTAGTACCTGCAGTATCAGTAGTGTAGTACCTGCAGTAACAGCAGTATCAGTACTGTAGTACCTGCAGTAACAGCAGTATCAGTACTGTAGTACCTGCAGTACCTGCAGTATCAGTACTGTAGTACCTGCAGTAACAGCAGTATCAGTACTGTAGTACCTGCAGTAACAGCAGTATCAGTACTGTAGTACCTGCAGTACCTGCAGTATCAGTACTGTAGTACCTGCAGTAACAGCAGTATCAGTACTGTAGTACCTGCAGTATCAGTACTGTAGTACCTGCAGTACCTGCAGTATCAGTACTGTAGTACCTGCAGTAACAGCAGTATCAGTACTGTAGTACCTGCAGTACCTGCAGTATCAGTAGTGTAGTACCTGCAGTAACAGCAGTATCAGTACTGTAGTACCTGCAGTATCAGTACTGTAGTACCTGCAGTAACAGCAGTATCAGTACTGTAGTACCTGCAGTATCAGTAGTGTAGTACCTGCAGTAACAGCAGTATCAGTACTGTAGTACCTGCAGTATCAGTACTGTAGTACCTGCAGTAACAGCAGTATCAGTACTGTAGTACCTGCAGTATCAGTACTGTAGTACCTGCAGTAACAGCAGTATCAGTACTGTAGTACCTGCAGTATCAGTAGTATCAGTACTGTAGTACCTGCAGTACCTGCAGTATCAGTACTGTAGTACCTGCAGTATCAGTAGTGTAGTACCTGCAGTAACAGCAGTATCAGTACTGTAGTACCTGCAGTAACATGTCTCCAGGCTCAATGCGTCCGTCGGCTGCGACCGCTCCGCCCTTCATGATGGAGCCGATATAAATCCCTCCGTCTCCTCGGTCGTTACTCTGACCCACGATACTGATCCCCAGGAAGTTATACCTCTCTGACAGACAGACAGGCAGACAGGTGGGAGGAGAGACAGGCAGACAGACAGGTATTATTTTCCATGACTCTGATCTGGTGGTTGTTGTGCATTTCCATGGTCACATGGTAAACTGACTGTACTCATGCAGCACTTTTCTAGCCTTGCGACCACTCAAAGCTGCTTTTACACTACATGTCACATTCACACATTCACACACTAAAACTACGTTAAGTGCCGGACCGTCAATCAGTCATCACATTCACACACCGTTGGCTATGCCACCAGGAGCAATCTGGGGTTCAGTGTTTTGCCAAAGGATACTTCGACATGTAGCCTGAGGGAGCTGGGGATCGAACCACCAACCGACCGATTGGAGGCCGACCGACTCTACCACTGAGCCACCGCCGCCCTGGTGACAGTGTTAACAGTCGTGGTGTGAAAGACATTTAAATCTTTAATAACCTTCTGATCACATGTCCTGATGATCGCTGTGTGGAAATATCACAGCTCACAGGGAACCTGCAGCTGACTGACTGATGGTGACATCATATGACACACAAAGCATGATGGGAAGTGCAGTTTGTATTCTCAGGCCCCAAACAGACATGAGGAATAATGTTAAGTGATAACATTAATATTTAAAGAGGATAGCTGTCTGCTTGTACATTTGTTATAAATAAAGGTTTATTCAAATCGGCACTCAGGACAGCTTCCTGTTACTGATAATACAGGGTCAAAGTTCACCTTCTCCATTCTTTCCCTTTAGAGACTGCAGTACTGTTACTGCTGCTGGAACTACAGACAGGACTTCTGTCTGTGGTACTCACCCATGTTCAGAGTGACTGTGATGACGTTGAGCGACATGGTGGAGTCAGTGACACTGCTGAAAGACACCGACTGACAGACAGGCAGGCAGACAGACAGGGAGAGAGAGACAGGCAGACAGGCAGACAGACAGGGAGAGAGAGAGACAGGCAGACAGAGAGGGAGAGAGAGGCAGGCAGACAGGCAGACAGACAGGGAGAGAGAGAGACAGGCAGACAGAGAGGGAGCGAGAGAGAGAGACAGGCAGACAGACAGGGAGAGAGAGAGAGAGACAGGCAGACAGAGAGGGAGAGAGAGACAGGCAGACAGAGAGGGAGCGAGAGAGACATGCAGACAGACAGGGAGAGAGAGAGACAGGCAGACAGACAGGGAGAGAGAGAGAGAGACAGGCAGACAGACAGGGAGAGAGAGAGACAGGCAGACAGAGAGAGAGAGAAGAAATTCAGACAAATAAAAGTAGAATGTTCTGTGTGTGTGTGTGTGTGTGTGTGTGTGAGTGAGTGTGCGTGCGTGCGTGAGTGTGTGTGTGAGTGCGTGTGTGTGTGTGTGAGTGCGTGAGTGAGTGTGTGTGTGTGCGTGAGTGTGTGAGTGTGTGAGTGTGTGAGTGTGAGTGTGAGTGTGTGAGTGAGTGAGTGAGTGAGTGAGTGAGTGAGTGAGTGAGTGAGTGAGTGTGTGTGTGTGTGTGTGTGTGTGTGTGTGTGTGTGTGTGTGTGTACCCTCTCCATTCGTTGTGTTCTGGGTTTTCGGTGGCGGCGGCGTTGTCGCCGGACGAGTCGTGGCGAGGAGCTGCTCTGGCCTGTTGATTGGCTGAACCTGGTGTGACATCACAGCAGGAAGGTGTTACTGTACGACACATTACAGGTGATTTACAGACCTGTGGTTGCTAGGTAACAAAATGTTCCCCTCACCTTTATATGGAAATATAAAAAGAGGTTGAATGATGAAATAAGGAAATATTTAGAATATTCGAGAGAACTCACATGAACCAAAACAAAACATGACAAACAGAAACGCTGTTAGCTTCCAGGGTTTCATTTCATGTTGGGAAACGTAGAATAATAACGCCACGGTAACATCAGACATATCGAAGATAGCAAGAACGTCAGCACATAAATACATACCTCTAAAAACAGAGACGACACAAAATCAAAAGAACATTTAACAGAAAAAAAGAGTGAAATAAAATCTGTGAGAAAAGAACAAATCCAGACGACAAAATCTCTGAGCATGAAGCGATGAGAGAGGAGATCCAGCAGCTCACAGGCGCAGGAACGCGTTCTTTCTGCTCTCAGATCAGCTGGGACTCTTTTATCTGCCGGACAATACACACTGCTCCGCTGGTCACATGACCCGCAGCAGCCAATCAGAGCGAGAGGAGGAGACACGAGCATGAACAGGTTTACTAGAGCAGAAGAAGAAGACCTGAGGGCAGGTGAGATTCTGTTATCATCCAGCCAACCAATCACAGTGAGGGCTGCTGATGATGTAAGCAGGTCACATGACAGAGAGGTTCTGTGGTTCAGGTCAACATTTTAATGAATCAGGTCCAGCTCAGTTCGGCGAGAGGTCCAGGACTGGTTTAGCCTAGCTTAGCATTAAAGTCATAACACAAAGGTTTTCATGGAAATAAATCAAGAGTTACAACCGGAGCCAACCGTGGACGTCTGCTTAAAGTGGGAAGAGTGCTCCCGCAATTACTGATTGTCACCAGTGGGTGGCGCCCAAGAGCACGTAACTGAAATGTCTGAGATTGTCACTTTAAGAGTGGAAGCAGAGGGAAAGTGTTAGCCTGCAGTACGACACATGTGGGAGTGCTGCAGTGTATGCACTTCCATTTGATGCCACGGCTCCAACACAAGGATCTGAAAACAGTTGACAGTGATCACCTGTGTGTGTGTGTGTGTGTGTGTGTGTGTGTGTGTGTGTGTCTGACCTTCCTCCTGAGTCTTCCTCAGAGGAGCAGAAACTAGTTGTCTCTAATTGGCTGCTCGGCTGGGTGGACGAGCTGTCACCTCCACCTCTTGGCTCCGCCCCATTCTGCTCAGCTGATTGCTGAGCGTGGCCATTCAGACAGCAGCCTGCAGAGAGAGCATCCAATCAGAGACTGAGGCAGAAGGATGACTGACAGAGATGAGATCGGAGATGATTGTGCACAAAGCATGAGCAGCAGAGTGAGTGTGTGTTTTTCCCTGACGCACACTTTTAGTGTGTCATCATGAGGAGCTGCGTCTCTATCGATCAAACCAAGATGGCTGACTCTCTGAATTTATCTTACCGCGCTCGCTCTCTCCCCCTCTCTCTCTTCTGTGTGGTGGTGCAGTGACAAGTTGGACCTCTGACCTCTGCAGGTCGTCCTGAACGCCCACAGCAGCAGCACTGACAGACAGACAGACAGACAGACAGACAGACAGACAGACAGACAGACAGGTTACACCTGGACACCATATTCTCTCTCCTGTCTGTAGGCAGACACTTAGAATAACTGCCTGAGCTGAAGGGAAGCGGTCTGAACGCCCACCACATCTCCTGGTGCAGAACAGCACTCAGTGCTGGGTGAAGGAAAGTGTTGCGTCACTGGAGGACTAAAGGAGACGTATCGGTGAAGGACAGACTGTTAGCAGCTGATGGATAACAAACACATACGCATGAATATGTGGGGCCCTTTTCTTCCTGCAGCTTGCTGTGCTAAAGAGTTGCACCCTTTCCTGTAACTGTACATCATTAAAAGATTTATATATAATGTGATGTACTAAGGCATGTACCATTTAGGTGGTATTATTTAGTACGTAAAATGTGATGCGCTGCTCAGTCCGCATGCTGTGTCTGTCATGTTCCCTGTTTGCTATAAGGTTTCTATATGATGTGAAACATCACGCAGGCTGTGAATGTATGCATGTGTTCTTTTCCTGTAAGAAAACTCAATAAAAAGAAAATGATATAAAAAAAGAAGAACAATCTGAGGCTGTCACTTGGATCGATGGAGGACGATGTTGCAGCCAGGACAGCCGAAGGTTAACACACAGGAATAACATCATATCATACGACATCATGTATGTAACAGGACTGTGGAGCTGCTGAGACACAGGGGAGGGGGCCAGGAGGCGTCAGGTAAGACAGGTACTCACTGGAAGGATGGAGGTCTGGAGTCTCCAATCCCACCTGTCCTCTCCACAGGGGGCGGAGCCAGGCTGGTGGGCGTGGCTACAGACTGAGCATCTGACCCACTGAAGTCTGGCTGACAGGAGTCTGAAGACACCAGCTGGAGAGAGAAGAGAGGATCAGACAACACCTGGATCAACAGGTAAAGTGTGTGTGTGTGTGTGTGTGTGTGTGTGTGTGTGTGTTTCTGACCCAGCAGACGACTCGTCCATTCACAAAGGGCAGCCTGGCGTCATCTTCACTGATCTCCTCCTTGACCACCCTGTTAACACACCCACCCACCCACACACACAAGGTGAGCAGAGCGCATGCACACACGCACACGCCATCTGCTAAAACTAAAAGCTGTTTTATATTCTCACTGATGAAATCTGCGCCTGTGTCTGTGTGTGTGTTCTCAGCTGATCTCCTGCTTTGTTTTCAATCACACAGTGTGATCCAGCTCAGTATTGATCCAGAGACAGTGTCACTTTTGACTCTGGTTCATGTTGAGCAGATTTACTTACGGACGGACGGACAGACGGACAGACAGACAGCCATGAACAGATCTGCATGTTGTCATGGAATGGCTCTGCTCCTTTAATCTGGATTAAATGTGTTTAAGGATTACTGAACACAACTCCACCATCTACACCACATCATGCAGTTATAATGCAGCAATAATGAAATAACGATGCAGTAACGATGCAGTTATAATGCAGTAACGATGCAGTAACGATGCAGTGACAATGCAGTAATAATGCAATAACGATGCAGTGATAATGCCATGATAGTGCAGTAACGATGCAGTGATAATGCAGTAACGATGCAGTGATAATGCAGTAACGATGCAGTAACGGTGCCGTGATAACGCAGTAATAATGCAGTAACGATCAGTAATCATGCAGTAATCATGCAGTGATAATGCAATAATAATGCAGTTACGATGCAGTTATAATGCAGTTACAATGCAGTGATAATACAGCAACGATGCAGTTATAATGCAGTAACGATGCAGCAACGATGCAGTGATAATGCTATGATAGTGCAGTAAAATCAAGGACGTAGAATTGGGTAGGAACACGTCCCGACCAATAAAAATGAGAGGTCTGCCCTCACTCTCTGTCAACTACACTACTCTGAGACTACCAGGAGATATGATTACATGAATAATCAGATTTCAAATCTTGCTAGAAAAAGTTAAAATTAAACAAATTTTAAAAAATTGAGTGAGCCCTTGAGCAACAGTGCAGTGATAATGCAGTTAGTGGAGCATCACAGACGCATGTAATCTCAGTACATGACTTTAAATCTGTTGTGTTTGTTCTGTTCCTGCTGCGTGATCATCTGATTTACTGTGTTTGATCTTATGGTGTCACTGTTTGTACAGAGAAAGCACAACAAACTAGAACAGTGTGTAAAGTCTGCTCCACATGTTTTAACAGGTCCAGTTTCAGAGGCAAGTTCACGATGTGTTTGGTTTAGCTTAGCTTAAAGCAAAGAAGCAGAGGGAAACTGTTAGCCTAGCTCCACACCTTTGTTTGTCACATGGGCTTCAGTCTGTAGATTTAAGGAGACCTCCATCAGTTAATTAAAACCCTGAACCAGGACCTGAACCAGGACCTGGACCTGGACCTTACAGTCATACTGGATCCTCTCAGATCTGCTGTTTTTAAATCTCTTCCTGATCTGATCCCAGATTAGACCTCATGCTTCAGCCAACAACACATCAGGTCACATGACCCACCCACACATGCATACAAATATATAAATATCTCTATAAATGTAGTGTATACATGTGCGAATACAAAAGTACATATAAATCTACTGTCTATATGTTATATATATATATGTTGAGGAAGACGTCTATATATTCTATATATATTTATATAAACTTTCTACAGTGACATGATGACTTCGTATCTGTTATATCCTCTCTTCTTCTCTTCCTCTCTTTAATATTTGTCACGTTTCAGATAAAACTTTATTAATCCCAAAGAAAATGACAGTGCCAGATAGCTCCCCAAAAAATACAGTACCATACAAATAATACAAAATGCAAACAACTCAAATATAAGTGAACATATAAAATGTATGGGTTAATGCCTTAAGAGAAAAACATGTTTATATCAATCGCTATGATTATAATTATCATTATGAATGACAACAAGGATGAAAATATAATAATAATATAATAATAACAATAATAATAATAATAATAATAATAATATTCTCGTGTTAATCGTTGTGCGAATATCTCTGGATCACGTGACTCACCCGAAGTCGTCGTCCACGGACTTGAAGAAGAATTTCACGTTCGGTTTGTTCAGCACCTGTTTGAAGTCCGCCAGGGTGACGCGCTGAGCGGGCACGTTGATCCGGATCAGGTACGGGGTCTCCTGTTCCTCCAGGTGGTAGATGACCCGGGTCTCCTCCGCCATGCTGTCCCCTATGGACCCCGGAACGGCCCGGCACGGCCCGGAGCACCGTACCGGCCTGGAGACAGACACAGACAGGGATGCTGAGAGGGAGACACACCCCTCTGTCCCCTCTTCAATCTGTCTGCCAACCTGTCTGTCCCTCAGCCTGCCTGTCTGTCTCTCCCGCAGGTCTCCGGCCTATTCCGGTCCAGATGTGTCGGTCCAGCTGCAGCAGGTCTCTGATGCGCTCAGTCTCCTCCGGAAGCCACGCCGCCGTCAGGAGAAATCATTATGATAAAACGTTTCCGTCTCAGCCTTTCAAAATAAAAGCCGACAGGTTTCTGCAGACAGCGGCAGAATCGATGAACTGGTGTTCTTCCTCGGAGCAGCTCAGCACAGAACAAACCAGCACGAGCTTTAAATCCAGAATCAGAGGAGGGTCTCTGAGTCCGTCACCTCTCCTCCTGATGTCACAGAATTATCTTTCTGTATTTCAAATCGTTTTATTTTATTAGTTTTAATTATCCTTATATTATTTGATCTTTTATTTTTGTCCAGTTTTTCGTTTGTTCCTTCTTTGACATTTACTGGCTTACTGAAGGACTTTGTAACTTTGTATTATTATTATTATTCTTATTATTCTTATTATCATTAGTAGTAGTGGTAGTAGTAGTAGGAGTAGGAGTAGTACTAGGCCTAGTAGTAGTAGTAGTAGTGGTGGTAATAAATCCATTTTAATATTATCATCAATATAGTAATCAAACTGTCTCGCCTCCACATTACCTGTAAAGTACAATCAGGCACTTCCTGATCCAACAGAATAAAGTGTTTTCTAAAATACTACTTTTCTATATTTTTAATCTCTAACTTCATATTTACTACTAAATGTTATTTCTTTCTCCTGCTTTTATTTTGAAGGTCAAACCGAACATTTTCCGGTATATTTCAGAAACCTACAACAGAATTCAGAAACTTTTCATTTCCGGTTGTTTCTGAAATGGTTTAAAAATAACAGCAGACCCTTTTTAGTTTGAACTCGATCAGAAATGAAAATCTGCTGATAAATCATTTCATCAGATCACGTGATCATCTCACCCAGGACCACCCCTTCAAAATAAATGTTTTAATTAATGACTGAGGGGATCAAGGAACACTGGAGCAGGAAAATAAAACAATCTGTAGTTTCAAGTTTTAATTTGGAGTCAAAACATTCATTACAAACTCTAAAGGGGCGTTCACTGACAGCTGGGAACTGTGGGACATTTCAGCTGAAATTATTTTTGTGTCCAAAACACTTAAATAAATATTGCTTTTTGTTTTGACAAATATTGATCAGGATGTGTGAGCAGGTGTAATAAAAAAAGTTCAGTTCAAGGTGAAAGCAGGTGATTGAGGACAGGAAGTAAAGGTTCTGCACCAGCGGACATGAGAGAACTGTCTGTTTATTGCTGCTGATCAAAGGTAAAAACAGCCAGGATCAACCTTAAAGGGATGAAGACGACCAGGACGGCACCGTCCCTATGAAATCTCTCAGTTCCCAGCTGCTGTGAACGCATCATTAAGGCCACTCAGGTGAAGTCTGCTGGTCTTTATATTTCCTGCTGAGTCAGCAGTGAAAATGTCCAGTTGTGAGCTGAGCCCTGAGTCCTGGTCTGCAGGCAAGTCAGACTCAGTCAGGATCAGGAGGTAGAGTTCACATCGCTTGTTCTGCAGCTACATGTTTTTGTTTGTTTGTTAAACGACAGACACTTAGTGAGACAGTGAACGCATCATTCCTCTGACAGACACAGAAACAAGGCTCACACCTGAGCAACAGTTGTGTAACAGGTCACAGAGGCTGCAGGTGGATTCATCTGATCATTTCTGCCAGAAGAGCTCGGAGACTCTAATCTGAAATCTGAAGCTGTGAACATCAGCATCCAGTTTTTTGTGAGTCTCCTGCAGAATTTAAACTTTATCAACGCAAAAAACAAAAGCAGGATGTGAAGAAGAGAGAAGATCCACTGATGACACGTTCAAAGACACATCGACTCAGACCGGAGCTCTTTAAAAAACAGTCACATGATGGGTCACCTTACAGCAGCAGCCATGAGCCGTGAACTTTAATTTGGAAATCTCTGGATGAACTTCCTGTTGTTTATTTCTTCAGTGTTCAAACTTTGAGCGTCTGTGGTCCATGTCCTACCTCTTTACCTGTATTGACCAATCACAGCCCCCCTCACCTGGCAGGAAGGTGGACTTCATGCGGAGACGTTGACGTCCCGCAGAGCGATGGTGGCAGCCGTCCCGGCAGCAGTGGAGGCAGTTGCCGTAGCAGCGGGTTGTGGCTGTAGGGAAGGGGAGGGGGGCAGGATGGACAGGGCCAGGGCGTTCTGATTGGTCGGGGCGGCTGCGGTCTGGAACACGATCTGCTGCAATGTCCGTCTGAGGTTTGGGTGCATGCGGCGCTGAGTCTGGTTAAACACCTCCACAGCAAAACACCTCATCACCCCGGCAATCAGGTCATCATACAGCGGCACTGTGTACATCCTGGACGTCTGTGGAGGGGGAGGAGCTAATGTCAGGTGATGGCAGATGTGATGACCCCGGTCAGAAGGTGAAGAGACAATCTAAACTATTAACACCAGAGTGCAGAAAAAAAGAGTGGTGTCATGTGACAGGTGTGACAGGTGCCGGTCACCTGTCACACCTGTCAAATCTGTGTCACTACACCTGTCTCACCTGTCACAGTAGGGTGCAGTATAAGTGCCTCAGCAGGTGTGTTTGGGTTCTTACGTGTTTGAGCAGGAAGGCTCGGACTCGCGGCAGCTCGGGGTAGAAACTGTTCCTCACGACCATCTGCAGCCAGCGGATCTGAACCTCAGCGTTCAGAGCATCGAACAGGGACGAGTAACAGGCAGACAGACACACCATCACCTCTGCAGACAGACAGGCAGGGAGAGAGAGACAGGGAGAGAGAGGCAGAGAGAGAGAGACAGGGAGAGAGAGAGAGAGAGAGAGAGAGGCAGGGAGAGAGAGACACAGGGAGAGAGAGAGAGGCAGGGAGAGAGAGGCAGAGAGAGAGAGAGAGAGAGAGAGAGGCAGGGAGAGAGAGACAGGGAGAGAGAGGCAGAGAGAGAGAGACAGGGAGAGAGAGAGACAGGGAGAGAGAGAGAGGCAGGGAGAGAGAGGCAGAGAGAGAGAGAGAGAGAGAGAGAGGCAGGGAGAGAGAGAGACAGGGAGAGAGAGGCAGAGAGAGAGAGACAGGGAGAGAGAGAGAGGCAGGGAGAGAGAGGCAGAGAGAGAGAGAGAGAGAGAGAGAGGCAGGGAGAGAGAGAGACAGGGAGAGAGAGGCAGAGAGAGAGAGACAGGGAGAGAGAGAGAGGCAGGGAGAGAGAGAGAGACAGGGAGAGAGAGAGACAGGGAGAGAGAGGCAGGGAGAGAGAGGCAGGGAGAGAGAGAGAGAGAGAGAGAGGCAGGGAGAGAGAGAGACAGGGAGAGAGAGGCAGAGAGAGAGAGACAGGGAGAGAGAGGCAGGGAGAGAGGCAGAGAGAGAGAGAGAGAGAGAGAGACAGGGAGAGAGAGAGAGAGAGGCAGGGAGAGAGAGGCAGAGAGAGAGAGACAGGGAGAGAGAGAGAGAGAGGCAGGGAGAGAGAGGCAGAGAGAGAGAGACAGGGAGAGAGAGACAGGGAGAGAGAGGCAGAGAGAGAGAGACAGGGAGAGAGAGAGAGAGAGGCAGGGAGAGAGAGGCAGAGAGAGAGAGACAGGGAGAGAGAGACAGGGAGAGAGAGGCAGAGAGAGAGAGGCAGAGAGAGAGAGACAGGGAGAGAGAGAGAGAGAGGCAGGGAGAGAGAGGCAGAGAGAGAGAGGCAGGGAGAGAGAGGCAGAGAGAGAGAGGCAGGGAGAGAGAGGCAGGGAGAGAGAGACAGGGAGAGAGAGGCAGAGAGAGAGGCAGGGAGAGAGAGGCAGAGAGAGAGAGGCAGGGAGAGAGAGGCAGGGAGAGAGAGAGAGAGAGGCAGGGAGAGAGAGGCAGAGAGAGAGAGACAGGGAGAGAGAGGCAGAGAGAGAGGCAGGGAGAGAGAGGCAGAGAGAGAGAGGCAGGGAGAGAGAGGCAGGGAGAGAGAGAGACAGGGAGAGAGAGAGGCAGGGAGAGAGAGAGACAGGGAGAGAGAGAGGCAGGGAGAGAGAGGCAGAGAGAGAGAGAGAGAGAGAGAGACAGGGAGAGAGAGGCAGAGAGAGAGAGACAGGGAGAGAGAGGCAGGGAGAGAGGCAGAGAGAGAGAGAGAGACAGGGAGAGAGAGGCAGAGAGAGAGAGGCAGAGAGAGAGAGACAGGGAGAGAGAGAGAGAGAGGCAGGGAGAGAGAGGCAGAGAGAGAGAGACAGAGAGAGAGAGAGAGACAGGGAGAGAGAGGCAGAGAGAGAGAGGCAGAGAGGCAGAGAGGCAGAGAGAGAGAGAGAGACAGGGAGAGAGAGGCAGAGAGAGAGAGACAGAGAGAGAGACAGGGAGAGAGAGACAGGGAGAGAGAGGCAGAGAGAGAGAGGCAGAGAGGCAGAGAGAGAGAGAGAGAGAGGGAGAGAGAGAGACAGAGACAGAGAGACAGAGAGAGAGAGGCAGAGAGAGAGAGACAGAGAGAGAGAGAGAGACAGGGAGAGAGAGGCAGAGAGAGAGAGAGGCAGAGAGAGAGAGAGGCAGAGAGGCAGAGAGAGAGAGAGGCAGAGAGAGAGAGAGAGAGAGAGACAGGGAGAGAGAGACAGGGAGAGAGAGACAGGGAGAGAGAGGCAGAGAGAGAGAGGCAGAGAGGCAGAGAGAGAGAGAGAGAGGCAGAGGCAGAGAGAGAGAGAGAGAGGCAGAGAGAGGCAGAGAGAGGCAGAGAGAGGCAGAGAGAGAGAGAGAGAGAGAGAGAGAGACAGAGAGAGAGAGAGAGACAGGGAGAGAGAGGCAGAGAGAGAGAGGCAGAGAGAGAGAGACAGAGAGAGAGAGAGAGAGAGAGAGAGACAGAGAGAGAGAGAGAGAGAGAGAGGCAGAGAGAGGCAGAGAGAGAGAGAGAGAGAGAGACAGAGAGAGAGAGAGAGGCAGAGAGAGGCAGAGAGAGGCAGAGAGAGAGAGAGAGAGAGGCAGAGAGAGAGAGAGAGAGAGAGCCCGGGATAGTGGGAGACAGGCAGGGAGACAGCATGGTAGCGTTAGTACTGTAGCTAGTACAGACAGAGGGGATTGTTTTTCCAGCAACACTGCTGGACTCTCCTTTGAAGACGCATCCTGGCCAGAGAAGGCCGCTGGTTTAAAGAGGCGTGGAGGAAGCCATCTTTGTTAAGCTGGAAAAAACATCCCTTAACAGAGGTCTTAGGGCACCACCTGTCGAACTCTCTGCCCAAACAGCTGAGCTCACACTCAGGACCATGTGAACCTAACGACCCCTCAACACCAGAGGGTACTAACGACTCTCAGTGATACTGGGTTCACAGCTCAGGCTAACAACTCACTCTGATTACACATCTATTAGCATACTAATGACCTACAGAGGCTTATATTTCTAGCTAATAATGCTAACATCTATTAGCATAGTAATGACCTACAGAGGCTTATATTTCTAGCTAATAATGCTAACATCTATTAGCATAGTAATGACCTACAGAGGCTCCGGATGAGAGGTGAAACGTCTTCAGATCTTCCACTAAACGTATATCTTTACTCTTCAGAGATCGAGACACTGAAAAAGGTAAGAAGACGTCTCTTTCTTAAAGGTACAGTTTCAGTTTGGCATGCTGCTCACAGACATGTCGGTGACAGGCCTGTACCGTCACAAGTTTCCACCTGGCTAGAAGGGTGGAGGATTTAGGTCATGGTGTTTGAAAGGTATCCAGAAAATGAAGGACCTTCGTGTAGATGCTGTTTTACATTTTTTGATCAATTATGTGAGAGATATCAAATCACCCAAAAACATTCCTTCAAATATTTACAGTTAAAAAGCTTCATTTCATCTAAATCTGAACAGATGGTGTGTGTGTCCCACCTCTGTCAAAACAGGTCTAAAGATTACAGCATACTGCTGGCACACGAAGGATTCAACACTAGATACACAAAGCTTGTTTAAAACAAATCAAACAATAAATACAAAGTTTAAATTACTTACGGTGGATGAGAATGTACATAACTCCTGCCAACCTCCACCACACGTCTGCTAATATTAAATATATTATTACATGAATATAGATTAAACGAGAAAGGCACTCTTCCTCACTGTCTATGGAAATGTCCAAAGATGCACATAATATATAAAATGTTAACCAGAGACGTTTAACACCAGAATCCTCAGGGATTGCTCAGTATATCCGGAGGACTTTCTACAAACACAGAAACGGGCTCAAATCGCGCCGCGTTGGAGAGCACGGACGCTCCATCACTGAAAATGTGGATAAAGGAACTACGAACAGGATCGGTCTGGAAACACTACCTGACATTGCTAAAGGCAAGCGGGGAGCCTTTGCGCAGCTCGGGGACATGAGCACCACAGACACCTGGACTGTTAACATCACCTGAAAGGAAACTGTCAGATGTATTTAAATGTTTTTATTTATTTTTCTTCTATATTATTATTGTTGTTATTATTATGCATGTATTTACGTGTTTTTTTCCTAAAGATATATTTAATTATTATTATTACTTTATTTCACATCTATGCGAGTTGAGTGTGAGTGTGTATGGGTGTGTATGCAGGAGTGTGTAATGTTGCCATCTTTGGTCGGTTGAATTGTTATTGAGCTTTGCTTTGATGTGATGCTATAATAAGATGCATCGCCCCATAAAGCAGCACTGTCACCAGTGACAGACTGACATCATGCTGCCGATGAGTTTCACACAGTCTTCAGATGGCCCCGCTCTGCAGCTCTGCAGCCTCCTTCACAAACAGTGACCTGCAGTGACTCCACAGAGGTGATGATCAGCATGTGAGGAAGGACACAATCAAATCAATCAATCAAATCAATCGAAAGTTTGATGGATCAGATTCGTGGATGGACTTTCTTCACCAATTTGAAAGCTGCACTAGGGCCAACCACTGGACTGAAAAGACCATATCTGTGCAGCTCAGATTCAGCGTGACAGGTGCAGCCGGTGCCATAATTCATGGAGCTACAGCGCACTGTCGAGAAATAGAGGCCGCCAATGGGCCGTGCTCCGAGCATGCTGCAGCCATCGGCATCGGGCCGAGACAGAGAGTCAGGAGAGCGGGCGAGGCTCTGCACATGCTCAGAGATGTCTTCTATGAAAGAGTCTTCATCGTGTATGCTGACTGGAGTGAGACAGAGCAGGACCGCATCGGTGTGGACATCTTTATCAACGCCCTGACAGATGCTGAGGTGGCTCAGAAGCTGCTAGAGGAGCGGCAGCATCACATGATGAGATCACACACAGGTATGAGGCCACAAGGAAAGCTGCCAGGGCCGTCACACAGCTAATGTGTCCAGGGGGCCGCAGCTATACAGCGCAGGGCCGAGCAGCTACAGTACGCAAACCCACTTCTGCACCAGTGTATGAAATTATGGAAAGGACACACGGTGTGTCCACCAAGCCACCACAGGGGGCGCCAAAACCTTAACAGCAGTGGCAGCCTAACAGAAGCTGTTCTGGTGTGGGACACCTGCAGAGGAGCTGCCCCTCCCCCCGCCGTCCACCACAGCCTTTCACCAACATCAGCCAAAGCCCAGGCCCCAACACAAGCTCAGTGGTCGTCAGCACCAAGACCCAGGAGGAGGAGATGTGTGTCATAGGGATTCATGGGGTGGAAATGTGTGCTTTATTGGACTCTGGAGCACGGAGGAACGTGCTGCCTCTCCACCATTTTGACTCCACCCCCACAATTCAGCTGTCTGTCACACACACACATCGGGCCTGACGGCTTGGCTGTCCTGCCTGTGCGTGATGGGAGCAGA
Organism: Semicossyphus pulcher; assembly: GCF_022749685.1. NCBI lineage: Eukaryota > Metazoa > Chordata > Actinopteri > Labriformes > Labridae > Semicossyphus > Semicossyphus pulcher. The sequence goes on from NW_027211692.1 coordinate 438,460, forward strand.
CTAGCTCAAGTGAACTTTCTCATTGCTGACACTGCTGCAACTACTGAAGTCATACTGGGTCATCCTTTTCTCCGACACGCCTGGACTACGGGCGTAGAGATAACCCTGCTGGGTGAGAGAGTCCCCCCGCTTCGACCCTAGCCACCAAGCTGAGGCGCACCTTGTCAGGGTTGCACGCACAACAGTGTTGAAACCAGGACGGGAATACGTCGTCCCTGGTGCCTCTCGCATTGGCACCAGCATTCCCATCAGTCTTCAACCCTGGTGCTGCACCTGTTACCTGAAAGAGGGGAGCTGTGGCAGCAGTCCTCCAACCAGCACAAGTGTTGGAGGGGGTGGAACCCCATACTCCAAGCACACCTGCAGTATTCCAGCCCCGTCTGTTTCTGCACCCAGTCACCTGCATGCCCTGTACGCTGAGAGCTGCTCGGAGGGGGGCGCTGTAGGCTGGCTCTTTATTTATTCTTTATTTGGCACTACTACTACGTGTTACTACGCCTGCAGCGTGCGTAGTCGCAGCAGCTGTTTGTGTCAGCGCTTTGTAGAAGAGACAACAGACTGAAGAAAACACAATGTTAATTAAAGGAAAAGTGACACTGTTGTCCTTCAAGCGACCCCACTTCAAACAAACCGAACCATCCCTTTAAGTGAAATACTTCTGACCATTGCTAAGTAATATGGGTCAAGTGGTTTTGTCACATTACAGGAGTTGAGCTCATTGTGAGTACACCAAGGGATACTGTTTAACTATCTAGCTACAAAGACCCGGGCCTGTTCAGTAACGCCGATTCTGCCTCTGAACCGGGTTAAACTTTCTGAATGTGCTTCTTTCCAGGATTTAGGTGCATTTTGTTGTGGACATTCTCCTCTTGAGCACGAGAGTGAAAAATGTGAGGTCATTTCAGTGGATGGACTCTTGATGGACATTGCCCCTTTATGTTTCAATGTCTCCCACTTTGTGGCCCATTCAGGGTCTGTGAGGGCGGGATGAGCTAACATGGGGAATGTTTTGGGAATAGGATGTTTTCAGACTTCTTCATTAATATTTGTGTGATGCTGGAGTATTAGTAAGGGTTTAATTATCATCCAGAGTGTTGGTAGTGTTACCGGCCTGAGCCTGTCCCTTTAAGACAGTGGCTTTGTGGGTAATGTAGGCTGTGTCGTTGTGTTCCCATGACAGTACATGTGGTCCGCTGTCTACTGTGTGTGTGCGTCAATAAAGTGACCAGTTTCAGCACGTATACAGCGTCTCTCCTGTTTTACTGAATCAACCCGAACAGCAAGTTACCGCACATCACGGCACCACGCTCCGGCACCACGCTCCGGCACCACGCTCCGGCACCACGCTCCGGTTAGGGACAACGGCGCTGAAGAAGGTAACAGTAGCATTATTACTATTACAGTAGTATTTGGTAGCATTTGTACCGTGGGGCAGGGGGGCGTGGTCCAGCATGCGGTCCAGGAACAGGACGATCTGGAAGGTGCTCCAGGCTGAAAGGTCAAAGGTCGACAGTATGTGGGGGTCGGGGGGGTCGCCGCTGCTCCACAGCTCACACAGGTCCTGGACGGGCCGGGTCAGAGCACCCCCTGCTGACAGGTCGGGCTCATACAGCGGGGGCCCACAGCCGCTCAGCCACCGCTCAAACTCTAGACCTGACACACAGGAAGTGATGTCACTGCCAGGCAGAGGTTACCGTTCATCTACAGCTACACAGCTGTGCACTCACAGTACTTCATACAGCTACTACAACTGTGATCAGAGACGTGAGGCAAACAGAACATGGATGTAAAACAAACAATGAGCACCTTTGACCAGTAATCCTGTTACACCCCCCTCATCTCCCCCCTCCTCACCCTCATCTCCCCCCTCCTCACCCTCTCTGTGGGCGACGGCGGCGTCCTTCAGGTCAGGGAAATAATGCAGGAAGTAGTCGATGAGGTCCTGAGCCAGCACGCTCTTAAACTTAAACTCTGAGATGTAATCCTGCAAACACACACACACACACACACACACACACACACACCATAATCCTTGATGGGTCAAAGGTCATCCACTAAAAGTTCTTGTTGTTTCCACAGACAGGCTCAGATTGTTATTCTAAGACGAAGATGATTGTTTTAACCACACACAGACGTTACATCGCTCTCTGAAAACACACCAGACTCCATTCATAAAAACACTGATTTAAGCTCACAGCACACAGCAGCTGCTGCTCTGCTGCTGCCTCCATCAGTTAGTGTGTTAGCATTAACTTCAGGTAAAGATGTTATTTATAGATGCATCTCACTTGGCGACACTCAGGTGATGTCATTATTGGTGTGCGTGTGTGTGTGCGTGCGTGTGTGCGTGTGTTCTGACCCTCAGGAAACAGTCGAAGCGTCTGACGTCTCCACACAGCTTTGACAGGTACGACACGAAACAGAAACCTTTCTCGTAGGTGAACAGGTTCATCAGAGTGCTGGGGTTCACACCTGGACAGGTGACAGAGGACAACAGTGATGTCAGCTCACCTGGAAACCTCTGATAATCCAACAGTGTGTGTACAGGACAGGTAACTCAGTCCTGACCCCTGGTGGTAGAGAGGGGGAGGAGGAGCAGAGAGGGGGAGGAGCAGAGTGGGGGAGTGAGGAGCAGAGAGGGGGAGGGAGGAGCAGAGAGGGGGAGGAGCAGAGTGGGGGAGTGAGGAGCAGAGAGGGGAGTGAGGAGCAGAGAGGGGGAGGAGCAGAGAGGGGGAGTGAGGAGCAGAGAGGGGAGTGAGGAGCAGAGAGGGGGAGGAGCAGAGAGGGGGAGTGAGGAGCAGAGAGGGGGAGGAGGAGCAGAGAGGGGGAGTGAGCAGAGTGGGGGAGTGAGGAGCAGAGAGGGGGAGGGAGGAGCAGAGAGGGGAGTGAGGAGCAGAGAGAGGGAGGAGCAGAGTGGGAGAGTGAGGAGCAGAGAGGGGGAGGAGGAGCAGAGAGGGGGAGTGAGCAGAGAGGGGGAGTGAGCAGAGTGGGGGAGTGAGGAGCAGAGTGGGGGAGGAGGAGCAGAGTGGGGGAGGAGGAGCAGAGAGGGGGAGTGAGGAGCAGAGTGGGGGAGGAGGAGCAGAGAGGGGGAGTGAGGAGCAGAGAGGGGGAGGAGGAGCAGAGAGGGGGAGGAGCAGTGTCAGCTCACATATAGTGACACGTCTGGTAGGCGGAGTCCTCTGTGTGTGTGTGTGTGTGTGTGTGTGTGTGTGTATGCGTGTGCGTGTGTGTGTGTGTGTGTGTGTGTGTGTGTGAGAGTGTGAGAGTGTGTGTGTGTGTGTGTGAGAGTGTGAGAGTGTGAGAGTGTGTGTGTGTGTGTGTGTGTGAGAGTGTGAGAGTGTGTGTGTGTGTGTGTGTGTGTGTGTGTGTGTGTGTGTGTGTGTGTGAGAGAGTGTGTGTGTGTGTGTGTGTGTGTGTGTGAGAGTGTGTGAGAGTGTGAGAGTGTGAGAGTGTGTGTGTGTGTGTGTGTGTGTGTGTGTGTGTGTGTGTGTGTGTGTGTGTGTTGTCTGGTTACCTGGCTCAAACTTGACCTGCAGTTTGCTCACAGGGTTGTTGTCTCCGAGGAGACGCAGTTGTCTGTGAAGGGCGTCCAATCGGACGGCAGTTTCCAGGCAGGTGAACGCCTCACCTGAAGACAAGGAGGAGGGAAAACACTGCATTTGTCTGCAGTGTTTTCTGTACAGTACCTGTTGCAGGTAACTATCACAGACTGTAGCTGTACTGAAGGGGGGAGTCTGCCCCTGAAATACTACAGAGAATACTTCTGCTACTTCTTAATACTTTACTCACATAGTATAGCATTAGCTTTAGCATTAGCATTAGCTTTAGCATTAGCTTTAGCATTAGTCTTACCGTAGGCCTCTGTAGTGATCCGGCGCTGGGCGTAGGTGGCGAGCCCTTCACTCAGCCACATCTCCTCCCAGGTGGCATTGGTGACGGCGTTGCCGAACCAGCCATGGGCGATCTCGTGGACTACGTCGATCAGCAGAAACTCGCTGCTCTCTAAGATGGAGGCGATGATGAAGGTGAGGCAGGGGTTCTCCATGGCAACGATGGGGAAGGAGGGGGGGAGGAAAACGATGTCACACCTGAGGGTGGGTCAGCGAGGTGATCATTACTTCAGCTCTATTGATTTTCTGAAAGATTTCACAGGAGCTGAACTCACCTGCCCCACAAGTAAGGTCCAAACAGCTCCTCAGCCACGCCCAGCCAGCGCTCCACACTGCCCCCTAGCTTCTTCACGGCACAGGACAACAGACATGGCTCCGCCCACACACGACTCCTGTTCACATTGTCAACAAAGAGTACCACGAATAAGGTACCAAAGTTCCAAAATACCACAAATAAGGACCAAAAGGGAACCCTGACCCTGACCCAGCACTGACCTCGGGCCCACGTCCACGTGCTGCAGCTCCCCGGCAACCAGCGCCACCAGGTAGGACGGGACCGGAAACTCCATGGAGAACTGGAACACCCGGTCCTGTTTGGAGTACGAGCTCCGAGACGCACTCATCAGAACTGTCACTCCGTCCGGAACCTACATGAGGAGGAGGAGGAGGGGGGGAAGAGGGAGGAGAGGGAGGAGAGAGGAAAAGAGGGAGGAGGAGGAGAGGGAGGAAAAGGTGGACGAGGAGGAAGAGAGAGGAAAATAGGGAGTAGAGGGAGGAGGAGGAGGAGAGGGAGGAAAAGGTGGACGAGGAGGAAGAGAGAGGAAAAGGTGGATGAGGAGGAAGAGAGAGGAAAAGAGGGAGGAGAGGGAGGAGGAGGAGGAAAAGGTGGACGAGGAGGAGGAGAGAGGAAAATAGGGAGGAGAGGGAGGAGGAGGAGGAGAGGGAGGAAAAGGTGGACGAGGAGGAAGAGAGAGGAAAAGGTGGATGAGGAGGAAGAGAGAGGAAGAGAGAGGAAAAGAGGGAGGAGAGGGAGGAGGAGGAGGAGAGGGAGGAAAAGGTGGACGAGGAGGAGGAGAGAGGAAAATAGGGAGGAGAGGGAGGAGGAGGAGGAGAGGGAGGAAAAGGTGGACGAGGAGGAAGAGAGAGGAAAAGAGGGAGGAGGAGGAGGAGGAGGAGGAAAAGGTGGACGAGGAGGAGGAGAGAGGAAAATAGGGAGGAGAGGGAGGAGGGGGAGGAGAGGGAGGAAAAGGTGGACGAGGAGGAAGAGAGAGGAAAAGAGGGAGGAGAGGGAGGAGGAGGAGGAGAGGGAGGAAAAGGTGGACGAGGAGGAAGAGAGAGGAAAAGAGGGAGGAGGAGGAGGAGGAGGAGGAAAAGGTGGACGAGGAGGAGGAGAGAGGAAAATAGGGAGGAGAGGGAGGAGGAGGAGGAGAGGGAGGAAAAGGTGGACGAGGAGGAAGAGAGAGGAAAAGGAGGAGAGGGAGGAGGAGGAGAAAGAGAAGGAGGAGAAGGAGAAAGAGGAGAAGGAGAAGGAGGAGGAGGAGAAGAGGGAGGAAAAGGTGGACGAGGAGGAGGAGGAGGAGGAGGAGGAGGAGGAGGAGGAGGAGGAGAGGTAGGAGGAAGAGAGAGAGAAGGAGAAAGAGAAGGAGGAGAAGGAGAAAGAGGAGAAGGAGAAGAGGGAGAAAGGAAAGGAGGAAAAGGAGAGGGAGGAGGAGGGGGAGGAGAAGGAGGAGGAGAAGAGGGAGGAAAAGGTGGACGAGGAGGAGGAGGAGGAGAGGGAGGAGGAAGAAAGAGAGAAGGAGAAGGAGAAGGAGGAGAAAGAAGGAGGAGAAGGAGAAGGAGGAAAAAGAGAAGGAGGAGAAGGAGAGGGAGAGGGAGGAGAAGGAGAAGGAGGAAAAAGAGAAGGAGGAGAAGGAGAGGGAGAGGGAGGAGAAAGAAGGAGGAGAAGGAGGAGGAGGAGAAGAGGGAGGAAAAGGTGGATGAGGAGGAGGAGGAGGAGGAGGAGGAGAGGTAGGAGGAAGAGAGAGAGAAGGAGAAGGAGAAGGAGGAGAAAGAGAAGGAGGAGAAGGAGAAAGAGGAGAAGGAGAAGGAGGAGAAAGAGAAGGAGGAGAAGGAGAGGGAGGAGGAGGAGAAGAGGGAGGAAAAGGTGGACGAGGAGGAGGAGGAGAGGGAGGAGGAAGAAAGAGAGAAGGAGAAGGAGAAGGAGGAAAAAGAGAAGGAGGAGAAGGAGGAGGAGGAGAAGAGGGAGGAAAAGGTGGATGAGGAGGATGAGGAGGAGGAGAGGGAGGAGAAAGAGAGAGAGAAGGAGAAGGAGGAGAAAGAGAGGGAGGAGAAAGAGAAGGAGGAGAAGGAGAGGGAGGAGAAAGAGAAGGAGGAGGAGAGGGAGAATGTGTAGAAGGAGAGGGAGGAGAAAGAGAAGGAGGAGAAAAGGGAGGAAAAGGTGGACGAGGATGAGGAGGAGGAGAGGGAGGAGGAAGAGAAGGAGGAGAGAGAGAAGGAGGAGAAGAGGGAGGAGAAAGAGAAGGAGGAGAGAGAGAAGGAGGAGGAGAGGGAGGAGGAGTAGAGGGAGAGGGAGGAAAAAGAGAAGGAGGAAAAGAGGGAGGAAAAGGTGGACGAGGATGAGGAGGAGGAGAGGGAGGAGGAAGAGAGAGAGAAGGAGGAGAGAGAGAAGGAGAGGGAGGAGAAAGCGAAGGAGGAGGAGGAGAGGGAGGAGGAGGGGAGAGAGAAGGAGGAGAAGGAGAGGGAGGACAAAGAGAAAGAGGAGGAGGAGGACAGGGAGGAAAGGGTGGACGAGGAGGAGCAGGAGAAAAAAGAGAAGGAGGAGTAGGAGAGGGAGAAAGAGGAGGAGGAGGGGGAGAGGGAGGAAAAGGTGGACGAGGTGGAGGAGGAAAAGAGGGAAGAGAAAGAGAAGGAGGAGGAGGAGAAAGAGGTGGAGGAGGAGGACGACACATGTAGCAGTATATTGTGCAAATTAGAAACCTATAAATAAAAACAATGATCATGTGTCCAGCTCGTCTCAGCAGAGTGGGACACAGTGCAGGTGTGTCTGCAGGTCAGAGGTCAGAGGTCAGGACTCACCCTGACTGTAGCCGTGTATGTGCTCTTCACAGCAGGCGTGTCGAAGCAGGGGAACAAGGAACGATTACACACCGAGTGACCCTGAGTGAAGACCAGAGGACGAGTCTGACCACAAGTCAGCTCCGAGTCCAGCCACCAGATCTACACACACACACACACACACACACACACACACACACTTTCCCAGGTTGGGATCAATAAAGTATTACATCTGTCAGTCAGTCAGTCAGTCAGTCAGTCAGTCTGTCTGTCTGTCTGTCTGTCTGTCTGTCTGTCTGTCTGTTTATCTAGTTGAACAATAATTTAATAATAACTTAATAATAGTAAAATAATAATTGACTAATAATCGATGATCTGGTCCCCTGGTCTTCTTACCGCTGGTCCGTCCGTGGTGGTGTAGCGGACTGTGATCTGGATCAGCCGGCCCGGTTTCACGGCTGCTGCAGGAAGGCTGATGTTAAGTGAGGAGCCGTAGTCTGTGAACGGGTCAACCCGGTATGTCAGGGAGACAGGCTCCTCCTGCCCGGCCCCGGGGACCTTACAGTCTATGGAGTCGATGAGGAGGGACGGGTGGGAGTCCAGGACCAGGGATTGGACACCGGGCTGGACTGGGATCAGGTCCAGAACCAGCCAGCCGCTCATCTCCTTCACAGCAAAGTTGAGCCGCAGGTCGAGGTGGAAGTGTCTGAGCTTGAAGCAGCGGAAGTTTGACGCCGAGGCCACGTCCACCAGGGGGCAGCGCGGGGACCCGGGCCCTGGAGCTGCTGAGGGCCGGCTGGAGTCCCCGATACACCGGGCCCCAGAGACCGGCAGGGATTTACGGCAGCAGCACAGCGAGGTGGGAGTCTGGTGGAGCTCTGCCATCCTGAGCTGAACCTGAGACTACACCTCACTTAGACCTGGACTAACTGCATCAGAGAACCAGGCTAAAACCCCAGAACCCACATGAACAGGGTCTAATGTCAATTCAGAGCCAGGCAGACCACATTCAAAAACACTTCAAGTTTAATAAACCTTTAACAACAATAAGGACACTTAAACCAGAGACGACCTGTCTGTAGACCACACTTAGACTGGGACAGAATACATTTAGAACCTAGTGCACCAGACCGTTTTACATTAGAGACCAGTTGACTGTAAGTCTGTATGTAAGCCCGCCCAGACTACAGTCAAATCCCGTCAAACAAAAGTCTTACCCAGAACTACTCCAACTATAAACACAGATCCAGACACTTAAACCAAGAACTGGGCTTAACCCGGGACCACTTCTTCTAAGCCCCCACAGAACGACAGGGAGAACGAAACCTGTCTGGTGTTGCAGCCTTAATTTGAACACATTTAACACAAACTACATTTAAACGGAGTATTAAAGGAGATCTGGCTGATATCTACCACATTCAAAACCCCATCAGCAAACTGAAGCCACAGAAATACACACCAATAAGTGCACTCTGGATCCAGAACTAATAAATGACCCTTTGCTTTAAACTGTCAACATTTTAGCCCAGTTTTAAACCACAGACTGACTTTGAGAACACCAGACCAAACTACATCACCAAGGGAACACAGCTAAGACCAAACTGAACTCAACACCTGCTTTGAGGAAACAAAGAGAACACTTGTTTCAAGAATTGAGTTGAAGCCTCTAAACTCAGAATTTCAAGCCCGGTTCAGCCAATTTAAAACTCAATGTAAACAAACACGAGCTACATTTTAACCCAGTTTTACATGACAGAACGGCTGAAATCAACCAACCTTCTGTCAGCCAGGCCAGACTACATTGAAAACCCCAATCAAAAAAAGTCTAACTGAACCCACAAACTAAACTAGACGGAAACAATCTCCAATAAGGACACTTGTGACCCAGAACTGAGCTTCAACTCAGAACCACCTGCCTCTGGACCACACTAAACGACTACCTGTTTAACTCAGTCTACATTTAAACACGGTTATAATCCACAGACAGACTGGACGCACACTAGACAAAACTTCATTCAAAAAGCTGCTATATTAAGGTCAAACTGAACTCATTACCTGCTATAGAAAACAAAAAGGACACTTGAATAAAGAACAGTGTATTTAAAGCTCCGTTCAGCCATTTAACCCTCAATGAAAACAAACCCGAGCTACATTTAAACACAGTTTTAGCCGAGACAAGCTACTCTGTTAATTAGCACCTTTAGCTTTACGCGAGTTAACCAAACTCGCTTCAAAAAACAGGCACTTTAACAGGTGAACATAATGACGAAGTAATAAGTCAAAACAGCGACAGGCTTAACTAGATCAACTAACCTGGTTAGCAGAGCAGGCTAATTAGCAAAGAGTCTAATTAGCATTAGCACCAGAGATCGCATTATTTGAGGTTTCGGAGGACAAACAATCTACGTAAAATCCATCAGGACCCGGGACAGAAGAACCAGACAAACACCGGCTCCTCGTGTCAACTCAGCCCGGCACTCTTCTCCGTGTCTCGGACAATGAGTGCAGAGACTCCCGGTGAGGTTAAGCGGTGTGTCCGTGTGATGGAGGAGAGAGCAGGGGGTGAAGGAGAAGACACAGAAGAAGAGCACAGGGAGCACAGAGGAGGCTCTGCTCCGGACAAAACAGGAAGTAACAACGGCGGGGGAAAGTTTCAGCAAGCCGGAGGAGGGCGCTGTGGAGCCAAGCTGAGCAGAAGCAGGTCAAAGGTCAACCACGTGATTCATTCATTAACAGCTAGATATGATCACGTGATGCAGAAAGACCGTCATTTAATACATTAAGAATATGATGCATTTAACTGGTGAGGGGATCAGATGACTCCAGAGTGTTAGTAAAGGTGTTCTGGTGTACAGATGGTTTAATTGACATGTTAAGATTACATCAACATAAGTTTGTACTGTGGAAGAACACAAAACACACAGCTCGTTCATTCAGTCATTGCCTGTGTCAGTGACAATCATCATGTTTATTTATGATAATGATAATAATTATTACTAATAATAACAATGATTATCATGATGTTATTAAGGTTAAAGTAAGTAAAGGTTTAACTAACAGAGGGCAGAGAAACAAACCGAGCTGCGACTGAAGAACGAGACATCACCAGGACACAACAGGACATTTAAGTCACCTCGTTAGTTCATGAAAACTGGTCTGTACACTAAACTAACATAGACCAAACTAAACTAGACTAAACCAAAGTAAACTAAACTAAACTAGACTAGACTAACCTAGACTAAACTAAACTAGACTAGACTAACCTAGACTAAACTAAACTAGACTAGACTAGACTAAACCAAAGTAAACTAAACTAAACTAGACTAGACTAAACTAACCTAGACTAAACTAAACTAGACTAAACCAAAGTAAACTAAACTAGACTAGACTAAACCAAAGTAAACTAAACTAAACTAGACTAAACTAACCTAGACTAAACTAAACTAGACTAAACTAAACTAGACTAGACTAGACTAAAATAGACTTAACTAGACTGAACAGGTTGGTGGTCGTTATAAGTTCACTCAGCAGAATCATCTCAAGTCTTTCATCTTAAAATAACTTTATTGACAATATATCAGACCCACATATCACACACACAGACACACAGACACACAGACACAGACACACAGACACACAGACACACACACAGACACACACACACACAGACAGACACAGACACAGACACAGACACACAGACACAGACACACAGACACAGACACAGACAGAGACACGCACTCGCACTCGCACACGCACACGCACACGCACACACACACACACACACACACACACACACACACACACACACACACACACACACACTTTAAACAGAGAGAAGAAAAGAGGAGTGACACAGCGGAGGTGATATGAAAGGATCACATTATTGCTCTCAGTTATTTACACCTGTTTTCATGAACAGGATTAATATTATCCGATTGTATAGCTGATATCTGATATTGATATTAGAACTCAACACACACACAGACCCTGGATCAGTGAACCACCTGCTTATCATCCAGGTGTTTCCAGGTGTCTGATGGTGACATCACAACCGGATAAACACACAAAACATTTGATCTGTTTCTGTTTAAGAGACGAACAAAATGTTTCGTACAACAAGATCTTTATTTACTCGTCTGTTTGGATTCTTTCACTTCCAGGAGGCGTGATGTCATCATCCTGCACTGAGGTCAGAGGTCAGAGGTGGATGGTTGGACCTACAAAGTTTGTTGTCGAATGGTTTAAAGTATGGAGCACCGCACCATCCGCTGAGATCATCAGAGCTGAAACATGAACACAAACCGACCCTGTGTGATCCAGACCTCCTTTATCCTCTTCATCCTTCATCCTCCATCCTCCTCATCCTCGGACAGAGATCTTGTTTTCCATGGCAGCCAGCATGGAGCACAGTCGAGAGTTCTCATTGGCCAGCAGCTTGGAGGGCTCGTCAAACTCGGCCACCTGAACCAAACAAATCAGAGGAAACGTTTTTCTGTAAAACATTTACAGAAAGATTTTTTGACGAGAGTAACTTGGATGTGATGTTCAGCTGATGATCAGCGCTCACTGGGTCTCATTCATGAAACGTTAGTAAACGTGTGCGTAGATTTGCACATAAAAGCCTACGCTACTGAAAACCTACTCCGGATTCATGAACACCGCGGGAAACTCAGATCTGATCGTAAACACACGTATGATCAGGAATGCCAATCCATCGTAAAGTGACAGCGCGCTCCCGGTAATCAGCTGTTAGCATAAATCCACGCCCATGAATTGCCAATGACCACCATATAAGGAGGTGTAGATGCATCCAGTCGACCTGTCAGTCATGGCGCAAACAAAGAAAGAGAGAGAAAGAAAAAATAATTTTTCCGAAGCGGAGATAGAAATAATTTTGGGTGAAGTGGAGTTAAGAGAACACATTTTATTTTCATCTGTTAGCAGTGGTGTGACAGGGACAGGCAGAGCGAAGGCCTGGAGGGAGTGACAGATGCCGTTAATGTTGTCTCTGTAGTCCAAAGAACCGTGTCCGAGGTGAAGCATAAATGGTTTCACATGAAACTGGAGGAAACGCAGCACAAAAAAAATACATCAGCCACAGGAGGAGGAGGCTCACAGTCACATCGCTGGCAGAATTGGGGAGACCTCTCTGTCAGGAATTATACCTGACGGAGACAGCGACATGCCTCCACTGGAGTCAACATCAAACCCAGATGGTAAGGTGGTAAGTGTTGTATCATAATACATTAAACCATCACTGATAGCTTAGTGGTCAGTGTAGTTTAACCTAGGTCGTACAGTCTCACCAAACAAACAGAAGATTCATTTGTGGGGTTTTCTCTCCGGATTGAATGAAGTGGAAACGGGAAACCAGAAATGTTATATTGTGCGTAATGGATCAAATCTGAATCAGTGATGGCTGTCGAGTGTAGAGCTATTTAACATCTATTGTAACAAAGGATACGGATAACATATAGCCCACAGCAGTTTTGTATGCATCGCCTAAAGCTCTGTTTCATACAGCTCCAAATAAGTCCGTCTGCAGCCAACGTAAATTAAACATTTTTCAAATCAGATTTATTAAAGGTTTCTTTCAGATGATCAAAGAGCCACACAAAAAAAAAAACCGTGTTGTCTCAAATAATTTTCTAAATGTGTTATATTTTAATCGTTTGTCATGTTTAGGCTACATCACGTGTTTCAAAGGCATCTGCGTATTGTGTACATACCAGAGCCCAATATGAATTAAAATTGTAATTTCCAATAGTGACCAGCATTATTTATGTGCATTCTTAAATTCACACAAGCACTACGCGTGGTCAGCAGCATGTGTAGAGTTTGTTAGTAGCTACGAAAAGATCGGAGCTACTAAAATATTGATGAAAGCGGAGATGCACGTAAATTTCCGTCTGCGAACAGTTTACACACAAATTCGTTCTGTTCACGTTTCGTGAATGAGACCCAGTGGACGGTACATGAACATTCACAGTGAATCACACAGTTTGTCACTGAAAAACAAACACGGGAATAAATGTTTTCCAGTTGAAAACAGATGATGAAGAACATCAAATACATTCATACGCAGGTGACAGGTCGCTTCATATCTCAAATTCACTCACACACACACACAAGGTCATGTTCCATCAGAGCCTCCTGTACTCATCTCTGTGATGTCCCAGCTCTGTGACGTCACGCTGTCGTCTACTGCAGGAAGAAGTACAACAGGTGTTGTCTTTTGTTTTCCAGGAGCCGAGTGCACCAGCGGGGCGTACGCCTGCTCGTAACCTCACGCCCGACTTAGAGCTGAAAGTTACGACAGACTTTAAATTACGCCCTGTGCACCAGTTAGACGTGAGCCCTGAACGTGTCGCACCCGGGTGTATCTTTTACGCCTCGGATGGAGCAGGCGTAAGATTTCCTCATTTCACTCTTGTTTTGTTATCCATATCTCCTGTCGATCATTTGATGACAGAGGTTAGCGAGTGGACGTGTGTGGCTTGGTAACAGTCACCACTTTTCAAGTGTTTCAAGTGACCAGGCGCAGCTCCCACCGGTGTCAGTTAGACTTTAAATTCCAATTAAGAAGTCGGTCATTACTAAGTCGGACGTAAGAGATAAGACCAATTTTTTACGCCCAGCTGGTGCACTCAGCTGCTGAATCTGAAATGTTGTTGTGTTTTGGCCCTCAGGGCCACCATACCTTTACCTTTACGACAAAAAATTCAGACACTTTGGGGAAAAGACGCTTGTTTACGCCGTGTCTGAAATGTCTCCAGACTCAGACTGCTGACACCTGCTGAGCTCTGATTGGCCGGTTCCGTACCTGTCCCTGGTTGAGCACCATGATGCGGTCTGAGGCGAGGACGGTGTGGAGGCGGTGAGCGATGGTCAGGGTGGTGCAGTCCTGGAACGAAGACCTGATGGTCTCCTGGATCAGAGTGTCCGTCTCTGCGTCCATGGCGGCTGTCGCCTCGTCAAGGATCAGGACCTGAGAGAGCGAAGCCGACCAATCAGATGACAGAACAAGGGGGGACGAGGGATCAAAGCAGTTCCTGCTGTGTCTCACCTTGCACTGTCTCAGCAGAGCTCTGGCCACACACAGCAGCTGTCTCTCTCCCACCGAGAAGTTCTCTCCGTTCTCCACCACCTCCGACTCTAACTTCAGGGGCAGCTGGGACACCTGAGGGACACACAGGAAGTCACTCAGCAGGTGGGCAGGTGAGGGGCTCTGCTCCTCGTGATTATCCTGGAGAACCATCTTTGGTTCTTATTCTCTTCTGTTGTTCATGTTTCTATCTGAGGTCCTGCATCAGTCGCTCCATCAGGACAGGTGAGCTGTGACCTTCAGAGAGCCCGTCCTCCACAGGTGTGAGAGTGCTTTCAGTGTTACTGTAGATACACTCATTGTTCATCCAGCTAATCCTGCTCGGGGGCAATTTAAAGTGAGCAGTTTAATCTCAGGGTCACATGAAACTTCTCCCAGCATGCTTCATCAGAAAAGATGTGAAACTGTCAGCGGTTGGTTCCCTGACCGAAGCTGAGTCTCACCTGCAGAGGAACACTGATGCAGGTACAGGATTTGATCAATGTGGACACTTTGAATGTTTTTAATGAATGACATGAAGTGTGTTAGTGTCTGCAGGACAGAGTGTGTCAGGAGGTGAGGCGTGCTAGTCGCCCCTCTTGGAATCTAATGACCAGCCTAGCCAGTAGCCGATCCAGTGGGTTGCTATGTAAGACGCGTGACTTGCCGCCCTGGTTGAATGAATAGGCGGCTTCTTATTCACCACCGCGGCCTCTCAGTTACCAGCGCTGGCTCTTCTTTGGCCAGATCAGTAGCTGGCCTCGGCAAGGACAGAGCCTCCTTCGGCCTCTCAATATTAATAATTAATTTTGTCCTTTATCCTGCGCCATAGTTGAGACAGACTGAGGGACAATAGATCTGTGTGTAAAAGAATAACGCCTTGTTGTTTAAGTCCATCAGTGTGTACCTGTGGCAGAGACGGGGGCAGACACACACTGACCAAGAGGACGTCTGTGAGACATCAAGTTCACGAGGCAGAGGACAGGCAGACGTGCAGAAGTGCTCTGCATGTGTGTGACGCCCCCCTGAGGTTAGACTGCAATAATGTACTCACACACTCCTTCATGTGACTGCGACCCAGAGCGCTCCAGATCTGCTCCTCGCTGTACCGGTTAAAGGGGTCCAGGTTGGACCTGAAACACACACAGGATGATTCACATTCTGAGGAGCTTCAGGTATCAGGTGGTCTTCCTCAGGTGTTTGTACCTGACTGTCCCACTGAACAGCACCGGGTCCTGGGGGATGATTGACAGCTTGCTGCGGAGGTCGGCCAATCCGATGTCACTGATGTCGATGCCGTCGACCAGGATGGAGCCTCCGCAGCGCTCCACCAGCCTGAACAAAACCACGCCCAGAGATGACTTCCCTACACAAACACAGAAACACAAACACACAGACACACACAGACACACACACATTTATCAACATTTGTAAAACAACATGAATCTGATGTCTCACTACGTTTGTAACGACACCGTACAAGAGCTGCTGTCATGTTTCCATCATCTCATTTCTCTACGTGTCTCATGTTCGTGTCAGAGCTGCATCACCGACTCTTCATGTCAGTCACTGGAACTCTGTCGGCCTAATGCTACAGTAACACACACAGTGACACAGTAACACACACAGTAACACACACAGTAACACAGAAACACACACAGTAACACACACAGTAACACAGAAACACACACAGTAACACACACAGTAACACACACAGTAACACACACAGTAACACAGAAACACACACAGTAACACACACAGTAACACAGTAACACACACAGTAACACAATAACACACACAGTAACACAGTAACACACACAGTAACACAGTAACACACAGTAACACAGTAACACACACAGTAACACAGAAACACACACAGTAACACACACAGTAACACAGTAACACACACAGTAACACACACAGTAACAAAGTAACACAAACAGTAACACACACAGTAACACACACAGTAACACAGAAACACACACAGTAACACACACAGTAACACAGTAACACACACAGTAACACACACAGTAACACAGTAACACACACAGTAACACACACAGTAACACAGTAACACAAACAGTAACACACACAGTAACACAGAAACACACACAGTAACACACACAGTAACACAGAAACACACACAGTAACACACACAGTAACACAGTAACACACACAGTAACACACACAGTAACAAAGTAACACAAACAGTAACACACACAGTAACACAAACAGTAACACACACAGTAACACACACAGTAACACACACAGTAACACAGAAACACACACAGTAACACACACAGTAACACAGAAACACACACAGTAACACACACAGTAACACAGAAACACACACAGTAACACACACAGTAACACAGTAACACACACAGTAACAAAGTAACACAAACAGTAACACACACAGTAACACAAACAGTAACACACACAGTAACACAGTAACACAAACAGTAACACAGAAACACACACAGAAACACACACAGTAACACAGTAACACAAACAGTAACACACACAGTAACACAGTAACACACACAGTAACAAAGTAACACAAACAGTAACACACACAGTAACACAGTAACACACACAGTAACAAAGTAACACAAACAGTAACACACACAGTAACACAAACAGTAACACACACAGTAACACAGTAACACAAACAGTAACACAGAAACACACACAGTAACACACACAGTAACACAGTAACACAAACAGTAACACAGAAACACACACAGAAACACACACAGTAACACACAAAGTAACACACACAGTAACACACACAGTAACACAGTAACACACACAGTAACACACACAGTAACACACACAGTAACACAGAAACACACACAGTAACACACAAAGTAACACACACAGTAACACACACAGTAACACAGAAACACACACAGTAACACAGAAACACACACAGTAACACACACAGAAACACACACAGTAACACACACACACACACACACACACACACACACACACACACACACACACACAAAGTCCCTGTCAGTCACAGCTGGTGTTCTCTGTGGTCCATAGAAACAATAATATTTGATACTGGCCCCATAGCTGTGGAGAAAGTCATACAAACTGCTCTTTCTACAATCCTACAACACCCAGCATGCATTGCGCCCCTCTCTCTGAAAGGAACAGCCCAGTTAGAGATGCTGGAATAAAATACTACCGTTTCACTGCAGGCGACGGCTCAGAGCGGGACAGACCCTGAAACACGACGAGAATATACCTGTGGATCGTCTGAAACATCTTCAGCTCTGCAGTCGACATTTCAAACCTGACGATTCTGAACGAGACGTGACATCGGAGGTGGCGTCCTGGATTGAGGAAGTGTAGTTTAGCGAGCTCCCTGGCCTCCGCCAGATGACGCATTTTACATAGTCTGGCAGAGGTTTTCCAGGGCCCATTGGAGAAGCGGATGGCGCCCTCTAAAGGCACAGAGCCAAACTGCATTTGTTTCTACCTAATGACATTAGCTCCACATGATAGCATGACAGGACTGAGACTCAAAATCTGCAAACTGGCCCTTTAAAGAGACGTTCATGTAAATAAGTGTCTGTAAGTCTCCCTCTCTCTCTGAATGAGGTAACACATGGTGACTGAGCCTATGGCCCGCTGATAACAGCGGCTGCTTTGCAAGTGTTGCGAGTAAACAGTAATCTACTATGGCTGAACAAACAAAGAAAAGATGGATGACTACAGATACAACTTCAACAAGAAGTGAAAATCCAAAGAAGAAGAAACAAACTCGACGCTCAGATGAAGCAAACAGTCTGAAAAGGAAAGCGACCGTCAGCCAGGAAAATCAAGAGTTACAACCGTTTATTGCCACAAGGAGCCGCGGAATTTAGGAAAACTGTCCAAGCAGTACCAGGTTAATGACTGAGGCTATAAAGAATTGAATGAAGAACACATTAAATAATTCTATTCCTGTGATTTAATTGTATATTTAGAAAATATTTATGTTTTACAGCGTGATGACATCAGGAACGTACTTGTGGCCTGCGTTAGACCCATGCTTCAAACCAAAGACGGCCCACATGCTGTCTGGGACTGGATCAAGGGGAAGTTACTGACTGTGAAGCTGACTGACTCTGAGCAGGTGAAATGTCGTTTGTGTACAAATATATACATTAAAATGTTTGATCTAAATGCAGATTATGTCGTGTGCAGACAACAGAGCATGACTGTGGAGAAGACGGTGGTGTCACAATGCGGCCCGAGGAAAGCCATGAGAATGAGGAAGGAGTGGAGAGCAAGGAAGAGGAGAACGTCAGGAGGCTAACCTTAATCATGATCTATAGCTTTAATGGATGTTTGCACTTTTTAGTGATAAGCCTGTTCTTTATTTGTTTAGCATCAAAGGTTCTAAAATATGTCCACTGGAAGAGAGGTCCAAGTCCATCCAGGACCAGGCAGAGAAGGATCTGACCTTACATCTGATGACTGTTTCCTCCACTCAGGGAGACACAATCTGTGCGAGTGCTCGCCTGAGGAGGCAACAACAACTGATTCTGATTTAGGGAGTTTTTCTACCTGCTAGTCCAGGCCGGGGTTTGACTTTTGCATGTTTGTTATCTGGTTCAGTTGCAATGATGCACCAACATTCCGACTTCTCTCTCCTCAACACCCACATGGGCAGCAGCTCCCTCAACTGTGAGTGAATCGATTCTGAGACTGCTGCCATGAAAAAAGAATGAATGGATTATTATTGAGTCATAACCAAATATGAAGGAATATGAAAGACTCGTGTCAAGGTTTCTGAAAAGCTTTTTCTGTGAAATAAGTTGTGGCCTGTTTTGGCCCTGCTCTGCAAAGAATTACAAATGATACCCAACACACACACACACACACACACACACACACACACACACACAGTCTCTAAGAGTAGTGTTGGAGGTAGAGCCTTCAGTTACCAGGCCCCCCTCCTCTGGAACAATCTACCAGTCAGGGTCCGGGAGGCAGACACCCTCTCTTCGTTTAAGAGTTCAAACTTTCCTCTGTGATAAAGCTTATAGTTAGGCCTGGCTCAGGCTGGGACCAGCCCAGAGTTATGCTGCTATAGGTTTAGACTGCCGGGGGATCTGACACACAGAGCTCCTCTCTCTCTCTCTCTCTCTCTCTTTAGATGTGTGTTCTCCTACCTGATCCTGTCCTTCCCACAATGCCGATCTTCTCTTTGGGCCGGATGGTGCAGGAGATCCTGTTGAGGACCAGAGGGAGGTTGTCCTGGTACCTCATCTCCACCTCCTTGAGCACCAGCTCCCCCTGCTGAGGCCAGTCAGCCGGAGGGGCCCGACCTTTGACCCGGGCTGGGGCCTCCTGGGACAGAGACTGAGACACAGACAGAATCATGATGGAAAATGTGCTGCAGAGAACAACAGCTGTATGTCAAACACAAGGTGTCTCTGTGCTGGAAGTACCAGCTCACCAATCAGAGCGTTTGATGCTTAGGGCATCAGAACATGTGCACGTTCCTCTGTGAGCCTCAATTTACCCATAAAGCCTTTCTCTGTGTACCTCTTGCAGTCTTTGTTTTAAACCTCTTTAGTTGCTATCCTGAAGAGGCTAAGTGTTCAGATGCAGAGATGCTTTATTTAGACCACGTGTGAGCCGACTCAGCTGCTGGACCAGGTCCTTTCAGTGCTCTCATCTGGATTACTTTTCTGGTTCTTGTTTGTAGAGACGCTCTACATCACCGCAGGTCTGATCAGGGATGTGATGGATGTGTCTAAGCGCTGATGGATGTGTCTAAACGCTGATGGATGTGTCTAAGCGCTGATGGATGTGTCTAAGCGCTGATGGATGTGCTTACAGTGATAAAGGTTGGTTCAGTACCTGGATGTAGTGGTGAATTCTCTCAACGGAGGTGAAGCGAGCTTCAGTCTCAGACGCCAGACGCACGGTGAACTGGTACAAGCCTGTTAACTGACAGAAGGACGGACAAATTCAGGACACCAGTCCTAAAGCTCACCTGACAACACCTGCAGGGCGATGCCTTCAGGTTACCTGCACAGCATAGGAGATGGCAAGGCCAGCGTAGGCAGGGGATATTTGCCCATGCATCAGGACCATCATCAGGGCGGTGATGCTGATCAGAGCTACACTGATGATGTCCAGACGCACCGCCAGCCAGCGCATCGCACAGCTGAACAGGTAGAACGGAGCCTGGTTCTGGTCCAGCAGAACCTGGTACCTAGAAACAGCAACATGGTCAGATGTGGGGCCTGGCTCCTGGATCAAACTCTGAATATTTAACGACCTGGTTCCAACCCTGACCTGGAGAGGAAGTCATAGCCCCGGCCGTAGGCCTGCAGTGTGGACAGGCCCTGGATGCTGGAGGTGATGTGGGACATGAAGGGCGTCATCGTCAAGTTGTCCAGGCGCTTCAGCTCCCGAATAAAGACCCTAGAGACGCTGTGGAGCGCCACGAACAGCAACACCAGGGGACCCACCGCCACCAGGAACCATGGGAAAACCCAGCTGATGACGCCGAGGCAAAAGAAGACCAGGATCAGGTTCTGGATGAACATCTCGGCCTGGAAGGGCAGACGGGTGTCGACTGGGGGGAAAAACAAAGACATCAGGTAGATTTCCAGGCAGGTGCAGGTCAGCGTCTGGGACGGCGGTGCAGTCTCGTGTTTCACCTTCATCCATGTCCTTGGAGAAGCGGTTGAGGATTCGTGCTGTGGGTGTTGTGTCGAAGAACTTCATGGGGCAGCGAAGGATCTTATGGAAGAGCTGGTCATGCAGCTTAGAGGAGGCGAGCAGAGTTCCCTGCAGGACATGCCCACCATTGTACACATGATGCCTGTGTACCCGAACTCATCACAGACATTACAAATCAATCTGTGTACCTGAACTCATCACAGACACTACGGATCAATCTGTGTACCCGAACTCATCACAGACATTACAAATCAATCTGTGTACCTGAACTCATCACAGACACTACGGATCAATCTGTGTACCTGAACTCATCACAGACATTACAAATCAATCTGTGTACCTGAACTCATCACAGACACTACGGATCAATCTGTGTACCTGAACTCATCACAGACACTACGGATCAATCTGTGTACCCGAACTCATCACAGACATTACAAATCAATCTGTGTGCCCGAACTCATCACAGACATTACAAATCAATCTGTGTACCTGAACTCATCACAGACACTACGGATCAATCTGTGTACCTGAACTCATCACAGACATTACAAATCAATCTGTGTACCTGAACTCATCACAGACACTACGGATCAATCTGTGTACCTGAACTCATCACAGACATTACAAATCAATCTGTGTGCCCGAACTCATCACAGACATTACAAATCAATCTGTGTACCTGAACTCATCACAGACACTACGGATCAATCTGTGTACCTGAACTCATCACAGACATTACAAATCAATCTGTGTACCTGAACTCATCACAGACATTACAAATCAATCTGTGTACCTGAACTCATCACAGACATTACAAATCAATCTGTGTACACGAACTCATCACAGACATTACAAATCAATCTGTGTACCTGAACTCATCACAGACACTACGGATCAATCTGTGTTCCTGAACTCATCACAAACATTACAAATCAATCTGTGTGCCCGAACTCATCACAGACATTACAAATCAATCTATGTACCTGAACTCATCACAGACATTACAAATCAATCTGTGTGCCCGAACTCATCACAGACATTACAAATCAATCTATGTACCTGAACTCATCACAGACATTACAAATCAATCTGTGTGCCCGAACTCATCACAGACATTACAAATCAATCTATGTACCTGAACTCATCACAGACATTACAAATCAATCTGTGTACCTGAACTCATCACAGACATTACAAATCAATCTATGTACCTGAACTCATCACAGACATTACAAATCAATCTGTGTTCCTGAACTCACCACAGACATGATTAATTGATCTGTGTTCCTGAACTCACCACAGACATGATTAATCAATCTGTGTACCTGAACTCATCACAGACATGATTAATTGATCTGTGTACCTGAACTCATCACAGAAATGATCAATCAATCTGTGTACCTGAACTCATCACAGACATTACAAATCAATCTGTGTACCTGAACTCATCACAGACATGATTAATCGATCTGTGTACCTGAACTCATCACAGACATGATTAATCGATCTGTGTTCCTGAACTCATCACAGACATGATTAATCAATCTGTGTACCTGTACTCATCACAGACACTACGGATCAATCTGTGTACCCGAACTCATCACAGACATGATTAATCAATCTGTGTACCTGAACTTATCACAGACATCATTAATCGATCTGTGTTCCTGAACTCATCACAGACATGATTAATCAATCTGTGTACCTGAACTTATCACAGACATCATTAATCGATCTGTGTTCCTGAACTCATCACAGACATGATTAATCGATCTGTGTTCCTGAACTCATCACAGACATGATTAATCAATCTGTGTACCTGAACTCATCACAGACACTACGGATCAATCTGTGTTCCTGAACTCATCACAGACATGATTAATCGATCTGTGTACCTGAACTCATCACAGACATTGTCTGACCTCCTGACCTTGACAAAGGTGATGCCTCTGACGAGCTTGAGGAGCAGCATGACTCCCATGGAGGAGGCGTACACAGCAGCGTAGTGTTGCATCATGGGATTGTCCTTCATGCTGAAGCTCACAGACGAGCTGTTGCCCTCAGTTACTGTGGTGTTCTAGAAACAAGAGACAGTGGAGGAGTCACTGGGAGGAGGTGACCAGGAGGAGGTGATGATGATGAGGGGAGGAGGAGACAATGAGGAGGCGTTGATTAGAAGGAAGAGGTAATGACGAGGAGGAGGTGATGGTGATGATGTCATTGAGGGGAAGGAGCCTCACCCCGCTGCCCTGGTTGATCCAGTGGCTGAGCCACCACTGGCAGAAGGCGGAGCTTCCCACATTGAGAACAAACAGAGCCAGGATCAGCAGGCAGGAGGCGGAGCCACCACACGCTGCCATGTACAGCTGGAACACGGGCCAGGCCACGCCCCCACACTGCTGCTCCTCCCCTTTAAAGGTACATGACCAAAAACAAGGAAACCTTTGAGCAGACAAAAAGCTGAGAAGGAGGCGTGGCCATTTATAGCCACCATATTTATCTTATAAGGAACACCGAAACAATCAGAAGCTGTTCCTGTTGCCCTTGTTTCGATTAACCATTAAGAACACTCAGATCAGAGGTTACCGTTATCTGTGACGACCGGGGCGTTCTTCTTCACTGATCCGGGTTTACTGTCTGCTGGTTTCCTCTGAGAGACACCTGTCTTCCTGCTGGGAGCCTGAAACAAACAGACAGGTAATGATAAGAGACGGACAGGAGGACAGACAGGTAATGATAAGAGACGGACAGGAGGACAGACAGGTAATGATAAGAGACGGACAGGAGGACAGACAGGTAATGATAAGAGACGGACAGGAAGACAGACAGGTAATGATAAGAGACGGACAGGAGGACAGACAGGTAATGATAAGAGACAGACAGTGGGCAGATAGGCAGACAGACAGGTACCTCTATGAGAGGAGTGTCTCCCAGCTGGAAGTGGTTGAACATGGCGGCATAGTCCATATTCAGTTTCATCAGGTTGTCATGGTTACCATGACAACCTCTATACACCCCTCCCTCATCAGGATGACATCATCACAGTCCACCAGGTACTGCGCACGCACACACACACACACACACACACACACACACACACACACACACACACACACACAGGTTATCTCCATGGCAGCCTGTGTGTTACAGCCTGTACCTGTGAGAGGCTCACCTGCAGCTGGTGGGTGACGAAGACAACAGTCTTGTGGCGAAGCTGCTTCCTGATGGCGTTGTGGAACACGTGGTTGGCCACGTGGTTGGCCACGTGAGCATCAAGTGCGCTTAGCGGGTCATCCAGGATGTAAACGTCTCGGTCGCTGTAGAGGGCACGGGCCAAGCTGATTCGCTGCCGCTGCCCACCGCTCAGGTTGGCGCCGCGCTCGCCGATCTGATGGGACAGAAACAAGACTTCAAAACAGCTGAGATGAAACATGTGTTGTCTAACAAGGACAAATCTGCAGTCTGATGCCCCCTCCTGGTTTGGAGGTGTAACGGAGCAAAGCATAAATTTGATGCCAAACACTGAAGATCTTGAAATCTAACCTGAGCAGGTAAACCAACACAAACAGAGTCAGGCTGAGGAGTGATCTTTGGATCATCACGTGTGTAGAAGCTTAGTCTAGTACTAAAGCTGCCGATGGCTGACGCGCTGTACACTTCAATACGATACGGTTAGCTTTGGTGTTTTCAATAAGATCTCTGCAGGCGTCTTAAGTTTGCATAATACAATCCATTTATTCCAATCACCATGCAGCGTTGATACAGCATCCAGTTTCCATTCACGAGCGATCAAACAATACACACGATACAGCTGCGGTTTGCCATGCCGCCTGCCGCCACAGCGGGCAAAAACCGTTTGCCCTTCCGGGGTCAAACACACACATACATTTACTATCAGCATACCTTTATACCTTTTACCATAAGCAATAGTGCAGCGACACCCAGTGGCACAAAAACAAAACAGCTTTACCCAAAAACATGAATATGGCTCTTACAACGTGGTTCTTGTTTCAACTCCAAAACTTTTGAAACTGCAGGAATAAAAAGAGGCAGCGCAGATGTCCTCCTCCCTCGTCCCCCAGCTCCTCCTGCAGGATCCTGAGGTGTTAAAGGACTGGCACATGATCCTGTACCCAAACCTACAGACTCTTTTAAATGTGGAGGAGCAGCTGCTCTCCAAAGTCTTAGCTCCTGACACAAAGCCTCCAAACCCTGTGAGGGACAGTTGCTTCTTCAGCTGCTGCCAAAGTTCATGATTATGATGCAGATGGTTGTAAAGAACATGAACCAACACACTAAGAGCTTTAGGTTCAGCTCTTTCTTCACCAAGACAGCATCAGCTGTACTAATCAGCTCCACCTATCAATCCCACGCTCCATCCTACCCTCACAAGACAATGAAACTGGAGATATCTGACCGCCTTCACTTGGGGAAGTGACCCGCTCCCACCTCTCGTTTCCCAGCCTGCTTGAAGGTTGACCTCAGACTTGGAGCTGCTGACCCTCATGCCCAGACTCGTGATTCAAAGTGCCCGGGTGTTCACTGGAGGACAAAGTCTGAAGTGCCAATAGAGCTACATCATCTGCAGAGAAAAGAGCTGCATCCAGAAGACACCTCACCAAGCACAAAGCAGAGATCTGATCTGCAGCTGAGTGTGTGCTCAGTCCAGCTATACACCGAGTGAAAGGTTGTGTTAACAGCTCTGAACTCCTTCTGAACCTCTCCAAGACACTCTGATGGAGAGACTCCACACACAACGAATGTAGACCGGACGCCTCCAACACGCTCCTCCTGAATCTGAGCCTGATGCACCCTCCCATAATCTCTCCTCAGGGAGCTGAGAGGTCTTTTAAACATATCTCCACCCAGATCAGGGGCAATGTCCCCGACCTTCATACTCCAGTCCAGAACAGAATCAAAAGATGCAGCGACATTATAGAACTATAAACCATCATGATGCTGCAGTGGAGCAAACGAAGGATCTCAAAGCAGGTCGACGTGTCGGACTGTTCAGGGACAACTATTGATCGGTAGATTCGGTGAAGAGACGCCCCTTCCTCCCTGTTTCCTGTCCCACTAACTGACCTGAAACATGATGTTGCCACGTCACCTGTTTAATGACATACTTTTCTACACTGTAAAACAGGAGAGGAACCTTGTGCCAGAAACACGAAGGTTCTTTGAAAGGTTCAGGGAAGAAGCAGGTTGTTATGTTCCTGTGGTGGAGATTGAACTCCTCATGTTTACTGTTAGCATCCATGTTAGCACTTTGCTACTGTTCGAGCAGTTACAGCATCATCAACGGGGTGTAACAGTGACCGCACTGATGTGTGGGCCCACACCTCTACCTGCAGACGTCACTCTATCACAGACTACAGTACAGACAGGAAGTGATGTCACCTCTGTCAGGTCAGCGTTGGGCAGCAGGGCGAGGTCTGGTCTGAGACAGCAGGCGCTAAGCACGGACTGATACCTGCAGAGACAGACAGAGAGACAACCACACGTCCGTCAGCCTGTCCTCCTCGAGGGACCAGGTCAGTGTCTCCAGGACACCTGTCCTTCTCTCACCTGTCCTCCTGGTACTCCTGTCCAAACAGGATGTTGTCTCTCAGTGTGGCATTTAGGATCCAGGCCTGCTGAGCGACGTAGGCCAGCCTCCCTCTGACAGCCACACTGCCCTCCAGCACCGCCATCTGCCGACAAACCAACCAACAACCAACAATCAGTAATTAATAATTAATAATCTGTAATAAATCAATCAGCTGTGTCGGGTAGGAACAGTAGGAGGTCAGGTTACAGGAGGTTGTGACATCACTGCTGCAGGTAACATCACCTGTCCTAAGATGGCGGAGACCAGGGAGGTTTTTCCGCTGCCGACGCTCCCGCAGACTCCGAGCAGCTTCCCCTGAGCAGACAGACAGGTGTCAGAGCTGTCTCACACTCACTCAGGTGCTGCCTACCTGGACCTCACTCTGCTCCCACCTGCTGGACTCTCAGGTCGATGCCGTGCAGCGTCCTCTGAAGGCGCAGGGAGGCAGGGGGGGCAGGCAGGAGGGGGGGGCAGTCCTCCTCTTTCTCCCCTGGACTTGAGGCTCCTCCTCCTCCTCCCCTCAGCAGGGAGCCAGTCAACTCCTCCTGCTCCTCTTCCTCCTCCTCCACACACCTGAGAATCAGCACAGGTTATTAAGCTCCGCCCCCTCCTGATCTGTTCTAACTCTGTGTGAAACAAAGTAAAGCAGGAGAGCAGAGACACGTCCTGCTGCGAAATGAGGACATTTATACTACAGGTGTGAAGAGAAGCACCTGAACGCATCATCAGAGGAGGACCGTCTCTGTAAACACACATAACGTAAATATCAGGTTTACTCTCTGTGCTGCTGTCGGCTGGCTGGTCGGACACATGGGCTGGGCTGAGCGCTCTGCCCGCTGCCGTCCCACGCCAGACTGGCCCCGCAAATCTCCACGGCAACCTGAGGGTCACCAGGCAACGCACGGGCGCTGTCGACCTCTGGCAACAGGAAGAGACTCTAACAAGAGAGACGAGGACAGAGATGCAGCCAGTGAACGAATGAACCCCTGGACCAGTGCAAGGATGCAGGTAGGTCATGCTAGAAGAGAGAGAGCACGCTGCATTAACAACAGGGGAGGTAGACATATAGGTAGGAAGGTAGGAAAGAAGGTACTGTAGGTAGGTAGGAAGGGGGGAAAAAGGCATTTGAGTCGGACGGTAGGTTGGAAGAAACATTGATGGGTGTATACAGGTAGGAAAAAAGCTTGGTATCGAAAATTGGTAAATAGATTGGCAGGAAGGTCGGCAGGTAGGACTGAAGATAGGTAAAAGGAGGTAGGTAGGACTCAGACCTTGAATCTCTCTATGGCCACTGAAGCCTCAGACAGAGACTTGACAGAGAAGGGAGTGACCTTCAGAGCAAAGGTCATGGCATTAAACACGGTGACCACGGTGAAGGCCTACGGACACACAGAAAACAGGATGAACATCCAGAGCGGACATGAACAGTTAGCATCAGCCTGCTACAATGCTAAGGGAAGGATAATGTGCTGACTGGGCTAGCTCATTAGCATCACTGAGTAACAGAACAACATATAAAGAGGCTAATCAGCGAGCTGGAATCTGCTGCATTGCTGACAAGTATAAAGAGACTTCAGATGAGGTTAGCCAGTTAGCTATTATCTATTATAGCGCTAACATGAATATAAGAAGCGCATATCAAGGCTAGTCAGTTAGCTGTGCACTGCTATATTGCTAAAAGGTGAAATGACATATTTGACTTAAGTTGCTAACAGCTAAGGAAATAGACTGGTGATTTATGCAAAATCCCTCTTTACACACACACACACATACACACACACACACACACACACACACACACACACACACACAAATTCTACCTTTTTGAAATGCTCTAAATTGATGTTAAAAAAACAGTCACTTCCTGATATGTCACAGAGTCATTCATTAGCTCCTCCCACCTCAGGCTGTTGGCATGACAACCCTCTTGTTCTGATACAGGCCAGATGTCGTCCAATAGGAGCTGTCCTGTCCTGCGGGCGTGCGCAGCCAGAGGAGTCAGCCAATGAAATGTCATGAAGGAGAAAAGACCTGCACTGTCCACCGGATGATCACACCTGAGGAGACAACCACACCTGAGCTGTGTATTCTTAGTGTGTGTCAGTGGTGCTGGCAAGATTACATTTCATAGTACGCATAAGAATGATTCCAGCAGGTGTAGGACACCTTTAACGTTTAGATTCACACACACACACACACACACACACACACACACACACACACACAATGTACTCAGTGAGTGAGCGAGCAGGAGAGAAAGAGAGGTTCATGTCTTGTGTCTAACTACAAACACCAACACTCACCAGCAGCAGCTGGGTGTTGGGCAACATGCTCAGGGTTAGTATTACTGAGGGTCATGAAGCAGGTCATTGAGTTCATCTTTAGGCAACTTCATCTGAAGAACAGCCAGGCAATGAGATGAAGGTCGGAACAACAGTGTGCAGCAGCACGACAAACCATCAGAAAGCCGGATAAGGAAAAGAAACACGAGAAGGTAACTCAGCATCAAACCGCGGCCTCCACATCTGCCCCAACGTCCTGATGCTCAGCGTCCGCACTGATGAACTTCCATCAGAGGACATTTCTGTGCTTCTAATGGGCTGCCCAACACACACAATAAACTCAGTCTGACATTGCCAACTTCACAATTAGGCAACACAAATGTTTATCAATCACAACCCTTGACCGTTGCCTCGATACGTTACACAAATCATGTGCCTTCAGATGTCTTTGTGTCATCACGTTGGTGGATGCAGCCAAAGATCGCGACTGAAGAACAGAGGAGGAGACGAAAGGACTCACAGGATCTGCTGCTGTCTCTGTTTACTGTTCTTTCTAAACATCATGTCTGTGATCTTCACAGTACGCTGCCTGTCATACCTGTGTCCACCTGCGTCCTTCCACTCAGGGTTTGCAGCTCCGCCCCACACCTGCTCTTCACCATGGCAACCAGCTGATCTGTCCTCACACAGACCCAACACGCCCTGACAAACAGACAAACACACACACACACACACACACACACACACACACACACACACACACACACACACACACACACACACACACACACCTTTGATACTCAGACAGTTGACACATTTCTCTAACAATACATTTTGTGTGAGATTAAATTATTTTGTTATGTTAATATAATAACATGTTAGATTTCAGCTGTTGTTGTTAAGTGTTATATAAGACAAGTGTTGTACATAATACTTAGTTGGAACTCCGTATTTCTCCGACAGCTTCACAGAAGAAGATTCACACACACACAGCTCTGAGTTAAACACTGACTCTGTCTTTGAAGCTGAGATGAAGAGTCCATCAGTCGATCAGGAAGTGAACTAAGTATTCTGAAGTGTGAAATGTTTGACTGTAATCACGTCACTGTTTGTAATGGTTCCGAGGTTTGGACTGTGGCTCTGTGAAGGACACACTGTGGATCATTGTGACCAAACGTTTATCACTATTGTCACTTTTTAGACAAACCGAACATGTCGGCCATGTTGGTTGTTAACACTGACGAGGAGTTCCTCCCTCCTCCAATCAGCTTCTTCAATCGAGTAAACAGAGCCAGAAGTATCAGCCCTGATGTATCGTGATGTAAACATTCACTGTATGTGTGAGCGTGTGTGTGTGTGTGTGTGTCCATGGTCATGTCTGCGTCTTCCTGTCATGTTCATTTTGTCTCGTTAGACGTCTGAGGCAGTCTGAGGGGGGCAGCACTGAGCATGTTAAATGGGAGTCCACCTTTTACTGCAGCGGTGTGACTCTTATTTTGGCGGTGTGTCTGTGAGATACACATTTTATCCTCAGGTGTTAAAAACATTAAAGATGCAAACCCAGCGAAGACGCGGGGGGAGGAGCTAGTACTCTCAGAGCACTGCAGTGACCGTGGTTTAAGCTGTTTCCATATGTGCTCTGTTAGTTTGGTCCAGTGGTTCCCAACATAGGGGTCGGGTCGTCAGATGACTCTTTGAAGGTTGAAACATATTTAGAAATACACAGAAAGTACCTCAACGAGTATCAGCCCCCCTCACCTGCAGCTCCTGGTGCAGTTTGACCTCTGACCCCGGCAGGGCGCTGCAGCAGGGCTGGAGAGATGCCGGCTCGCTGCATCCACACTCATGTTCTATCATCTTCTGTCAGACAACATGGAGACTTGAACTCTGAACCCTCTGACCCCGACAGGAAACTGAGGTCACACAGACGAGAGAAAACGAGATGATCACGAATATGAGAGTTTTTAAAGATACAAACACTCTGAGAATACTGCAGTACATCACAGAAACACTGCAAATAATACACAAAATAAAAACTGACAGTGTTGGAAAAATATCTGTTCAGAAACTCACAAAATCACAAATACAAACTGATGGAGAGAGTTCCAGTGGAAAACAGTAAACAGGTTATAGAAGCCCTCACACTGTGTCAAACAAGTGCCTGTTGGAGGAGGTGTGGAGAGGTCTGCAAAGCACACATACGTTTTGGAAGTGCCCTCTCTTAGATTACTTTGGGAGGGGGGTATTTGATGTCTTTGACAAGATACTTGATTTTCTGCTACCCAGCGACACATTGCTGGTCATCCTTGGGGTCATCCCAGAGGAAGGGAAGAGCAGGAGAAAGATATACTTACTGCATACTTCTTGCAGCCAAGAACGCAGTAACACTGAGCTGGCTTAAAAAAGACCCATAGACACATGGCGGGGAATGGTTAGAAGAATTTATACGATGGAAAAAATAACTTTTGATCTGCACAATTCACAGATCGGTGGTTGAAGGCGATGGGGGAGGGTGGGAGCTAGGCCTGGAAACTTTAGAGTTACATTCATGTATATTGTTAGTAGCCTGGTGCTGACGTGCTGCGATGTCAGAGTTTGTATGTTACTTACTGTGTGCTTGTTTAGGGCGTTTATTATTTTATTATTATTATATATATTATATTAAAATATATATTTTTTGTTGCTTGTTTATATATCATGTTACTAAGGGTTTTATAAACACACTGATAGTGTCTCATAGATGAAGTGTTGAGTGGAGGACAGGATGAGGGCAGAGATGAAGAGGCGTAGATGTAGGGGTGTGTGTTCGAATATGGATGTAGATGACAGCAGAGGTGAAGATGGCATGTGAACTGGGAAGAGGGGGACAGAAAAGTGAAGGAAATCCATACAGACTGCAAGGTTTGGTTTAAGTTTACTTTGTTTTATCTAAAGACAAATGTTGGAACAGCTGCAGCGTGTGTTTGTTTAACTTTGCCCAATAAAGATAAAGTTGGAAAAAATGTGAAATATTACATTTTACTGTGAGACATATTAATAAGAGACTGTAGCACTACATGTACAGCTCACCTGTGTACATGTTACAGTGACACTAATCATTCATATAAACAACATATTTCTCTGCTGTAAACAACAAATAAACAAACTGCAAAAATAAGTACTGCAGTTTGATCTTCTGACAGTCACCGCTGCTGTAACATGCTGCTGTACTGTAACACGCTGCTGTAACATGCTGCTGTAACATGCTGCTGTACTGTAACACGCTGCTGTAACATGCTGCTGTACTGTAACACGCTGCTGTAACATGCTGCTGTAACATGCTGCTGTACTGTAACATGCTGCTGTAACATGCTGCTGTACTATAACACGCTGCTGTGCTGTAACACACTGTTATACTGTAACATGCTGCTGTACTGTAACATGCTGCTGTACTGTAACACGCTGATGTACTGTAACATGCTGCTGTACTGTAACATGCTGCTGTACTGTAACATGCTGCTGTACTGTAACATGCTGCTGTACTGTAACACGCTGATGTACTGTAACATGCTGCTGTAACATGCTGCTGTACTGTAACACGCTGATGTACTGTAACACGCTGCTGTAACATGCTGCTGTACTGTAACACGCTGCTGTAACATGCTGCTGTACTGTAACACACTGTTATACTGTAACATGCTGCTGTACTGTAACATGCTGCTGTACTGTAACATGCTGCTGTAACATGCTGCTGTACTGTAACACGCTGCTGTAACATGCTGCTGTACTGTAACACGCTGCTGTAACATGCTGCTGTACTGTAACATGCTGCTGTAACACGCTGCTGTAACATGCTGCTGTGCTGTAACACGCTGCTGTGCTGTAACACACTGTTATACTGTAACATGCTGCTGTACTGTAACATGCTGCTGTACTGTAACACGCTGCTGTGCTGTAACACACTGTTATACTGTAACATGCTGCTGTACTGTAACACGCTGCTGTGCTGTAACACACTGTTATACTGTAACATGCTGCTGTACTGTAACATGCTGCTGTACTGTAACACGCTGCTGTAACATTCTGCTGTACTGTAACACACTGCTGTAACATGCTGCTATACTGTAACATGCTGCTGTAACATGCTGCTGTAACATGCTGCTGTGCTGTAACACACTGTTATACAGTAACATTCTGCTGTACTGTAACATTCTGCTGTAACACACTGCGAGGGAACACAGCTCCAATGAACAGACTGTTAAACTTTACAGTATTCATATTTATAAAGTATAATTACATAAAAATGAACTGGATATTTATGATCATATACTAGTGACTAGTAAGTGGTACAAATATCACATCACTACTGCATTAAAGTACAGGTAGTACTACAGACATGACAGTGATGGTTCAGGTGTAAAAACATTAAACCCTCCAGAATAAAATAAAAACCGAAAGTCCTTCAGAATAAAAGCACGAGATGCTGCCGTTATGAAACCAACAGTCCTCGCGCCCTGACAATATAACAGGAAAGTAATCAAAATTAACTGAGACATCAGCTTATGGTCGGTGACCCGCTCACCTGTCTGTCTGTCTCACCTGTCTGACGGTTTGTGTCCTCGCGGTGAGGACAGTCTCCCGGTCCTGCCTGTCCTCCTTCAGGTCCGCTGTTCCCTGTAAACAGCTCCTCTTCTCCCTCTTCTCTGGACCTGAGACTCGCAGAGCAGCAGCGCGGGGCATCATGGGAAACCGAGTCCCCACATCCTCATTGTTTCGCCCCCTGAGAAAACGTCAGCGTCGCCCTGAGTTCAGTCTGTCAGGCTGTTTTTAAATCTGTGTTCCCTTCTTGAATACGAGTCCTGACACTTCCTGTCGACACTGTCCTGATGGTGGCGCTAAGTTTAAAACGTTTAACATTCACAACAAACCCATCGTAGGCTACGCTACAAATACACAACTCACTCCAAAGAAATATTCAGACGCTTCCTGGACTGATATTGGACTGTTTTGATCTGAAAATCTAAATCAAATCCCCTTCCTGTCTGCTCAGTGCTTCAGACTGTGCTCACACACGGAGCCCGTGGTGTTTCACATGTTTCAGTCTAACAGCTGCTGCTGGTTGTCTCTGAATGCTTCAGGGGTCACAAACTCAAGGCCCGCGGCACGGATAACATCATATAGTAACTGGCCCGCCGGTATACGGCACGCACACCGCTGATATGAGAAATCCCACAATGCACTGCAACAGCGGGCGCGCCAATCAAGACCTACAAGCACCAGCTGTGTGAGTTGGCATCTCTGCGCGACGCATCTCTGCTGCTAAACCTCGAGCATCAGAGACAGGACCGCCATAGACATGTGTGAGGCGGTGAGAGCTTAACAAGCCAAGCTGCGCCTGTGGGAGACTCAGATGCAGCAAGGAAACCAGGTCTCCACCGCTGTGTTCCCAACTGCGCATGTGCTGATAAACTGAGCGGACCTGGCAGAGTCCACGCGGTGATTTTCAGACTTTGGAGCTCAGTAATCTGTTTGTAGTTGTAAGAGCACCTGTAAAACATCCAAATGGAGCTGATGCCCAAAGCTCCGCCTCCAAGCTGCTCGAATGTGCTGCATGTTTGGAGACACATACCTGTGTAAGAAACTGATGCACACCTTCACTCCATCCTGAGAGTGTAAACAGCTCAGAACCTGACAACAAACATGAATGAACCTGCAGCCAAGGAAAGATGCCAAGCAGGCTCAGAGCAGAGTGCACTTCAAAATAAGTTTTCTTTTTTGCACACTTACCTGTAATCGCAGGTAAACTGCTTATGGTTGAAATATTTGCACATTTGAATTTGATTTTTTTTTTTAAAACAAAACGTATTTAGCTTGATGGTGTTGTGAAAAAACCCAGAATATTCTACAAGTTTCTTGACAAAAGATTTGAAAGATTAGATATTTTCTGGCTGTTTCTGATGCCTGTGATAAAACGCTTTGGAAATGACTCCGTGAAAAACTGCTGACAGAAATTAATGATGCTTTCGTGTCTTTTTTCTGATGCCCTTGGTTTGTTCTGAGATCTGTAAAATGTCTGGAGCAGTAAGGTTCATATTTCTGTATGGCTAATTTGTCATACCTGATAAAAACGCGTATTTCAGTCTGTTGTCCAAATAATGTTGCCCGCGCTCGTGTTAGACCCAGTTTGTAATGTCTGCCCTCTCGGAGTTTGAGACCCCTGCATTAGTCGCTCTTGCTTGATGGGTGTGAAGTATGCTGCTCGCGTCTTCTTCGTTAATCTGTGATCGTGGTCTGGCTTGACCTACGTGATTAAACCAGGATGCACGAACTAGGTGAGGTCAGTTCCCGCCTTTTCTCTTATTCTGCTCTCATGGAACAGGCCCTGTTCATGTTTCAGCACTCTGAGGAGAAACCGTTACAGCTGCAGTCCCTTCATTTAAACCCACCATCACTGAAGCCTGAAACTGTGCCTGTGAGTCTGAGCACAGGGCAAAGACTCTGTTACCCAGCATGCTCTGCTGCCCCCTGCAGGTAGATGTACATTTAACACTGGTGAAGTAAGTGATGCTGAAGGGATTCAGATGCAGTAAGAGTACACACCGAGCATAGAGTTTCCTGTAGTTAAAGTACTTGATATATTTATATATCAATATCATATATTTATACTGTATATTTATATTGAGAGAATTGGATGCTGACGGTCGTGTGTCCGGCATCAGACCAGGTGAAGTAAAAGTACAGATACTGTAAACACTAGATCAAGGACGAGCCAGAGGAAAATAACACCTCAGCACAACGGTGATGTCATCAGCGGCTAAAATGGCCGATGACATCAGTGGGTCACATGACTGCAGGTCAAATGAGGAGGCGGAGCAGCAGTTGGGAAGTGATCACTTTATTGTTTCTGTACAAACATCCTCAGCAGCTGCTCGTCTTCACACTCGAGAGGGATACAGCATCTGCAACAGACAGGAAGTGACATCAGCAGCCGCCACAATAAAACATGTTCACTTACACCAAAGCCTCGCTGTGTTCGAAATCGGATACTACATACTGCACACTGTTGGGAGGCAGTCTGAAGTACGGAGCTCTTCACATGTATTTAGCAGTATGCTGCCGCTGTGACGTTCCAGCGCTTTGCATTGTGGGATACAGCAGGTGAGGCTGGAGACATTTTTTCAGAATCAGTACGACATCCGGGTCTTGTCGGCATACTGCAGTTTGCTTTTGTCTGCATACAGACCACATTTAGGCCGTGCTGCTGGTGTAGCATGGCATCTCAACACAGCATCATATTAAACTCTGCACACACAATGGCTTTCATTAGCACCGCCCATGTCCACTCTACAAACAGCCAATCAGATAATTCGGCTGGACTGCAGAAAGTCACTGATCACTCAGTTTGATCAAGTGAAGCTAACGTTAGCCTGTCAACCCCACGGATCACGTTAACGACCTCTGCAGGCTCAGCCAGTCGTGTCTCAGCGACGTTTGAAACCAGGAAGCAGCTTTCAGGTGGACGGGTTCACGTTTGACAGATTTCATGACGTGAACATGTCCTCAGACGTCGTGTCAGGCATCGGGAGCGCCTCAAACACAGAAGTGTTCAGGCTCAAAGCTTCAGTGAAAGCAGACTTAATGATCCGTAACGTTCAGCCTCACTGTGATCAAACCGTCTGAGCTCCTTCTGATGTTCACACCGACAGGTAACAGATTTTAATTTGCTGAGACTCAGAAAACAGACCGAATATAAAACTAGTTAAATCATTCTGTTAATTATCAACAAGTTATCAACTTTTAAAAATGACCCCCGTGTCTTCTCCCTGCGCTCGATGGAAAACGTCATGAGGTGAAGGAAAGGTGTGAGGAGAAGACGACGTTTGATTGATTGGAGGTGGGGATTAAATTAGTAAGTTACCAAAGGTGAAGTGAATGTCGTCATATTTTCTCTCTTGTATTTATCACGTGAATCATAAGTTTGATTAAAATAACTGTTTCATCCAGTCAAGTTGGTGTTTAAATCTAAATCTGTATTCTGTCATGTTGATGCGTGTTTTCATTGCCGATTGGTGCGTCACTTTAAATGTTGCTGCCGCAAGGAATTGTGGGTCATTATGTTCTCCTCTCCTTTGGTAAAGGATGGTCCAGTGTTTCCTACAGGAGATAATGAAGGAAGCAGTGAAGCTCTCTTCATGGCCAACACTGAAACACTTCCCGTTTCACTCCGTTAAGAACCTTCCTCACCGAAAAGGATTTTTCCACCGCAGCCCTGGAGTCAAACAAGCAGCTCCTTTAAGAACCAGGAAGTGGACTACAAAATGACCCGTGTTGTGACCCAACAACTGAACAGGCAACAAACAACCTTGTGCTGTTGCTTCTCAGACATCTGGGTGTTCCTGAACATACCACCTCAGGTCTTTGAACTCACCACTCTGACTCTGTGTCCGATGGCCTTTGCTGGCAGGTTGCTGCTGAATTTGGCCCGGACCATCCCGCTGCTGCCGTGAGCGCGGGTCACCTTCCCCCAGATCACCCGGGTCTTATTGGGTTTCCCGCCCGGCGTCACCGTGTTCCTGCCACACAAAACACAGCGTTACACCACGCTGCCTCAGAGTACAGCTTTAGGATACACTTTACTTATTTTTATATGCCCTTTATTGTAATGTTTATGTAATGCACTACGCTGCTGTAACACTAGAAATGTACCTG
This sequence comes from Semicossyphus pulcher, assembly GCF_022749685.1. Taxonomy (NCBI): domain Eukaryota; kingdom Metazoa; phylum Chordata; class Actinopteri; order Labriformes; family Labridae; genus Semicossyphus; species Semicossyphus pulcher. The sequence continues at coordinate 475,750 of NW_027211692.1, forward strand.
TTGTGGGACGAATAAAGGATCATCTCATATTTCATGTAGAAAACAAGTGAGAAGCCAGTGAGAGAGAGAGCGGCCACATTCAAACCAAACCTCATTCATTTTTTTAACAATTTAATATTCAACAGTCTGAAACTCATCTGTTGACTGTTCATCTGCAGAGTGAGCCGATATGTTCAAAGAAGAAACAAGGTGAACGGTGCTTACTTCTTGGCCTTGTAGACGTAGGCGCAGCGTTTGCCCAGGTAGAAGTCAACCTCGTCTCTGGTGTAACAGCCCTCCACCTTCAGGAGCGCCGTGTGCTCACGCTGGTTCCTCAGACCACGTTTGTAGCCGGTGAAGATGGCCTTACTCCAGAGTCTGACCACACAGACAGAGAGACAGACAGATCCAGAGTCAGCATGACACCTCACACCTTAACATTCAGAGCTTCTTCTTCACAAAGAGGAAGAGCAGGCTGGTCTCAGGTCAGATGAACAGGTGTGAGCTTACCTTCCAGGCATTGTCAGTCTTCTCCAGGTGAGTCCACCTGCACACAAAGTCACATTAGAGCCAGCAGAGACACACACATCACCAGAGGGAAGGGGAACAAGTTTGCTATGATACAGGAGTAATAAACGTCTGTAGGGTTCTAAGATAAAAACGATGTTTAATAAGTCACCAACAATGAGCGTGTCCTTCATGTTTGTAAACACATGGGAACGAATCACTTTCACAGCCTGACTGAACATGCAGGTGAAGGTCCCGACTCGTGTGGACAGCTCGTGTTTGCTGCTGAACTCACACTGCAACACACAAACACTCTACATACACATGAGCCTGTTACAGTGTGCAGGTTAGACACAGGCTCCACTGCAACACGTTCAGTCTGATGTGAGAGGCAGGCAGCTGTCTGTCAGTCTGTGGGCCTCTCGTGTCAATAAACAAAAATAGTCAATACAATCCTACAGCCTCCATCGCTGTCTAACTCAACGAAACCTGATGAGCACAGACGCTAACTTCAGCTGATAGAAGCTAGCTGTGCAGTGTAGCCACAATGTTAACAGGATGCTAACAAGAGGCTAACTTCACGGTTTTTACACTTTGCAGCCGCTCAACAAGCCCCGAATGTGACATGCTTGTACCTGAACTTCTGACTCACGAACACCACTTCACTATGATGCTAATATGCTAACGTTAGCTCCGCTCGCTGCCGCCTACAGACGCTCTCCGGTAAAACCCGGTGGACCATACACAGTCAGCCATCTAACACCGGTGTTGCAGCAGCTCTACCCCGACACTGACCGGGACTCTACCCCGACACTGACGGGGACTCTAACCCCAATCTAGCCCAGCCTTCAGCGCGTCAGCCCGGTCTGCTAGCCGCACAAAGCATAATCCCAAATCAATCTCCGCCATCACGGACTCCTTCACCGACACACACACACCAGTGAGCGGAGAACTAACTGACCGTAAATTAACGGTGATTATCCGCGAGGAAGAAAGCAGATAAACGGCGATATAGTAACAATTAGGGAGGCACGTCGGCTATCTTACCGTCACTATGAGGAGAAAAATGGAGGAAAAGGAAGTGAGAAAGGCATGCTGGGAAATTATTGTAAACAGAGGTGGCCGCGGAGCTGCCTGATCAAAATGGCGGATTTCAATGAACTTCTATTTATTGAACTTTTTTTTTAACCTCTCTCGTCTTTTTTTAGCACGAAAACTAAACGTTTGGAGGATTCTTCCTCACTGACATATTATATTATTTTAAGTCATCATTTAAACATTGTTATCGGTTATTAATGCCCTGTTATTGTACTCTGGAGCTGTTTAAACCAATTTATATGATTATTAATATAATTTAAAAACCCTGACTCAAATAACCTTAAATCCTTTTAAACATCATTTAAAGATGAGTTTAAAACATGTATCTTTTTAATAAAAAGGTAAAGCACTACCAAACGTGGTGTTTGTCTTGTTTCCCTGTTTGAAGTGCAGTTTTAAACTAGTCTAATGAATTATGTTTCATTCATGTGTTTTTATTAATATGCTTCTTAAGTTCTGTACACACAAACTAATGCTGCTGTTTAAACTTTTAAAGTCCAATAATGAAACAACCACAACTAAAGTTACATTTTAGTGATGGTTGTTTGCTAAAGAATTTTTTGACATGTTTTTGTACATGATGTTGTCTGGGAAGGTTCTCAGTCATCCAGGTCAGGGTAACTCTGGGCTGAATCCGAAAGGCAGCTGGACTTGGTTGAAGTTCCTGAAGATGTTTCACCTCTCATCCCAAAGGCTTCTTCAGTTCTGACTGATGGACGGAGCTAGAAAAATCAGCCTCTGTAGGTCACTAGTATGCGAATTGATGTTTGAATATTAATACACGTTGTCATATTATTAACATCTATTAGCATACTAATGACCTACAGAGGCTGATATTTCTAGCTCTGTCCATCAGTCAGAACTAAAGAAGCCTTTTGGATGAGAGGTGAAACATCCAAACAGCAGGTCCAGCTGCCTTTTGGATTAAACTTAGAATGTGCATAATGTTGTTTTAATATGTGTAACTTTTGTTAATTTGAGAAAATAATCCTTTCAGTAGTTTAATAGTATTAGTTAAAATCAATGAAGCTTAAAAGGTAAAAAAAACCCTTTGTCAGTATTTGGGTCCTTCTTCTTAATATGTACTGTATATTGTCTTATTTTTTTTCCCATATTCAATAACTTTACTTTGACAGACACAAAGGCTGGAGGTCCATGTGTCCCCTCAGCTTTAAACTCCAGACGACAGTTTGAACCCTCAGAGTGTTTATGAAGTTTAAGCAGCTTTAACCTGATGGCTTCATTTTTATCTTCGGACATATCATGAGTCTTTGATTCACAAGTTTTTTTTCCTGAAACAGCTTTTAGAGATTCATGTTGAGAAATAAAAACACCTGCTCATGATCATTCTCCAGACAACATTAACGTCAGTGAAAAGAGTCAAATTAAAATATTTATTTAATGCACTTAAACTTAACTCAACTCTTCTTACAGCCGTGTTCAAATCTTTTATACAGTTTTCAGCAAAAACAAGAAAAACAAAGTGAAAAAATGTAAAACTTAAAAACTGTGAGACAGTCTGTTTGTCCTCCAGGAAGAAACGGTGGAATGTCCTTTAGAAGCACATGACCCCGCCGCCACATGACCCCGCCGCCACAGGAGAAACACAGGAAGAAGAAAGACATGAAACATCTGTACAAACATGTGGATCCATTGCCTCACACCTATAAACAGTCTGAACAGAGACCACCTGTCGCCCAGGTAACAGCCTCAAATTAAAGAGGTGACAGGTGAGCACAAACACCTACGGAGAGATTCATGGAGCTTTTGAGGGACTGATGATCTGACTCTCCTAGCGTGAACCTGAAGGTGTGATGCTGCGTTCAGGTACTGAAGGTTAAAAACGGTTCAAACTTAAATTCTTGCAGCAGATTAACGTTTAGTTGTTCAGCACATATATATATATATATACTTATATATATATATATATATATGTATATATTTACAGAATATATTGTACACATACATTACTACATAAAGGTGTGACTGTAGGCTCTGACACCTGCAGTCACAGTGTTTAGTGTCAGATCAGGAGTCAGGTCACCATCAAAATGTCCCAGAATGCAACAGAAACATGAGGAGGAGCTCGTCACCACCTGATCGTCCTTGTCCAATCACATGAGGACCTCCAGCCTCAGTAAGGTCTGAGACACAGACGCCTTTAAGTCCAACAGTGGGATCAAAGAGTTAACTCAATAGTGGCTGCTCCTTTAGAGTCCAGCTGAATCACAGTTTGTCTTTGTCTTTATGTTAATTGTCGATAGTTTTCTGTATTTTACAGTTTCTGTCTGACACACAGGAAGTGTCCCTCAATCGATTATATTTCTTACTGCTGAGTTTCACTTCTGGAAACCTTAAAAGTTTTTAAAACTCGACATGAAGCCACCTGGACGTCTTTCTTTCTGTTCCTGCAACGTGCTGAACAAGTATGGATTAAATATTTGTTCAGAGGCGATAAGCAGTGATGAAGCTCCTGGTCACATGTGGACGATCAATCAGGTGGTGATCAGCGTCAGCGCTCACACTGCAAATAAAACCATGTGTTCACTGTGGGACTGAAAACTACAGCTCCCAGTCACAGTTCAGGGAGGCTTCATCGCATGATGTCATCGCTGATGTGTGACCTCCAACCAGAACTCAGTGAGGACAGAAACAGTGAATTCTGATGTTTGGATCTGATGGAGAGACAAAAAGCTGATGAAACATGAAAGCTAATGTTAGCACTGAGCTACATTAGCTGCTACTCCGAAACATTAGTTTCATTTGAGCTAGCTAGCCCGCCTTCTTGTTAGCTTTCAAACTGTCCATCTATACTCACTTATTCACAATGGTTAGCTTAAAGTGTTCATGAGATCCAACTTCATCCCGTCCAACTTTAGCATGAAGCTACATTAGCGTAATATGCAAACTGTTAGCTAGTGTTCAACATCCCAGCTTTGTGTGGTTGATGCATTAAACTAAAGAGATCATTAGTTAACGAGCCCGTTCATACCGTGAGCTGATTATTGAACCGTCCTCATCATTAGCATTCATCTTGTTAGCGTAGGTTTTATATTTATTACACATTATTATATAAAATGTTTTTATCCATCTGTTCATTTTATCAACAAACCAACTGGCTTCATAATTTAAGCTAATATTAGCACTCAATTATATTCTCATACACTGACTGATTAATGTTAGCTCATCATTACAGCTTGCTGTGTTAGCTTAACCTCTACAACAACTACTTTCATGATGTTAGCAAATATCAGCTGCGGCTATGTTAGCGTCATCTCTGAACCACCTATATCAGTACTGGCTACGTTAGCAGCGAGCTACATTAGTGTCATTATAAAAGATCTGCTGACCATTTATGTTCGCTGTTAGCTCAACAAATTAGCAGCATATTAACTCAACTTTTTACTTTGAACATAAAAGGATGAATTTTCACCCTCAAAGTTTTCAGTAATGTTAGCATTTAGCTACATTAGCTTTATTTCCAGACAACTGAGTAAGGTCGTATTCCAGAAATCAGCTTATTAAAAACATGCTCACTTTAAAAAGACATTCTTTGTTTGTCTTTTGACTGAATAATTTACTGATTAAAGACGTTTGATTGAAATCTTTTGAATGCATCTGAAGCTCCAATGCAGAGCATCAAACTGTCCCTGGGATGGAATATCTTAAATCCACAGGATTCAACAAGTTTATTCCACCTGGAAATAAATAAAATCAATGTCAGTTTAAGAAGGCTCAGAGCCACAGCCGTCTGTAAGCCATACAATTAGCCAACATTAGCGGTTAGCCAAGTCGGCTCAATAACAATATAAAGTATAACAGAAGGACTGTATGAGGCCGGTGACCCTGAATAAGCCTCTCTCTCTTTCCTGTGCCGGAGAAAAGATTCAATCTCCTCCTGATCGTTTACATTAAAAGGTTCAAATATTAAATATGCTAAATATTATTATCATATAATAAGATGGAAACTGCTGATAAGCTGCATGATGTTTGTGCACGTGAAGTTTGTTATACTGTGAATGATGTCCCTCTGTTAGCTGCAGGCTAACGTGTGTCAGAGGTCATGTTTCTGTCTCTCCATCAGATCCTGACCTGCTGCTCTCTGCTCCTCCTCCAGCTTAACACACAAACTAACAGAGCGCTACAGGAGGCCCACTGAGCGCGTGCGGTGGTGGTGCTGCCATCTAGATGTTGATGGAGGGTCCATGTGTGGTTGTCGTGGTGACGGGATGTCGGGGCGGGGCCAGGTCGAGCAGCGCGCTGACGGTCCCGGCCACCTGGGGGAGCCCTCGCTCCTCCAGGATGTGCAGAGGAAGACACAACTGAGTCTACAGAGACAGACACCACAGAGGAAGACACATGGCAGGGACAAAAGAAAACAACGGAGAGGAGGGTCAACGGATGGAAAATCAAATGAATGAATAAAATAACAGTAACCATGGCAACACAGGGAGAAGACAAGGAGAAGCAACTGAAAGACACAAAAATAATTGATGGAGGGAAGAAAAGAGGAGAAAACAGGAGCCAGAGTAAAACGCAGCAGGTCCACAGGTGTGTGTGTGTGTGTGTGTGTGTGTGTGTCGTCAACGTTCAACATGTAGATCATGTGCCCACTGAAGTGTCCCCACCACGAGATGCAGTGATAAACTGTACAAACACTGAAGAAGAGGACCCCGACTTCAGATCTGCTGTTAGAAGAAGAAACGTTGGTCCAGTTTTTCTGCCTCCGCCGACTACGCACGAAGAAGTGACCAACTGTCTGTGCAGGCTCCACACGAAGGAGTTACTAAATCTCTCTCAGGTGAGGAGGCTGACCTGTCTCTCAGGTGAGGAGGCTGACCTGTCTCTCAGGTGAGGAGGCTGACCTGTCTCTCTCAGGTGAGGAGGCTGACCTGTCTCTCTCAGGTGAGGAGGCTGACCTGTCTCTCAGGTGAGGAGGCTGACCTGTCTCTCAGGTGAGGAGGCTGACCTGTCTCTCTCAGGTGAGGAGGCTGACCTGTCTCTCAGGTGAGGAGGCTGACCTGTCTCTCAGGTGAGGAGGCTGACCTGTCTCTCTCAGGTGAGGAGGCTGACCTGTCTCTCTCAGGTGAGGAGGCTGACCTGTCTCTCTCAGGTGAGGAGGCTGACCTGTCTCTCAGGTGAGGAGGCTGACCTGTCTCTCTCAGGTGAGGAGGCTGAGCTGCTTTCATACAGTAACCCAGGTGAGGGAACACTAAGGGCTACATAAACTGATCCCCGTGTTTGAATAAATAAAGAAGTTGACATCCTGACATCTCTGGCTCCTCTTACACTCAGTGATGATATCACTTGACTGTTAGCATGTAGGCTAAAGCAGCTAGCAGGGCTAATCATGGTGGGTGAGTGTCTTGTCCTGCTTCCTCGATCTGACAGCTGAGGGAACACATGGAGCTCCAACACTTATAGATCTATTTACACAGTGATATGTGTGTTTCCTACACTTCTGTTACACTGAGCCGCAGCGGGCTTTAATGTGACCTGGACTACACCTGTGAGTCGTCAGATCTCAGCAGTAAATTGGGTGATAGAAGTGACAGAAAAAGGTTGGACACAAACGGATCCTTTAGGTCCTTTACATTGTTTTATTAATGTTCGGAGGGAAAAGCAGAGCAGAGGCACACAGTCTGTTAGAAAACACTCACACGTCGTCACCAGCATCATCTTCACTCTTCATCTCTTAGAAAAAACAAGGGCCGTCTCTGAAGTGAACTGTAAACCAGTTCAGATCTACAGCTGGTCCCAGGTTCACTGCTGCGCTAGACAACAGTCCTGTGCATGTCCACGAGGACACCACGAGTCCTTTTCCACTGCAGGAACCTCCAGACCAGTAACCTGCTTCTTACCTGAACCTGAACTTTTAAAGACCCCACGAGTCGTACAAAAGCTGAGCACTCATTTAGTTTTAGAGCCGTGGAAACACAAGCAAACATCTCAGCACCTGTTCCCCTGAGGAAGGCACAGGTACTTCATGTTAAAGTCATCCTATTACCAGCTAAGTTCCTCCAGTACTGTCAGTCTGACCCAGAGGATGACCACAGGTGGAAACATGGTGCACAGAGTGTGACGTCCAGCACACAGGTGTGTACAGTACGGGGGGGGGGGGGGGGGCACTTTACAAACAGTAAAAATAGTAAAAAAAACAAAAAAACACTCAGACAGCCAAACATAAGGCACAGGGGGCGGAGCTTCAACAGGCAAGAAACAAGTTTCAGGGTAAACCTCCACCTTTGGGGGATTGTCAAGTTTTAACTTCAGCTGAGTGGTCACGTGATCACCTGAGGGCTCACACCTGAGGGATCACATGACTCTCACAGCGATTACAGACTTATGGCAAGTTTAGAACACGAGGACTGGCTTCGTTTTGGGTCTTCTTCACTGTGAAGTCTCCAGTCAAGACCAGCTCGTCACAGGTAAAGACCAACGACTCTTAACTCAACACCATCAACCGCCAAGTCAAGAGCAAGTCAGGACCATCAAGTCCCAAAGCCAAGAGTAAGTCAAGAACTAGTCCAAGGTCACGAGCACTTTGAGACCATCAAATCCCAGATCGATTGTCAAGACCATGTCAATCAACACAGGTCGAGAGTCAAGGCCAGCAGGCCCACACTTCATCTCCCAGGTAAAGACCAAGGATCAACCAACAAGTCTCAGGTCCAGAGAAAGTCAAGGCCACCTCCTGAGTCAAAACCAAAGAGTCCCAAATAAACTCAAATCCAAGTCCTAAATCAGAGCCAACAAGTCGCTGGTAAACTTTGTGCTTGGACTCCACGACAAGTCGTTGTTTGTCTGCTGGTCAAACACACCTTCATCTTCTGCTCTGAAACCTGATTGGCTGCCGTCATCAGTCTTATGGCCCCAGTCAAAGTCATGTGACCCGGGTCCACACCTCTGGACAGGGACGGTTGATATTTTTGAACTTTAAAGGTTCAAGTGTTTGATTTGAAATGATTTCTGTCACCGCGAGTATAAAATGATTACAAACAATGGAAGAAGAACATCCTTATACTCATAAGAACATCAATCTGACTTCGACAGAAGGGTACAGAACTGGGTCTGATGAAACAGTACCAGACTCTAATCGTATTGCCAAGAGTTTCAGAGAACTCCATCCACCAACATGGACCCAACATGTGTGAAAGTCACAAAGCTCATCAGAAAGATCGAAACCCGAAACCTTGAAATAAGACTTTTCACCTGTTTAAACCTCATACCTGCCACGTCTCTCCGCCAACTCACAGCCGGATTTGAAATCCACCAACCATGATGCCTCTGGGAACATCAAAGTGAGACTACACAGTTGGGAGGACCCAGAGAACACCTGTGGAACCCACAGTGTGGCACAGAAGGTCGATATAAGTTTCCATGGGAGGGTGTCCTCAGAGACAGAGCGAGGAGCTCAGGTACGAGCCACAGCTCATGTGTCTAGAGGGGCAGTTAAGATGAAGCTCACATCATGAATACTCCTGCTCTACTGCTCCTCCCTCTGTAGGTCCTCCAGAGAAGTACCAGAAAGGACGGCTTAAAGGGCCAGTACCTTCCATCAGAGGAACTTCTCAGAGGGTGAAGTAGTGTCTGGAACAAGCATCACACATATTTCTGAAGTCAGACTTTAGGGAGGAGTCTGAGACTGACACAACTTCATACTGTGACTGGTCGGCTGTGATTGGTCGGCTGTGACTGGTCGGTGTCAGCAGTGACCGTGTGATTTATCTCCTTATTTGAACAATACCACATCTCTGACGTCTCTGTGATATCCGGCCTCGGAGTGTGGCGGTCTGGAAAATCTATAACAAGTTTCAAGTCCAACAAGGAGTATCTGAAGTAGTTGAGCCTGATTACAGCCGGCTCTTCCTCCAGGAGAGGAGGATCTACTGAGAAGACGTCGGGGGGCAGAGAACGGATGGATGATACACAAAGCACAGCTAGCTGTTGAGCATGAGACCACTTTCTGTTCTAAACAAGACTAAACACGAAACGTTAAACAGTTACTTTAGACTTTGTGCTGTTGTTGTGCTGAGATACTGAATGTGCTGTCACATCTGTTAGACATTTTGTATTCAGGTCGGCTTCACACGTGCGGTGCCAGGTGTACGTAGATGGCACACAGCACCGACATGACGGACAGGTAGAAGAGGGCGAAGCCAGCCAGCTGGACCCGAGGGGAGGGGCTAAAGGAGTGCGGGGCCATGGAGAGCAACACGCCCACCGTCCCATAAACCCCTCCTCCTTTCCCCTCCAGGACCTCCCCCACTGAACAGAGACTGTCCTGAGTGATGGAGGAGGTGGGATGGACATGGCAGAGGATAAGAGCGACAAGACGAAGGAGTGAGATGGACAGAATAAAAGGTTAATGAAAGGCGAGCAGATGAAAGAGAAGAAAGACAGTTGTTAGCTGAGGAGAAGGAGCTTCGTATCAGTTTCAGTACAAGGAGCAGACAGTGATGTCACAGCCAGAACACTTCCTGTTTATGGAGCAGAGATTTACCTATGGAGGAGTGACTGATAACCCTTTGGTCCGCCCACACTCAGATCACCCTCAAAGGTCTCTGTGCATTATAGCTGAAGAGCGTTTAATGGTGGAAAACGAGCCTGACGAGCGGCTGAAACGTGCGGCTCATTTCTCTCCACTACCATGACATCATGTTACAACCTGTTTTAAACTGCGTGTGATGGATGAACGGGGGAAACAGAAAGTCTCCACTGTGACGTCACTGTGCCTTCAAAGATTTACAAAGGCAGCACAGGTAAGAACCACAGGTATGAGAAAGGTTCCAGCTGTTATTAGCTGCAGGTATCAAACCACAGCACTGTGTTGACACTGATTTAATGAACAGGTAATATATAAAAGTATCAGGTCCCATGTGTTACCTGTGGGACTCCGATCCTGCGACACGCCTCCAGGAAGTTCTCCACGTTCCGTCGACATTTGGCCATGGTGAGTTTAGGCTGCAGGACGAGGAGAGGCAGAGTTACCATGGTGACTGACAGCAGTCTGTCAGTCCGCTCGTTAGTCACTAAAACCTGCACTCACCACAGCGGGGGAGGGGACGTGGATGCTGGGGACGGATCGTGGTCGCACGTGATTGGCCAAGTGACAGAGCACCACCCCGTCTGTCAGAGCTGCTCCCAGGTCGCTAGGCAACGACACCTTCAGACGGGCCTCAATGTTCTGACAGGCAGGCGGACAGAGAGACAGATAGACAGAGAGACAGGCAGAGAGAGAGAGAGACAGGCAGGGAGAGAGAGACAGAGAGACAAACAGAGAGACAGGCAGAGAGAGAGAGACAGAGAGACAGGCAGAGAGAGAGATAGACAGAGAGACAGACAGAGAGAGAGAGAGACAGAGAGACAGACAGAGAGACAGGCAGAGAGAGAGAGAGAGACAGGCAGAGAGACAGGCAGAGAGAGAGAGAGAGACAGGCAGAGAGAGAGAGACAGGCAGAGAGACAGGTAGAGAGAGACAGACAGAGAGACAGGCAGAGAGACAGGTAGAGAGAGAGAGACAGACAGATAGACAGGCAGAGAGACAGGTAGAGAGAGACAGGCAGAGAGACAGGTAGAGAGAGAGACAGGCAGAGAGACAGGTAGAGAGAGAGAGACAGAGAGAGAGACAGGCAGAGAGACAGGTAGAGAGAGAGAGAGACAGGCAGAGAGACAGGCAGAGAGACAGGTAGAGAGAGAGAGACAGGCAGAGAGACAGGTAAAGAGAGAGAGACAGACAGAGAGACAGATATTAATGTTGGTTAAAATTCATGGAATCAACATGTTCAGTTCTGTGTGAGCTGTACTCCTGTGTGAGCTGTACACCTGTGTGAGCTGTACTCCTGTGTGAGCTGTACTCCTGTGTGAGCTGTACTCCTGTGTGAGCTGTACTCCTGTGTGAGCTGTACTCCTGTGTGAGCTGTACTCCTGTGTGAGCTGTACTCCTGTGTGAGCTGTACTCCTGTGTGAGCTGTACACCTGTGTGAGCTGTACTCCTGTGTGAGCTGTACTCCTGTGTGAGCTGTACACCTGTGTGAGCTGTACACCTGTGTGAGCTGTACACCTGTGTGAGCTGTACTCCTGTGTGAGCTGTACTCCTGTGTGAGCTGTACACCTGTGTGAGCTGTACTCCTGTGTGAGCTGTACACCTGTGTGAGCTGTACTCCTGTGTGAGCTGTACACCTGTGTGAGCTGTACACCTGTGTGAGCTGTACACCTGTGTGAGCTGAGCTGCACCTGGCAGATATTAGTGGGTGTCAGCAGGTGAAACAGGTGGAGGTACAAACCTTTCGGAGCTGCTCCACCAGCTCAGCATCTTCTCCAACCAGAGGAGGAGAAGCAGGAGCCTCCTCCTGCTTCCGAGGAGGAGCAGCAGCCTCACCTGGAGGATACAGAGGAGACAGCAGGAGTCAGACAGATAACCATGGTGACCTCACAGCTGAGAGGAGGTGCGACCGTTCGATTCCACAGGATCCGTCTCGATCGCGCCCATTAAAGTCACTGCTCGTGATTCCACAGCACGCGCCGCACGCACCTCGAGGTGCAAACTGAACTGTAGTTTGTGTGTCGCTCTGCTAACATAACATAATTCTCGCGCGATAATGTAGTTCTCCCGTGATCTTGTGATCTCGCGAATCCAGTTGCTTGGGCCAGCGCTCTGCTGCGCTGCAGACCAGACACGCTTCCTGTGGGCGAGGGCTCGCGCCGTTGACGGACCAGAAACGCGGCACAAACGGAACGTGCCGGAGACGGATCCTGTGGGATCAGAGGGTGATGCCTTGCTCAAAAGCAGGAGGTCAGATTTCTCCTCTGTATGAACCATGAACTGCTCCTGTCCTCACTTTTCCTCTTCTCTTCTTTCTGGCCCAGACGAAACAGGAAGCTCTCTGGTCTCAGACTGGCTGACCGACAGGAGGCCACGCCCCCAGAGCTGGGGTAGGTAGGTGACTGACTGGCTACAAGAAAAAAACCTGTAAAGATCACTCAGTAAAAAAACGGAATTAAAAAACACCAGGACAAACATGTGCTGTCTTACCTGTAGGAGACAGCGCAGCTCTGTCCTCCCCCTGCAGAGACACAACACAGACAGTCACACACCTGAGAACACCTGAGAACACCTGACACAGGAAGTCAGACTAACATGTAGTTAGATTGAGTCTGAACAACCGACTGTTGCAGAAGTGCCTTAAAGGAGAAGTGTGGTATTTTTGAACCTGGTCCTATGTTTACTCTTTAAAAAAGTACGGTCTTTTCTGTAATGTTGTCGAACACCTGGAGGAACAATCTGAGCCTGTCAGCAGTAAAGACGAGAACTTTTAGTGGATGCACTTTGACTGGGCGCAGTTGCCCCAGGGAATAATGCGTCCGTATCTACTGGACCGATTCCAAAAGGTTTTGTTCCCAACCGACATTTTGACCCCCAAATTTGTAAAAATAGGGCCCAGGTTTAAAAATACCAAACTTCTCCTTCAGCAGTGTGATCCTATAGAAGTCTATGAGAACATGCCCCTCCTCCTCTCCTGATGTATTCCCTCAGTAAACATGTTCCTAATGAGTTTATGGTCTCAGTCTCTAGTTTCAAGTCTTTTCAACACAGCATGATGTTCATTTAGTCACTGATGCTCCCATTGAGAGTCACACAGACCAGGAAGAGGGGCGGGGTTAGGGCGGGGCTACCTGTCAGTGACAATTACCAGCGACATTTCAACCAGGGTAGAGTTTAGGCAATGCCAATGTACCCTCTTGTCCAGATATGGTCACAGGAAAAAGTCCTTAACTTAAGGCTTCAAAACTGTCCACAAACCAGTGGATGATGTCACAGTGGCCACGCCCACTTCCAATATACAGTCTATGATGGGAACCCAGGATGTCATGACCATATTTAATATATAAAGTAACGGTACACTGCTCAGACTGAATGAAACACACTGAAACAAGTCAGACAGAGAGAGAGCAGCAGCATGCAGGTGGAAGTACCTGCAGCAGACAGGAGGCGGAGCTATCAGAGGCGAGAGAGCGACAGCCGTCTACAGACACGCCAGTCACAGACTGACAGACACACACACACACACAGACAGACACACACAGACAGACAGACAGACACACAGACAGACACACACACACACACAGACAGACACACACAGACACACACAGACAGACAGACAGACACACAGACAGACACACACAGACAGAGACACACACAGACAGACAGACAGACAGACACACAGACAGACACACACACAGACAGACACACACACAGACAGACAACAAGGAGAAAAAGGAGGACAAAGAAAGAAAAGAAAGTGATGGAAATAAAGAAATGGACAGACTCAGTTTGATGTGACTGCTGTCTTTGTAGTTTCAGGTTTCATACAGACACCTGATCATGTATTGATATGCATTATAAGTTTATCTTTTAGTCATCAGCAGCTAACTAAAGGCTGACACTGATGTTAGGGATCACATGATGTCCTGTTAAAGAGGGTGATACACAGCACACACAGCTTAGCGTTTCCTTCTATGAACTGATCCCAGAGCAGCTCCACACAGTCAGGCTTTCACACACAAACACCATCACTGATGTCAGATCAGCAACACGTATCTGCAGCTGATGTGTATGAGAGGACACAAAGAGAAACCTCGTATGTGTCACCTGTCTGTGTGAGCCAGGACGTCTCTTCACAGTGTTTGTACCAGAGTCTATCTCAAACACAAGCACACACTGAGACGGACGCACACACAGACAGACACACAGACAGACACACACAAAATAGAAGTTAAAAAACAAACAAAAATAAAGTAAAGAAGAAGAATATAAAAATAAAAACAAGTGAAGAAATCAAAGATGGCAGAAACAATGACAAACGAAGGATTGACAGACAGAAGAGAAAGATCAAAGAGTTAATAAAGCAGACTTTATCTAATTATTGGGTTAATACTGAAGACAGAAGCAGTTCACTCTACAACATTAAGTTATTTATATTTCATATGTGACCTTCAACATTCAAATGTCAGCAGCTGAACATGACTTTATGCCAACAAAACAATACAGAACAAGTGCGCACAAAATATGCATCTTCAAACACACCAGACTCCATTGAAAAAACTGTAATTTTACCTCACAGAACACAGCAGCAGGTGTACTGCAGCCTCAGCTGGTTAGTATGTGTGATTTTTTGTGTTTCACAGATGTTGTGTTGGATCTGAACCAATAATTTAAAACACCAAAGTCACACAACAAACAAACTAACAAATAAAAGGCGGCCGCAGAGCAGCAGCTCCTGTGTCCTGTGAGGTAAAATCAGTGTTTTTCTGAATGGAGTCTGGTGTGTGTGCAGAGAGCGATGTAACGTCTGTGTGTGGTTAAAACAATCATCTTCCTCTGTAACAAAAAGGTCTATCTCTGTAGGGATCCTTTCTGTCATGTTGTCACACACTTAGAATAACAATCTGAGCCTGTCGGTGGAAACAACAAGAACTTTTAGCGGACGACCTTTGACCCATCAAGGATTATGTTGCAGCCATTACAGCCTGTTTCACTGCTGCAGGATGAACACATCTACTGGAGCCTAAAGTTTGTATATATATAAATATGTAAAGGCCCATGTTAAGTTTCTTTATTAATGCGAAACCCTTAACAGATTTCCACTGAAGGTGTACCTGAGTGATGCAACACACCTGGACTGACATGTCATCTGTACGGTGTCAACCTGTCACTGTGAACATCAAATGTAACAGTAAATGAGTGAGGAGGCGGGGCGATGATGACAGGATGACAGGGGATAGGCTGATGATGAATGATTGACAGGTGTGTGTTCATGCTGTAGATGAGGGGAGGAAACGGACATCACATGCTGATTAAAAGTGTCCGGTTAAAAGAGAGAATCATTCAGATTTGTGTGAAGTCTCCAGAGATGATGCAGTGATCTCCATCAGACTGTTGGGGTGACCTCTGACCTAACACACCTTCTAACACACCTGATGTTAGTTTATACACACAACTTCTGTTTCAGGAGCCAGCAACACGTGTGTACAGTGCGCTGACATGGAGTCAAAAGAGTGCCATAAAGAGAATAAAAAACCCATGTGGGAATATAAAGAGACAGAAATAAGAAACCTGGTTTTATAACTGGAAAAAACTAAGAGAACAAACAGATGAGTAAATATAATGATTTAAATATAATAATAACTATAAGCATTTTGATGTATTTTTCTCTGTATATCTTTATTTTTACATGTTTAAAGTGTATATTCATTGCATTTCTAATCTGTATATATACACATAATATTTTACATTTATTTCATTATATATCTATTTATCATAATGTCATTAAAAGCTTAGGCTGGAAGTCCCGCCCAAAGCAACTTGATTGACAGCTTTTGCCCTTCAAGGAATAGCAAGTGAATAAGGGATATTGGGCCTCATTCACTAATATCTGCGCAGAAATGTTCTTACTCTCCGCAAAAGATAAGTACTTGCGCAAAATCACAGTCGGATTATTGACACGTGTGTACTGGCCAATTTTTGTTCTCACCAGCGTGCGCATGTTGGTAAATCAGAACCATTCTAAACTGACAGGCGCGTGTCCGCGTTCTGCAATCAGCAAACTGCCACGCCTCTATTTCTCTTTATAAGGACATCTGTTTGGTGCCGCATGAAGAGAGCGGTGTTACGGAGAAGATGACAGAACGTGAAAGATGGCCTCAAAAGGTGAAAAGCAACATTTCACATCAGCAGAAATAGAAACAATTGTAACAAAAGTGTTACACTTCAATATGAACATTCTCATGTGGTCTACTCTGTAAACTTAATAAACTAACTCAACTGCTATAATTGAAGATTTTAATTATGTGACAAGAAATTATGAGGATGACACGGCATTTACGTTTGGTCCATACATTAGTAAATTCAATTATTGTCAATTAAAGCCTTTTTTTTCAATAAATGAAGTTTTAATATAGTATGCATTTAGTTAAAGGGTGTGTGTTAACATTTCCGAGGACATTTCTTTCATCATCTGTGCGTACGCATGGTCTGAGGGAGTTCTACATTTGTTCGCAGAGTACGAAGAAATTTAGGTCAGAACAAATTGATGAATCCCAGATTTGTGCGTCAAACGTGCGTACGCACAGTTCAAGCACAGATTCGTGCGTACGCACAGTTCGTAAATGAGGCCCATTTTGTTATAATTTTTACATTATAAAAACACATCAAATACAGCAGTTTAAACATTATACACGGCAAAAAGACTAATTAATTCTATATGCATTAATTTATGTGGTCTTTGCATAATTATTTTATTGTATGTCTATATAAGTTCAAACATTTGTTATTCTTTAATTTGTTCTTTGTTAAGGCCCCTTTATGACTCCACATGTTAGTACCTTATACCTTCAGCTGAATAAGTTTAACTCTTCACTCTGTTCACTGTAACAGGTGTAACTAGTTCAGTAGGTATTAAAAAGCTCCCCCCCCGGTTAAAACAGGAGAGGCTTTTCTTGTAAAACAGCCACAGGAAATGCATCACAGAGTTTCCTGCAGTTCATCATGACATGACTGTGGTGATAAGCTAAATAACATAAATCTGAATGATTCACATCAGTTAGTTTTGGCCAGATTTTGTCCGTCTTTAGCTGAGTTAGTATATTTTAGGGGGTGAGGCCAAACTCTTACCATAAAAAGGGCGGAGTCATCTGTGTGGGTGGAGCGTCTGGAGGGGTAGACGGTCTGAACACACACCACAGACAAGGACAGACACACACACACACACACACACACACACACACACACACACACACACACACACAGACAGACAGACAGACAGACAGACAGACAGACACAGGGTGACGGTGAACAGGTGTGGTGGAGGGCAAAGCCTTAATTGGGAGGGGGCGGGGCTAAAACACAGCGCTAAACAACCAAGACAAACTTACAGAATCTAAGATGAAATAAGATTGAGATGTTCCGGTTTCTTTTATTCAAACAGGGAATAACAAAGACCCCATTTCACAGAGTTATAGTCTCATATCAATTTTATATATTTAGATTTATATACATTTTTTTCTTTTTTTTTTTCCTACATATTTTGGGTCTAAATGACAAACAGGTAGAAGATGTTTTCTTCAGCCTGCAGCAGTGAAACAGGCTGTAATGGCTGCAGTATGTGCCTGATCGCGAGTCCACTCAGACAAGCCTCAGAGACCTTTTTGTGAAAGAGGAAGATTTTTTAACCACAAACAGACGTTACATCACTCTCTTCAAACACACCAGACTCCATTCAGAAAAGCAGTAATATAGCCCACAGAACATGGGAGTTACTGGTCTACTGCTGCCTTGATTGGGTAGTTTGTTTGTGTTCTGTAATGTTGTTGAGCCTGTCAGTGGAAACAACAAGAACTTTTAGTGGACGACCTTTGACCCATCAAGGATTATGTTGCAGCCATTACAGCCTGTTTCACTGCTGCAGGATGAACACATCTACAGGAACAATTCCAACAATTTTTGTACCTTTTAGTCATTTAGATACTAAAATATGTAAAAAGATTACCCAGGATACGATCGAACACCGTGATCGACCACGGTGAGCGAAAACGGTGAGCGACCATGGTGAGCGACCACGGTGAGCGAAAACGGTGAGCGACCATGGTGAGCGACCACGGTGAGCGACCACGGTGAGCGAAAAAACCGTGAGCGGACACCGTGAGCGACCACGGTGAGTGACCATGGTGAGCGACCACGGTGAGCGAAAAAACGGTGAGCGGACACCGTGAGCGGACACCGTGAGCGGACACCATGAGCGGACACCGTGAGCGACCACGGTGAGCGACCACGGTGAGCGACCACGGTGAGCGAAAAAACGGTGAGCGGACACCGTGAGCGGACACGGTGAGCGGACACGGTGAGCGACCACGGTGAGCGACCACGGTGAGCGAAAAAACGGTGAGCGGACACCGTGAGCGGACACCGTGAGCGGACACCGTGAGCGACCACGGTGAGCGACCACGGTGAGCGAAAAAACGGTGAGCGACCACGGTGAGCGAAAACGGTGAGCGAAAAAACGGTGAGCGGACACCGTGAGCGGACACCGTGAGCGACCACGGTGAGCGACCACGGTGAGCGAAAAAACGGTGAGCGGACACCGTGAGCGGACACCGTGACCTTACAGCGGACACCGTGAGCGACCACGGTGAGCGGACACCGTGATCGACCACGGTGAGCGGACACGGTGAGCGGACACGGTGAGCAGACCCCATGATCGACCACCGTGAGCGACCACGGTGAGCGGACCCCGTGATCGACCACGGTGAGCGACCACGGTGAGCGGACCTCGTGATCGACCACGGTGAGCGGACACCGTGAGCGACCACGGTGAGCAACCATGGTGAGCGACCACGGTGAGCGGACCTCGTGATCGACCACGGTGAGCGGACACTGTGAGCGACCACTGTGAGCGACCACCGTGAGCGGACCTCGTGCGCGACCACGGTGAGCGGACCTCGTGATCGACCACGGTGAGCGAAAACGGTGAGCGGACACCGTGAGCGGACACCGTGAGCGACCACGGTGAGCGACCACGGTGAGCGACCACGGTGAGCGACCACGGTGAGCGAAAAAACGGTGAGCGGACACCGTGAGCGACCACGGTGAGCGGACACCGTGATCGACCACGGTGAGCGGACACGGTGAGCGGACACGGTGAGCGGACACCGTGAGCGGACACGGTGAGCGACCACGGTGAGCGACCACGGTGAGCGACCACGGTGATCAACCACGGTGAGCGAAAACGGTGAGCGGCCATGGTGAGCAGACCCCATGATCGACCACCGTGAGCGACCACGGTGAGCGGACCCCGTGATCGACCACGGTGAGCGACCACGGTGAGCGGACCTCGTGATCGACCACGGTGAGCGGACACCGTGAGCGACCACGGTGAGCAACCATGGTGAGCGACCACGGTGAGCGGACCTCGTGATCGACCACGGTGAGCGGACACTGTGAGCGACCACTGTGAGCGACCACCGTGAGCGGACCTCGTGCGCGACCACGGTGAGCGGACCTCGTGATCGACCACGGTGAGCGAAAACGGTGAGTGACCACAGTGAGCGACCATGGTGAGCGAACGCGCAGCTGTAAGGTCACAAACACTCTGACAGTACGAGCAGACAGCTGACTGACAGACTCAGGAGTGATCTGTAGCAATAGAAGAGTCTCACCTCGCTGTCTGGACTGGACTTTGTTGGACTCTGAGCTGCTTTATGCTGAAAAACAACCACAGTTAGAGTCAGTCTGATAACTTCACCTTTACCTTAATCTATCTGTGTGTGGATGAACATATGTTTTAGTTCACAATTCATCATCAGTGTGTGAGACTGGGGTTAGACTGAGGTGAGACCGAGGTGAGGCTGGGGTTAGACTGGGGTTAGACTGAGGTGACACCGAGGTGAGGCTGGGGTTAGACTGGGGTTAGACTGAGGTGAAACTGTAGCGAAACTGTAGCGAAACTGAAGTGGGACTGGAGTTAGACTCGGGTGAGGCTGGGGTTAGACTGGGCTGGGACTTGAGACAGGGGTGAGATCGTGATGAGACTGAGATGAGACTGGGGTTAGACTGGGGTGAGACAGGGGTGAGATTGTGATGAGACTGAGATGAGACTGGGGTTAGACTGGGGTGAGACTGGGGTGAGATTGTGATGAGTGAGACCATGCGTCCTGAGACTAGAGTGAGACTGGTGGTACCTTGGTGGAGCTGGTGACAGAGTCTCTCTGCAGAGATCGATTCTTCTGTCTCTCCTCGTCGTACCTCAGAGCAGCGAGCTGGGCCTCCCTTCTCATCTTCTCCACCCCCCCTGGAGCCCCAACACCTCTCTGTGGACAGACAGAGGGAGAAAGACACAGACAGACAGACAGAAATTAGAAGCTGGGATTTGTAGTTTAAGGCGTAAAACATGAGTCAGGTAAGCAGGTGTTACCTGGCTCTGGGAGCTAGAGGGCGCTGTGACACCATCAACCACACTCCTGCAGGACAGACAGACAGGTATCCGGTAATATAGGTTAAGACAGCTGGTATCCTTAAAACTGTAAGGATGCCTGATCTTCCTCCTGCTATCATGTAGTGTGTGTGTGTGTTTGTGTGTGTGTGTGTGTGTGTGCGCGTGTATGTGTGTGTGTGTGTGTGTGTGTGTGTGTGTGTGTGTGTGTGTGTGTGTGTGTGTGTGTGTGTGCGTGTGCGTGTGTGTGTCTGCGTGTGCGTGTGTGTGCGTGTGTGTGTGTGTGTGTGCGTGTGTACCTGCTGTGTCTCTTTGTGTCTTCTGTCCTGGTGGAGTTGTTTTTTCCTGGAGAACCCTGGATACACAAACAGGAAGTGACAGAGATTAACAAAATAAAGCTCTTTGATGTCGGCTCTGATGAGTCACAGCAGAACCAGTAGCCAATCAGGACTCGGTTTGAAACATACTCTTCCACACATGGACCTGAAAACACAATGTGATGTGTCATAGGTTTGATTCCTGGTGGGTGGAGCTCCTACCTCTCTGGTGATGCGTCTCTCGATGTAGGCCATGAACTGAGAGCTCAGGCTGGCACTGTCCCCTCCTCCTCCTCCTCCTCCTCCTCCTCCTCCTCCTCCTCCTCCTCCTCCTCCTCCTCCTCCTCCTCCACCTCCACCTCCACCTCTTCCTCGTCCTCGACTCCTCCCCTCCTCCTCCTCCTCCTCCCCCACACAGCTGTCTATGAAGTCTATCTGCTCCGACTCCACATCTGGTGAGAAGGAGACAGAGAGACGAGGAGCTAAAAGGGCGTTGTAGGTTTGTCTGGGTGGTTAGCATCGGGTAATATGGTCTAACAACATATCCCAGAGGTTTTCACACCTGATGTGTGTTTAACAGATGTGATGCTAATGTTAGCTGCTTTCTTCAGGTGTTTCTGGCTGCAGCCACTCTCACACTGAGCTGAGTGTGTTGCTGTAGACAAACCTTTCAGCAGACGAGAAGAGAACTCGCTCTGTGTTAGTGTTAATGCCTTTTCTTTTTGAACCCTGACCCCATAGTGTCTGTCATACAAAATCATCTCAAGTGTATCAAGAAGTACAGTCAAGTCCAAGCTTTGTACTGTGCATACTCTAAGTGGTCATCAATAACCAGAATTTAAAAGACCCACGCTGAAAATGTGCTCTGATCTCTGTTCAAACACACCTGAAGGTTCGAGGACAGACCGGCACGAGTAATAAAAAAGAGCATGTTTATGAAGCCCAAGCCAATCCCAACATCAGACAGGCGTTCAGAAAATTAAATTATATATCTTAAATTTGGATTGAAAGTACTTTAATAATATTTAGATGGTTATTATTCTGAACATAAGACCTTTAATTACATCACCAGAGGGCTGCTGCTGAGTTTTCCCTCTGAATGTGCCTGACCTCCTGCTGCTGCTAACAGCTCAAATTATAATAACGTCAGACCTACAGGGGTCAGCTCACAGCTCAACTATCTGCATCACAGGACGATTCATCACAGTCATAAACTCACAGGTGCCATTAGCCAGCTGAGGTGCTGCTCCTCCTGCTCCTCCTCCTCTCTGTCTCTGGTCTCTGCTGATCTCGGCCACTCTCAGCGGCAGCTCTGACAGCTCCTCTGTGGGCTGGACACACAGACAGGAAGTGAGTTGACAAACAGACAGGAAACACAGGACATGCTGAGTGTGTGTGTGGGTGTGTGTGTCTCTGACCTCGTTCCCCGACCACCTCTTGTCTCCGCTGTCAACGCTGTTAAAGCCAGAGTCCAGTGCTCCGTACGGACGCCCAGGGTACAGCTCATCAACACTGCAAAGCAGGCAAGGATTGACAGTCAGCACTTGCTGTAGAATAAAAGCCTGACTGATGCTTTTATTGTGAAGGGTCTGCAGGAAGTATGTATTTAGTATGTATTCACTGTTCTAAACACACCATTAGAGCCAAAAAGGAACTATGCAACTACAGGAAGGAGAAAAGGAACTACAAGTCCCTGTGTGCATGCCTGCTTGTGATTCTTTGGAAGTACTGTCTGATGTCTCCACACTGAACTATCTGATGGCTGCACGCTCCTCCCCAAAGTTCCTGTGGTTCTACATTCTGTGTGTTTCAGTTCAGTGTTAGGGGAGGAGGAGCCAAACGGCCTACAGATGTGAAATAATCATGTGTACATTTTTTATCGGATTGATACAGAACTAAAAGTATCACAACCAGTCATGAATGCTCGTGGTGTAAAACGTGTCAGCCTGTTAGAAATCATTTATGAGCAACAGGAAAGAGAAGAATTTTATGTCGGTTATCAGCAGCATGCTTGTGCGCTCTCACCAGGAGCTGAAGGTCAAAGGTCGTCTGTCGTAGTCTGGGAGGTCGGGGGTTGTCTTGCTGGCCTCCAGGTTCAGGTATTTAAATATGTGGACCTTCCCTTTAATGCAGATCTACAGAGAGCACAAACACACACATTCAGACACACGGAGGCCTCCTGCTGCACGTTGATGATGTCACTTCCTGTGTGTACCTGTGCAGGAGGCGTCTGCAGAGGGTTGTTGTCGAGGACGATGGTCTGCAGCTGTGTGAGCTGACGGTAACAGACGGGGAGGGACGTCACTTTGTTACAGGAGAAGTCGAGACGCACCAGAGGGAGGTCGGCCAGCTCTGAGGACACACACAGGTACTTCAGGACACAGGTACACACACAGGTACACACAGGTACACACAGGTACTTCAGTACACAGGTACACACACAGGTACACACAGGTACACACAGGTACTTCAGTACACAGGTACACACACAGGTACACACAGGTACACACAGGTACTTCAGTACACAGATACACACACAGGTACACACAGGTACACACAGGTACACACAGGTACTTCAGTTCACAGGTACACACACAGGTACTTCAGTACACAGGTACACACACAGGTACTTCAGTACACAGGTACATACACAGGTACTTCAGTACACAGGTACACACAGGTACACACAGGTACTTCAGTACACAGGTACACACACAGGCACACACACAGGCACACACACAGGCACACACACAGGCACTTCAGGACACAGGTACACACACAGGTACTTCAGGACACAGGTACACACACAGGTACAAACACGGGTACTTCAGGACACAGGTACACACAGGTACTTCAGGACACAGGTACTTCAGTACACAGGTACACATACAGGTACTTCAGGACACAGGTACTTCAGTACACAGGTACACACACAGGTACACACAGGTATTTCAGTACACAGGTACACACACACAAGTACACACACAGGTACACACAGGTACTTCAGGACACAGGTACACACACACACACACACACACACACACACACACACAGGTACACACAGGTACTTCAGGACACAGGTACACACACAGGCACACACAGGTACTTCAGGACACAGGTACACACACACACACACACACACACACACACACACACACACACACACACACACACAGGTACTTCAGGACACAGGTACACACACAGGTACTTCAGGACACAGGTACACACACAGGTACTTCAGGACACAGGTACACACACACACACACACACACACACACACACACACACACACACACACACACACACACACACAGGTACTTCAGGACACAGGTACACACACAGGTACTTCAGGACACAGGTACACACACAGGTACTTCAGGACACAGGTACACACACACACACACACACACACACACACACACACAGGTACACACACAGGTACTTCAGGACACAGGTACACACACACACACACACACACACACACACACAGGTACACACACAGGTACACACACAGGTACACACACAGGTACACACACAGGTACTTCAGGACACACACAGTATCTGCAGAGAGATGAAGTAACGGTTTCTGTGTCCAGTCCAACACGAAACATTTTAGGTGATCTTTGTGTGTGTGTGTGTGTGTGTGTGTGTGGGTGTGTGTGTGTGTGTGTGTGTGTGTGTGTGTGTGTGTGTGTGTGTGTGTGTGTGTGTGTGTGTACCTGGAGGCAGTCGGACCAGGTGGTTCCTCCTGATGTTCAGGTCTCGTAGGTTCTCCAGCTGACCCACCTGAGAGGGCAGAGTCTGGATCTCATTACAGCTCACATCCTGCAGGGGGCAGTGCACACCAGCGTCACTATCAACAACGTTATTCTGGTGGAAAAACTCTCACGAGAAAAATAATGAGATTCGTTTTATTTCAGTTTCAATGATTCGTTTTTCTCTAAATATTTAATATATAATATAATATATATAATCTGCTAAAAAACATTTCAATTCTTTAAACTCCTCAGTTTCAGGCTGAAAGAGAGAGACACCTCTGCAGAGAGCAGGTTCCCAACCTGAGGGTCAGGACCCCCTGAAGGTGACATATGATAAATCTTGAAAATAAACTACCTTAGACAGAAATCAGTGTTTGGTTAAACTCTAAACCTCTTAACCCTTTGAGGCACTTAGAACAGGTAAAAAAAAGAGGTCAGAGGTTAAAGAACCACCTCATTTCAAGTTGTTGAGGCATTCAGACCATGACTGATAATAAAGTCACACTGACCAGCTCAGTGAGGTGTCTCAGCTGGCCCAGCTCCTCCGGCAGAGAGACCAGCTTATTGTTACAGGCGATCAAAACCTTCAGAGGAAGACTGCAGACCACGACAGGGAGGACAGACAGCTGGTTCCGGCTGGCAGACAGGCAGGAGGACAGACAGGCAGACAGACAACCTGTTGTTAGTTTCTGTTTTCATTACCATCATCATGTTCACACTCAAACCAACAACATGTTAGCAGGCATTTGTTCGGGACCATTTTCAGCAGCGAAAGAATGGATGAATCCACGCTACCTTAAGAGGGATGTGCACTTTAACTGGTTAACCGTTAACTGACTGTTAAGAATATCAACGGGTCAATACTACCAGTTAAACGGTTAAATGACATGTTTTCGTTTTTTAATACACATATACAGGACTGTGCAAAAGTTTCAGGCAGGTGTGAAAAATGCTGTAAACTAAGAATGCTTTCAGAAATGGAAGTGTTAATCGTTTATTTCCATCGATGAACAAAATGCAGCGAATGAACAGAAGAGAAATCTGAATCAGATCAATATCTGGTGTGACCACCCTTTGCCTTCTAAACAGCATCAGTTCTTCTCGGTACACTTGCACACAGTTTCTGAAGGAACTCGGCTGGTAGGTTGTTCCAAACATGTTGGAGAACTAACCACAGATCTGCTGTGGATGTAGGCTTCCTCAGATCCTTCTGTCTCTTCATGTCATCCCAGACAGACTCCATGATGTTGAGATCAGGGCTCTGTGGGGGCCATACCATCACTTCCAGGACTTCTTGTTCTTCTTCACCCTGAAGATAGTTCTTAATGACACTGGCTGCATGTTTGTGGTCGTTGTCCTGCTGCAGAATACATGTGGGGCCAATCATACGCCTCCCTGATGGTAGTGCATGATGGATAAGTATCTGCCTGTATTTCTCAGCATTGAGGACACCATTAATCCTGACCAAATCTCCGACTCCATTTGAAGAAATGCAGCCCCAAACTTGAAGGAACCTCCAGCATGCTTCACTGCTGCCTGCAGACACTCATTATCGTAGCGCTCTCCAGCCCTTCGGCGAACAAACTGCCTTCTGCTGCAGCCAAATATTTCACATTGTGACTCATCAGTCCAGAGCACCTGCTGCCATTTCTCTGCAGCCCAGTTAACTATGTGTTCGTGCATCGTTGAGTGGCTTGGCCTTGTTTCCATGTCGGAGGCTTTTTGGCTGCAGCTCTTCCATGAAGACCACTTGTGGCCAGACTTCTCCGGACAGTAGATGGGTGTACCTGGGTCCCACTGGTTTCTGCCAGTTCTGAGCTGATGGCTCTGCTGGACATCTTCCCATTTGGAAGGGAAATAAGCTCGATGTGTTTTTCACCTGCTGCACTAAGTTTCCTCGGCCGACCACTGCGTCTACGATCCTCAACGTCGCCCGTTTCTTTGTGCTTCTTCCAAAGAGCTTGAACAGCACATCTTGAAACCCCAGTGTGCTTTGAAATCTTTGTCTGGGAGAGATCTTGCTGATGCAGTATAACTACCTTGTGTCTTGTTGCTGTGCTCAGTCTTGCCATGGTGTCTGACCTGTGACATGAAACTGTCTTCCACAGCCTCACCTTGGTAGCAGAGTTTGGCTGTTCCTCAGCCAGTTTTAAGCCTCCTACACAGCTGTTTCTGTTTCACTTAATGACTGTGTTTCAACCTACATGTGACACTGATGATCATTAGCACCTGTCTGGCATCATTGGTTGATCATGCACCTGACTATAATCCTACAACATCCCTGACTGTGTGCAGGTGTACCTGTAAGAACTGATGCTGTAGTAGTAACACCAGATATTGATTTGATTTAGATTTTTCTTTTGTTCGCTCACTGATCATTTTGTAAATTGATCAAAATAAACAATAATTATTTTTATATTTGAAAGCATTTTTCACACCTGCCTAAAAGCTTTGCACAGTGTTGTATATTTGGGAAACACACTATTAGGTGTTAGCTGAGCTGAGCCTGAGAGGAGAGCAAAATGAAAGGAGCAGTTCAACAGTTAAAACCCTGAAAAGACAAAGCTTTGTTGCTCTCTGCTCATGGGACACTGGTCAGAAAGGTCAGCTGTAAATGTTGGACACACAGGACAGTGTGTTAATTTCTGAGGGCAGAATGTCGGTGCCACAGGTAGTTGTGTCTGAGGATCAAAATATATTTACCTCTTAGTTGCGTGTGTGAGTGTGTGTGTTTCTGCGAGTATTAGAGAGAGCGTACATCAGAATGAGCACGCGTGATGAGAGCTCGTTGTTGGTCTCCAGCTGTTCTTTCTAAAAATTATCTTTCATTTTCATCTTGTCCAATCCAAATACACATCTAGTAACTAACAATGAGACAGGTGTGTGTGTGTGTGTGTGTGTGTGTGTGTGTGTGTTACCTGAGGTTCAGGTAGGTGAGGGCCTGCAGGTTGAGCAGACTGTCCGGCAGAGACCTCAGACAGTTCTGGTAAAGGTTCAGACTCTCCAGAGACACAAAGAGACACACCTCCAGAGGAAGCTCCGACAGACGGTTTCGAGACAGGTCTGAACACACACACACACACACACACACACACGCACACACACACGCACACACACGCACACACACACGCGCACACACACACGCACATACACACACGCACAGTTTGAGTTTAGGTTAAGTTTAGGAGCTTTTTATAAAACAACACAACAACAATAAAACAACAATCAATATCCACAAGTCCCTCCCCCACTTCCTGTTTAATATGGAGAATTAAACACAGTCAGTGTGTGTGTGTGTGTGTGTGTGTGTGTGTGTGTGTGTAGCTCGTGACAGAGTCTTAGAATAGAAACCAAACATCTAACAACAGTCTTTCTGTGTCTGAAGCTTCCTCTTGTCTCAGCGCCATCTTCCAATCAGAGCCCTCCTTGTGGTTGTCACGGTTACACGGACGCACTGACCAGCTGATCTTCACAGTTTAACAGAGTGGATCCTCACCGCGGAACGTGGAATGGGGCGGAGATGGATAAAAGGTTGGGTTGGATGTCCGACCCAACCATCAGTAAAACAAGAAGGAGGAAATGACCCGGCAGATATCAAAATACTTTCCGCTGTTCGCTTGTCGGTGAATGACGGATATTTAACCACAGAAAGGAAAGACACAGGATGTCTTCTTGTGCTGTTGTTGTTCAGCAGCGGTGCAGAGAGCAGAGCTGCAGGTGTGTTGGAGGACTGAAGCAAAGTGATCAGATTAAAGTAGATTGTGAATTAAAACTTAATACGGTGAAGAAGAGAGAACAATTAGAGTGTTGAAGTCTACATGAGACGGTTTTTCTTACAGAAATAATTGATATGTGTGATTAATTGCGATCAATTAATTACCCACCCCCCTCACACCCCCCAAACTGAACCATTTCTTATTCCTGCCGTCACTTCACTTCTCTCTCAGACCTGACTATTGTTCCTCCATTTATCAGAGCAGCTGAGTGCAGATCAGCACCTGGCTGGCAGGAAGTACATATCGCCATGGTAATATCTATTTCCTGTTGTACAGCAGTCTGTTATTCTAATGCAACACACACACACGCACGCGCACGCGCACGCACACACACACACACACACACACACACACACACACACACACACACACACACACTGTCTGAGTACTCACAGAGAGTACTTACACTTAACTTTGTTGAAATGCCTTTAAGCATATGTTTATTATATGTATATAAACAAACAGAAAGCGCAGGGCGTTCCCAGGGTCAGCAGCATCTCTTAGAAAGTTCACTGAAAATTTAAATAAATAAATAAATAACTTCCTGAAGTTTTTTTAAAGTAAATAAAACAAAGTTAAATAAAATGTGCAAAGAAATGAACTTTTTCTCCTCTCCGCCGTGCGTGAGCACTCTGCATGCACAGCTTTCACTGCTGATTGGCTGTTACCTGTGCCATGGCTCTGCGTGTAACCAATCAGTGCTGTGGGTGGGACAATGCTGGAGATAGAGTAATGACTGCAGACAGAGAGGCGCGGCTGCATCAGAGCCAAAATAACACAATTAAATTGATCTCTTATCGGCCGTCAGATTTAAAAAAAAAGGCTGATGCCGATATGCGTCAAAATGCCAATCATCGGCCCGGCCGATAATCGGTCTATCCCTAAACGTGAGGCAGGCCGAACAGCAGTGAAGCATCAGATCACTTCTTTACAGGGTCACACATCAGCTGTTAGCATAACTCTCACACTGCTGTCAGACCTGAACTGTGTCTCAGCTCATTCACAAATACAGCATCTGGATCAGTATGAGGAGAGAAACAGAGCGTTACAGTCCTGCATTCAGAACCTTTAAAGTACTCATAACAGTACAGTACACATATTATCAAAGTATACTAATATAGGAGTACCAAAACTTTAAGTACTTAAAATGCAGCTGGTAAATGTGGAGCTCATTGTAACTCATTTATATCCTGCTGTAATAATCTTCCTTTATTTTATTGTAACGATGTGAATCTGTGAAGAAAGCAAAGTACAAAGTGCGGAAATACACGGTTAAAGTACAACTACCACAGATGTACATCGATGAAGTACTGAGTTACTCTCCCTTCAAGCTGATGACACAGCAGAGTGAGTGTGTGAGTGTGTGTGTGTGTGTGTGTGTGTGTGTGTGTGTGTGTGTGTGTTTGCAGCCTCAGGCCTCAGCTCTGTATGAATCAGTGTGATACAGAGTGATGAAGAGGAGCTCACACATCACAGTGCTTGTGTGTGTGTGTGTGTGTGTGTGTGTGTGTGTTGTGACTGGTCACATGACCAAGTCTGAGCAGCACAGTGACCCTGATCCTGCCTCTCACAGGCTTTAATACAGATCCACATTACTCTGGGTTTAACAGGCTGCTTTCAGAAACTGGTAAACTGACTGATCTGATCAGACACACAGAGCTCACTGTGATGGGGACTCAAACACATCACAGACCTGATACCAGCCAATGAATCAGAAGGCTCTTATCAATAAACTCTATTTATCTGCAACAAGCCATCTTTAATCACACAGCTCTCTTCCTCATTCATGGATTATTCCTGTCGTTATTAAAGAGTGAAATTGGCCGACACAACTCCTTCAAGCAGAACGTGTCATAATCAAATGTCTGCACATCCGACAAACAGCGTAAAGATGGAATATTTACTGTTTCTTTGACTTGATGACAAAGAACAGCAGCAAACGTGTATTCACTATAAAAATGTACGTAAACTCTGAATTATTTAAATGGCCTACATCTGCAGACACAGCGTGCTGATCTGGAACCTGACAGGAAGAGTACAGGCGATATGATGTGACGAGAAGCTGCAGTACAGCCACGCTGTTCTTCAACTGTGTCCCGATTAAGTCACATTTGTCGATTTCAAACCCAGTGTCTTGATCAGAGTTAGGTTTAACTCAGATGAAGCTGCTCACTCTGTTCTCCATGCAGCAGCTCCACCATGTGACGTAGTTTGTGTCCCAGAAGAACTACAGACTATTTCAGCTTCTAGTCTCCCCCTCCACTCAAACTAGCAATGAAACGAGAACTGATATATATAATATATAAATACAACGCTAAGTACAAGTGGGTGATATTCACTGAAAATAATAGAATGATGTCCCAGGGTAGTTTTGCAATGACAACGTTTATGTCAAGAAACCAGCAGCACAGATAAATCGCGTTAGGATCTCTCCTCGTACGGTTTCTGGCTCTCTTTGAGTGTAACTCTGTTGTTTCCTACTGCTATGCTGACATGTCACTAACCTGCTGTACACCTACTGTACACCTGCAGTCCACAGCTGAACTCCTTCGCTCCGTTTGTTTTGTCTCTCCACGCTGGCCCGTCAGGCTCGGGTGGGCGGAGCAGCCTTCATTCACTCCTGCCTCATTATCTAATCATGCACCACAGACATTAAACCACACAAAGCTAGGTGTGCGTTCACCTTTTCAAACTTTATGACGTCAGAAACTTGGGGTGAGGTTCTCACAGCCCGATGACCCCAATACCGGACGGTCCGGCCAAAATCCTTCCTGCCCTATCAGAGCCGTAAACGGCTAACCGAGCCAACTAACCTAAAGGAACTAGCTGTGTGCTAACACTAGCATAAGCACTTTGTCGTGTACCCACCGCAGACACTACAAACACTCCTGTAGTAGTGTTAGCATGCTAGCTAGCTAAACCAGCCGACATCAACAACCGCCTAAGCCAGTTTCCAAAACTTACAGGTGTAATGACTAGACTTGTAACCCAGACAATTAAACTGCGCTACGCACTGCTAACCAGTTGAAGTTAACTGACGTTATTTAGTATTTGTGCTTATGAGCGGAGGCTGTAACGCGATGTCGTATATCAAATTGTTTTTGAGTTCATACAAGTATTCGGAAAGTCTACAACATAACTCATACTATTAATCAATAATAGACGTAACGATATTTTGCTCGTTACGTTAGTGAACAGTGTTTTCAAGTGACGATCTGACATCAGACGGAGGAATCACGGCACAGTAATATTTTAGGGGGGTGCAATGTTTGTCATAACACTGGGCCTGAGTGTTTTCCCCATCCCATTCTCATCAGGGCCATTAAAGTTGGATTCTTACTTTTAACAGCCCTGAAGTCCTTAAAACTGTCTCTAAGTCACTTTAACCGACACGACAGAAGCCAAGCCGGTCCCCGTGCCCCTCCGCTCACTCACCGGCCCTGGTGGTGTCCGTCAGGTCGTGGTTGGCGGCGCTCCGGGGAAACTCCTTCAGCTTCCTGCCGCTGAGGTTCAGGCACCCGGTGGCCGAGGCTTCGTCCAACGCCCGGTCCAGTGACCGGTTCCAGGGCGCCGGACCCGCCGGCCCCAGTCCGTTATTATTTCCCACTAATAAATTCCCGGTACCACCGCCGTTGCCGCCTCCAACTGTGAAGTTGAGTCCGGTGTTGTCCGCAGACCCCAGCAACACCGAGGCCGCCATTACACACTCCGGCTGGTTAGCTCACAATGCTAACGGCTAACTCTCCCACCCTAAACTCCAGAGGAGAGCATGCGCAGATCCACGTTCAAAGGGAAGAGGACTGGACAACAGCACACCAAGTACAGTAATCCTGTATGTACCACAGTACTGAAATATGACAGGCACAGCAATACTGTCATACAGCATGTCCACCAGTACTGTACTTTATGTACCACAGTATTATACTTTTTTTGTGGAATACTATAGTTAAACTGTATGTACAACAGTACTGTAACACCATCAACGAACTTTATAATGTATTATTATTATTATTACACATAGTTCCCAATCAGGTAAAAATAGCGACATCTTAAAACAAAGACCACAAAATGCTGTCTAAAATTCAGTACTGTAATAAAATAAATTCAAGGAACAATAATATACACAAAATGAAAACAAACTGCAACATAATAGATTCAAATAGTAAAATGTTCATATAAAAAATAAATCAGATCAAAAATGAAAAGACAAACACAATTAAGGCCTTGAATTGAAAAAAACCCCCAACAGAAAATAAGTTTCAATATCACATTTACAAAAATATATTAATGACTCTCCAAATAAAAATTCCCTGAGTACATAAGTGTGGGTTCGATTCCAACCCTCTCCCTTTGCATAATAATAAGAATAAAATAAGAATAAGAATACATTTTATTTATAGGCGCCTTTTAAAACACTCAGTGTCACCTTACAAGGCAGAGTTTTGTCTATCTATCTATCCATCTATCTATCTATATAAGATTTAAAACATTTCCATCAAAAGTAGATCAATAAAGTTTCCGATAGTTATTATTTATAAAGTAGAATGCCGTGTGTGTGAATAAAGACACATGACATGCTGGTGAGAGATCATTAATAAGAGCTATACATAAATATAACAGAAAAACAATGGAAGTCAACCCAACACTTAAACGAGAACGTCATCTCCCACAATTCCCGACGCTGTCGCATATGGACGCATGCGCGTCGCGGCAGTGGCTAGGGCCGGGTATCATGGCGACGTACGTGGACATCCTGAAGAGCGAGTTTCCTGAGATCGACACTGAGCTTTTCGACTACATCACAGGTGAGAGGACGGGGATAGAGCGAAACTGTGACGGGGACAGAGCCGCTCTGTGCCAGGGACTGAGCCGCCGTGTGCCGGGTTTAGGGCCGCGGTGTGCCGGGCCGGCGGAGCGGTACGAACCGCACTTTCCTCTGCCTGTTAGTCGGGCAGCCGCTGCTCTTAGCTACAGAGCTAATGGGCTAGGCTAACCGGGCTAGGGGGAGACACCGGTAAGCATGGCGTGGCTCCGTGAGGTTATGTTAGCTAGACTTAAAACCTTGTTAGTTTGAGGTTTATAGTCCGGATTGACTGGACCAAACCCCGAACACTGACCCGCAGGAATAGAGGAGGTGTCATAGAAAGTATTACAGAGTGTTATGGAATAACTACCACAGTACAACAGGAAGTATTACCATGAAGTGTATTGGAGTTTATATGAAGGGAAATATGCTATTTTTAACACCTGTATAACACTGTAAAGTTCATTAGAGATGTTTATAAAACGATAAAGTTCTGTCTGTGCTCAGGGACTCTTTCAATGAGTCATGTAGCCTAACAGCAGCATTCAGTTGTACAGTGGTAGTTTATTCGTCATTACAAAAGTGGAGACCAACTGGGTAAAGGAAACTCACAGTATGTGCTTCAGCGGATGTCAGATGATTTTGGATGTATGACACATTAACTGTAAATCATGTTGACCCATAGAATGAATTTAATTCAGATTTAATGTTACAGCAAGACAAAGTTGATTTTGTCTGATTTTGTGTTTTAAATTGAGTTCAGATCCAGCATAATAATTGAGGTTGTAACACAAAAACACAAATAAACGAACCAATCGAGGCAGCAGTAGATCAGCAGCTCCTGTGTTCTGTGAGGTAAAAGTACTGTTTTTATCGATGGAGTCTGGTGTCTTAGAAGCGAGCGATGTAACGTCTGTTTGTGGTTAAAAAAAACCATCTTCCTCTGAAACATAAAGGTGCATCTCTGTAGGGATCATTTCTGTAATGGTTTCAGACGCTTATAATAACAAGATTTTTAATTACTTTTCAATTGCTGTATTTACATTTTTGTAGACCTCCATTATTTGAGCTAATGTTTTGCAGATGACACACAGAAAACTAACCAGGTTAGGGTAGCTCTAGATCATGGTTTAAATCTTGAACTCAGGATTTGTGTGTGTGTGTGTGTGTGTGTGTGTGTGTGTGCGCGCACACGCACTTTACGTGTGTCTCAGGTGTTTTAGACAGTGGTGGAGCAGATTTTGAGGATGGAGAGGAGGTATATGAAGCCATCGGAGGAGTCCTGCAGGAGGTGTCTGCTGACAGTAAAAATGAGGACGACATCAGAGATATCTGCCTTCAGATGTTCAACACTCTGCAGCTGTAAGAAAGTCTTCTATGAGTCATTTTAACATTCACACTCGGATATACCAAAGAAAAAGTCTTTGAATGCAACACAGAGCTGCAGGAAAGTTTCAGGATCACTGCATCCAAAACCTGTTTTTATTATACATCATCCGTCTTTAGACGTCAGAAAACAATGTAAAAGATGTTCATTACAGCAAATCCCACAGAAATTCAGAAATAACACATGTTCACTTTATTAAAAACAGGAATAACACACGTTCACTGCATTGTAAATAGTAATAACACATGTTCACTGTGTTGTAAACAGGAATAACATGTGTTCACTGTGTTGTAAACAGGAATAACACATGTTCACTGTTGTAAACAGGAATAACACATGTTCACTGCATTGTAAACAATAATAACACGTGTTCACTGTGTTGTAAACAGGAATAACACGTGTTCACTGTGTTGTAAACAGGAATAACACATGTTCACTGTGTTGTAAACAGGAATAACACGTGTTCACTGTGTTGTAAACAGGAATAACGTGTTCACTGCGTTGTAAACAGGAATAACACATGTTCACTGTTGTAAACAGGAATAACACATGTTCACTGTGGTGTAAACAGAAATAACACGTGTTCACTGCGTTGTAAACAGGAATAACACATGTTTACTTTATTAAAAACAGTATTATCACGTGTTCACTGTGTTGTAAACAGGAATAACACGTGTTCACTGCGTTGTAAACAGGAATAACATGTGTTCACTGCGTTGTAACAGGAAATAACACGTGTTCACTGTGTTGTAAACAGGAAATAACACGTTTTCACTGTGTTGTAAACAGGAATAACACGTGTTCACTGTGTTGTAAACAGGAATAACACGTGTTCACTGCGTTGTAAACAGGAATAACACGTGTTCACTGCGTTGTAAACAGGAATAACACGTGTTCACTGCGTTGCAAACACATGTTCACTGTGCTGTAAACAGGAATAACACGTGTTCACTGCGTTGTAAACAGGAATAACACGTGTTCACTGCGTTGTAACAGGAAATAACACGTGTTCACTGCGTTGAAAACAGGAATAGCACGCGTTCTCTGTGTTGTAAACAGGAATAACACGTGTTCACTGCGTTGTAAACAGGAATAACATGTGTTCACTGCGTTGTAACAGGAAATAACACGTGTTCACTGTGTTGTAAACAGGAAATAACACGTTTTCACTGTGTTGTAAACAGGAATAACACGTGTTCACTGTGTTGTAAACAGGAATAACACGTGTTCACTGCGTTGTAAACAGGAATAACATGTGTTCACTGCGTTGTAACAGGAAATAACACGTGTTCACTGTGTTGTAAACAGGAAATAACACGTTTTCACTGTGTTGTAAACAGGAATAACACGTGTTCACTGTGTTGTAAACAGGAATAACACGTGTTCACTGCGTTGTAAACAGGAATAACACGTGTTCACTGCGTTGTAAACAGGAATAACACGTGTTCACTGCGTTGTAAACAGGAATAACACGTGTTCACTGCGTTGCAAACACATGTTCACTGTGCTGTAAACAGGAATAACACGTGTTCACTGCGTTGTAAACAGGAATAACACGTGTTCACTGCGTTGTAACAGGAAATAACACGTGTTCACTGCGTTGAAAACAGGAATAGCACGCGTTCTCTGTGTTGTAAACAGGAATAACACGTGTTCACTGTGTTGTAAACAGGAATAACACGTTTTCACCGTGTTGTAAACAGGAATAACACGTGTTCACTGCGTTGTAACAGGAAATAACACGTGTTCACTGCGTTGCAAACAGGAATAACACGTGTTCACTGTGTTGCAAACAGGAATAACACGTGGTCACTGCGTTGTAACATAAAATAACACATGTTCACTGCGTTGTAACAGGAAATAACACGTGTTCACTGTGTTGTAAACAGGAATAACACATGTTCACTTTATTAAAAACGGTAATAACACGTGTTCACTGTGTTGTAAACAGTTATAACACGTGTTCACTGCGTTGTAAACAGGAATAACACGTGGTCACTGCGTTGTAACATAAAATAACACATGTTTACTGCGTTGTAAACAGGAATAACACGTGTTCACTGCATTGTAAACAGGAATAGCACGTGTTCACTGCGTTGTAAACAGGAATAGCACGTGTTCACTGCGTTGTAAACAGGAATAGCACGTGTTCACTGCGTTGTAAACAATAGTAACACTTGTTCACTGCGTTGTAAACATGAATAACACCTTTTCACTGTGTACTTAACAGGAATAACCATCATGGCTCTCAAAAGCAGGTGTTGTTGGACGCTCCCGTGCAGCTCTCTCAGATCTCTGCAGATAATGGTGAGAACTCTGCACACGTTAGAATATTAATGAAGTTCTGTTTAAACACTTTTTACTACATGTTAACTCTAATAATGTTTGACGTTAACATTTCACTGACACGCCTGTCTGCAGTCACAGCAGCAGAAGATGTTCAGGGTATCTGGATGATGAAACGTCCTCAGAACACAGTGAGTCTTTTTCTCTAATTTCATCTAAAAACATGTCAGTGAAGGAGCAGGCTGATTTGACAATACAAATATTGAATATAGCTGGATTTTTATTATTTGTAAAGTTGCATTTCATTTTGATAAAAATGTTATCGTATGTCAATTGTTACTCCGAAATAATTCTAATGATCAGATTTTTAAAAGAATAAAAGACAAAAGAAAACCTTCAAAGTGAGAATATTAACCCGTAAAGACTCTAATCAGGTGACACATACAGACACATTTATTTCACACACACACACAAACATATACAAAAACACACAAGCAAATAAATTACACAAATGAAAGTTATGAGAGTTTTTTGACATGATCGCTGAGCAGGATGTTTTTTTAAAAGTCTCTGATTGGTTGAACATTTATCGTCATTTAACGCATCACTTCCTGTCGTTCCTGAAGACAGTGGATGCTAAGAAACTGGAGAAGGCCGAGGCGAAGCTGAAAGCCAAACACGAACGCAGGAATGAGAAGGACTCTCAGAAGGGCTCTAGTCCGCTGTCAGTACTCACCTTTACACACCTGTACCAGCTGTATATACCTGTAAACATGTCCTCACTTGTTCACACCTGTCCTCACCTGTCTACACCTTTACAGCTCTTCTGTTTTTGTTGTCTCTCAACTGTCGTTCTCTGCTGCCTCTGTCAGAGTCCTGGAGGAGGCGTCGGCCAGTCAGGCCAGCAGTAAGAAGGACAACCGAGTCGACCAATCAGGGAAGAACCGCAGCTACGACATCCGCATCGAGAACTTCGATGTTTCCTTTGGAGAGAGGTGAGCTCAGGCTTCATCCCAACCATCCATCATCAATCAATCAATCCATTAATTAATCAATCAGTCCAATCAATCCCATCAATCCATCAATCCATCAATCCATCAATCCATCCATCCATCCATCAATCAATCATCAATCAATCGGCCATCAATCCATCCACTCAATCAGTCAACCAATCAATACATGAATATGAAGACCTAAACATGTATGTTATTGCATTCTATCTCAGGTGTTTGCTGCAGGGGGCGGAGCTGTCTCTGGCCTCAGGCAGGCGGTACGGTCTGATTGGTCGGAATGGTTTGGGGAAAACGACCCTGTTGAAGATGCTGGCTAGTCGTAACCTCCGTGTCCCGGCTCACATCTCCATCCTCCACGTGGAACAGGAAGTGGCGGGAGATGAGACAGCGGCGCTGCAGAGCGTCCTGGAGAGCGACACGCTGAGGGAGGAGCTGCTGGGCGAGGAGAAGAGGCTGAACGCTCGCATCGCCAACGGAACGTAAGATTCACACCTGATGAAATAACGTGCAGAGGCAGGTTAGACTCCAGCCGTACTCTACCTCAACTCCAGGAGCTGCTTGATTCGGTTCAGTTCAATAAAACTTTATCAGTTCTTGTCAAAGATCAGTCACGTTTTATTTCTGCTTTTATCTTTTGTTCTTAATTCTTGTCTCAGATCAGTGGAGACACGGGGGAGAGGACAGGAAGGAGACACGCTCTGTTAGCTATATAATCGAACTTTATTACTCAGTATATTTAAACAACATGAAGTAGTGTCATTATATTTATTGATCTGTATGTTTAGAGGGCAGTCAGTCACATGATACAAACACAACCATCATTTGAATTCAGAAGTGATCAGACAGAAACGAAAATTAAAATCTGGTCACAAACATCGACCAATGACAGAGCAGGAATCTCTGACATCATCATTGAGGTCAGAGGTGTGGTTATGTTCTGGTCACCAGAAACGTTTCACCTTCATGAGTTGGGTCAGTAGAGTATTTCTAAACACTCCAGTACCCATGAGCCTTAGCGGTGGTTCCTATGGAGACCTCAGACTTCAATCGTTTGTGTGTTTGTCTCAGGGCCGACGGGATGGAGAGCGTCCGACTGTCGGAGATCTATGGCAAGCTGGAGGAGATCGAGGCTGACAAAGCTCCAGCACGGTAACTATAGCAACTGCACAAGATAACGTCCACGTCACTTCAGTGAAAACTACAACTGTACTACTTTAACAACACTCATGATTATAGTGAGATTACTTCACTGCTGATACTGAACTCAGGCTTTAATCACAGAAACGCTGCAACACTTCATTTACATTTTTTACTGTTTCTAATAGTTATCATATAATGTCACAGACCGACATATACATAGACACCGCATGGACTGTGTCAGCCCGTCGCTGTGGTCGCCATATTGGATCAGGCGAGACGGCCTGTAACAGATACACGGTGCATTTGGGAGCTGCGTTTGTTCTGGATTAAAAGCACTACAAGATTTTTATCTCTATGAGTTTCAATGAATCTTATTTATATTCAAGGGTTTAAAGGTTCAGTAGGTAGGATTATTAAAACTAACTTTTGGTCATATTTGCTCAAACTGTCACTTAAGACTACAGTAGTACATGAGAGGGATAATCTGTAAAAAAATCATGTTCCTCTGGCTCCTCCTACTGCTCCTAATGGCTCCTCCTACTGCTCCTAATGGCTCCTCCTACTGCTCCTCTGGCTCCTCCTACTGCTCCTAATGGCTCCTCCTACTGCTCCTAATGGCATTTGTAAGAATCCAACGCTCCCGAAACACAACAACCAATCAGAGCGAGCAGTCTCTCAGGCTGCTGTCAATCACACGCTGCGCAGCACCGCTCCTCCGTGCATGCTCACACGGTCAAGCTCAACTAAACGAGAGTAAACATTTGAGCGGTGGAGAGAGCTACGGGAGCTGAGAGGATAAAAAAGCGATGCTGAGTTAGACAGGTCTGCTCGACAGGTAATTACCCCAGCTTCATTTCTGCTCTATTTGTTTCACATTGCTAAGATGTCTGTGGTTACTGTGACGTTACGTTGGTGTAGCAGTCGGGCTAACGTTAGCTTGTTCCCACTGCTGCTGTTCAGCGTTGTTTCATGGCGGTGTGGCTGAACATGTCTCTGTGAAGTGTCCAGGCAGTGTGACCGTGTCAGCCTTTCTCCTGATAGTTCTGTGTGCCTGTGCTCTCACGGCTAAATGTGCTCATCATCAGTGAGTTGCTGCTCAGTCGGCTCTGTTTTTTACACAGTCTCTGTTAGCAAACTAAGCGCTGCTGGTTCTGCTGAATAGAATTAGCTGTAGATTACCGTCACAGCAGAAACACTGATTTCTGCTGGTTTGATGCTTGTCTGCTTCGATAGTGTTGGTGATGAAATACAACGGCTGTGGTTGTTGTCGTGTCACGTTTCTCACTGGTGTGTCCGCCATGTTGTATATCTGGCTTCTTCAGTTGCCGTGGTTACTAGCCTGCCCGCACATGACAGCCTTCTCTGCACCGCGAGAGAGAGAGGGAGGGACCTGGAGGTTGTGATCTTTCAAATTTTGAAACAAAGTCGGCTCTCTCCTCCATCTTACCTGCTGATCTACATGGTGTAAAAACATTGCTTTTGTCTCCAGTTCATTACGTTTTCAGTAGTTAAGGCTATAATCGCCGTTGTGCACTCATACCTGCCACTTCTGCTTGTCCGTGGGGTCGCTTGAATGTCGTCAGCTTCACGCATGAACTGAAATTCTTACAGGTGGAAAATAATTGTCATAAGGAATTATTTAAAAAAGTGTTTTCAAGCATGGATTTAGCATATATTCCTTGGATAATATTTGTGGCGATGTCCCCATATAATGTTCTTCTGTCTACATCTCCATCATTTTAACCATATCTGGTCACAGCTCGTTCCC
This sequence comes from Semicossyphus pulcher, assembly GCF_022749685.1. NCBI lineage: Eukaryota > Metazoa > Chordata > Actinopteri > Labriformes > Labridae > Semicossyphus > Semicossyphus pulcher. The sequence goes on from NW_027211692.1 coordinate 516,569, forward strand.
TGTACACAGTGCAGGCTGAAGTAGACCTGTCATTGATCACTAAATCACAAAATACAGATTCAATGTGAGACACTGGCTGTCAGTTTTCTTTCTATATATATTTTTTAATAATTTAGAAAAAGTCCAAGTTCTGCTCTTTTCTCCTGCTCCTCTGTCGGCTGACAGGCTCTCCTCAGCCCTCTGTGAGGCCTGTGTTCTCCTGCTTCAAACTGCCTGAAGAGGAAGAAAAAAAATTAAAAACAAACTTGAATAGGTTTAAGTATCTCACAATACAATACACATTTCATCACTACTCCTAACATTCAGAAAGAAAAATAAAGTCATCAAGGTGTTACACTGACTCGCCATCGAACCTCCAGAGTAACTTTTTTCGCCTCGTCCTGAAAAATCATTTTAAACCTCACAGGGTGAAAGTTAACCATCCCATAATCTAAATGTTGTTCCTTTACTTTATTTTTATCAGTGGTTGTGAGTGCCTTAATAAAGAAACCATTAAAATGTTGAAATAAATAATTGTATTTATTTTGCAAGCCCGAAAGCAAACTCTAGAGAAACAAGTCAAACTAAAAGATTTGTGTGCAACATGATTTATGGTATCCAGAGTATGTCTCATATAGCTGTTTATTATTGTTTATTTTACCTCGTAGTACTGCTGTATGTTTAGTTCTGCAGCTGTTAGCTCCGTCGGCCTAACACATCACAGGACACCTAACTTAGCAGCTAGCTATAAGTTAACTAAGGTTAGCTCTCCTACCCGTCATAGTTACCAGTAACTTGCCATTAAAATCGGTTTGGAGAAAAACACCAATATATCTCCGTTATTGGTAATTTAGTTTATACGTTTTCTTGTTAATTCTCTGCCTTCATTGATAGCTTGCTATCACTAAGGTTAGCTCACATCTGACTCTGGGGGACAACAGACAACAGTTACCTGTCTCTCAACATAATGGTATAACAGCCAGATACAACCATAAAACAACTATCAGCCTGTGAAAGGTTATTCCCTGTGATCTTGTTTCGAGTGTGCGGCGGTGTCAGGCATATTTTCCAACCTTGCCGGTCAGAAGCGCTGAGCAGCTGGCTGGAGTTGCCTGATCCAAGATGGCGCTGACGTTGACATATGTTCCAAAGGCCAGTGCGGTGTCTATGTATATATGTGTATGGTCACAGATGCCACCTGAGAGTTAGTCATTGTTTACTGTAGTGCCTTGTTACACCAGCAGGGGGCGCCGATCACACCTTAAACTGATTAACTCCAACTGTTGACATCTGTCTCATCCAATCAGAGCCTCCGTCATCCTCGCTGGGCTTGGATTTTCTCCCAGAATGCAACAACAGACTACAAAGTGAGTCCTCTCTCTAACACACACACACACACATTTTTGTAAAACTTGGGGGGACATGGAGTTTTACAGGTAATCATAATCACAGCATGAACACTCACACTGCTTTGTATGTGTACATTAATGTGTGTGTGTGTGTGTGTGTGTGTGTGTGTGCAGGGAATTTTCAGGAGGATGGAGGATGAGGTTGGCGTTGGCCAGAGCTCTGTTTGCTCGGTGAGTTTCTGTCTCTTACAGTTTGACTGTCAGTCGTCGGCTGTATGACTCAAGTATAAGTTCATGTAGAAGAACCAGTAGGACATCGTGTGAGGCTGCTGACAGACAGCAAGTCCATTCATTTCATTTATCCTATCTGTTTTTACCAGGCCCGACCTGCTGCTGCTGGATGGTGAGTCAGATCTTTCTCATGACACAAGTACTAGGAGGAGGAGGAGGAGCAGTAGCAGAAGAAGGAGGAGTACAAGAATTAGGAGTCAGTAGTAGGAAGAATCAGTATCAGTAGTATCCGATGTATCGGTATAAGTAGTATCGTATCAGTAGTATCGGTATCAGTGGTATCAGTATTATCAGTATCAGTATCATTGGTATCAGTATCAGTGGTATCAGTACTATCAGTATCAGAGGTATCAATATCAATAGTATCAGTATCAGTATCAGTAGTATCGGTATCGGTGGTTTCAGTATCAGTAGTATCAGAGGTATCAGTATCAGTAATATCGGAGGTATCGGTACCTATACCTATCATATTAGTAGTATCAGTGGTATCAGTACTATCGGTATCAGTGGTATCAGTATCAGAGGTATCAGTATTAGTACTATCAGTATCAGTGCTATCGGTATCAGTAGTATCGGTATCATTATCAATAGTATCACTATCAGTAGTATCGGTATCAGTATCAGTAGTATCAGTGGTATCTGTGGTATCAGTAGCATCAGTGGTATCAGTATCAGTAGTATCAGTATTAGTGGTATTAGTATCAGTATCAGTGGTATCAGTATCAGTAGTATCAGTATCAGTAGTATCAGTATCAGTATTAGTGGTATCAGTGTCAGTGGTATCAGTATCAGTATCAATAGTATCAGTGGTATCAGTATCAGTGGTATCAGTATCAGTATCAGTATCAGTGGTATCAGTGGTATCAGTATCAGTGGTATCAGTGGTATCAGTATCAGTGGTATCAGTGGTATCAGTGGTATCAGTATCAGTGGTATCAGTATCAGTATCAGTATTAGTGGTATTAGTATCAGTAGTATCAGTATCAGTGGAATCAGTATCAGTAGTATCAGTATCAGTATTAGTGGTATTAGTATCAGTATCAGTATTAGTGGTATCAGTATCAGTGGTATCAGTATCGGTATCAATAGTATCAGTGGTATCAGTATCAGTGGTATCAGTGGTATCAGTATCAGTATCAGTGGTATCAGTATCAGTATCAGTGGTATCAGTATCAGTAGTATCAGTATCAGTGGTATCAGTGGTATCAGTATCAGTGGTATCAGTATCAGTAGTATCAGTATTAGTGGTATTAGTATCAGTATCAGTATTAGTGGTATCAGTATCAGTGGTATCAGTATCAGTATCAGTATCAATAGTATCAGTGGTATCAGTATCAGTGGTATCAGTATCAGTATCAGTAGTATCAGTATCAGTAGTATCAGTATCAGTGGTATCAGTATCAGTGGAATCAGTATCAGTAGTATCAGTATCAGTGGAATCAGTATCAGTATCAGTGGTATCAGTATCAGTAGTATCAGTATCAGTATTAGTGGTATTAGTATCAGTATCAGTATCAGTAGTATCAGTATCAGTATTAGTGGTATCAGTATCAGTAGTATCAGTATTAGTATTAGTGGTATTAGTATCAGTATCAGTATCAGTAGTATCAGTATCAGTAGTATCAGTATCAGTATTAGTGGTATCAGTATCAGTGGTATCAGTATTAGTGGTATCAGTATCAGTGGTATCAGTATCAGTAGTATCAGTATCAGTGGTATCAGTATCAGTGGAATCAGTATCAGTGGTATCAGTATCAGTAGTATCAGTATCAGTGGAATCAGTATCAGTATCAGTGGAATCAGTATCAGTATCAGTGGAATCAGTATCGGTAGTATCAGTATCAGTATCAGTAGTATCAGTATCAGTGGAGTCAGTATCAGTATCAGTGGAGTCAGTATCAGTAGTATCAGTGTCAGTGGAGTCAGTATCAGTATCAGTAGTATCAGTATCAGTGGAATCAGTATCGGTAGTATCAGTATCAGTATCAGTAGTATCAGGGGTATCAGTATCAGTGGAGTCAGTATCAGTATCAGTAGTATCAGTATCAGTGGAATCAGTATCGGTAGTATCAGTATCAGTATCAGTATCAGTAGTATCAGGGGTATCAGTATCAGTGGAGTCAGTATCAGTATCAGTAGTATCAGTATCAGTGGAGTCAGTATCGGTAGTATCAGTATCAGTATCAGTATCAGTAGTATCAGGGGTATCAGTATCAGTGGAGTCAGTATCAGTATCAGTAGTATCAGTATCAGTGGAGTCAGTATCAGTAGTATCAGTACTCTGATGTTTTCGTCCTGTCTTTCAGAGCCGACCAACATGTTGGATGTCAGAGCCATTCTGTGGTTAGAAAACTACCTGCAGGTCAGAACTTAAGCTCACTTTCACGTTATAATTCCTCATTGAAAACTATGAGAAGGATTAGCCATGAGCTAACAAGTAATAAATATCTCCCTCCACAGACGTGGCAGTCCACCATCCTGGTCGTCTCCCACGACAGAAACTTCCTGAACGCTGTGGTAACAGACATCGTCCACCTGCACACACAGAGGCTCGACAGTTACCGTGGCGATTACGAAAACTTTATTAAAACCAAAGAAGACAGACTGAAGAACCAGCAGAGAGAGTATGACGCCCAGCTGCAGTACAGACAGCACATACAGGTACAATTAGTATAAGAATATAACATTGCTGTTTGATTATAGTATATAGTAACACAGTCTCAAAAAAGTCTCAAGAAATGCAGCTGTTTTCCCAGAATGCACTGCGTCACTGACACTTGTGCTTTCTTCAGGTGTTCATTGACAGATTTCGGTACAACGCTAACAGAGCTGCTCAGGTACAGAGCAAACTTAAAGTGCTGGAGAGGCTGTGAGTATCCATACACCTGGTACACTTGCTCACCTGGTACACACGCTCACCTGGTACACTTGCTCACCTGGTACACACACTCACCTGGTACACACACTTGTGTCTGTGTCACAGTAGTCCACCTGCTCAGACAGGCTCTAGGTGTGTCTGTGTTCTCTACCTGTCTCAGGTATAAATCAGCACCTGTGTTCTTTCCTGCAGACCTGAACTGAAGCCCATTGAAAAAGAGACTGAGGTCACTTTAAGGTAAGGACATTCACCTGTCATACATGAATCACTATGACTGAACAAGTTACAGGTAAAAAGAACACTGAGGTGTTTTTAGATGCATTAGTGGGCTGGATCACAGACAGAGCTCCGAACAGATATTAACAACCTGACTGTGGTCAAGAGCACGTGTTTTAACTTCATGACTGGTGGGTGGGTTGGTTAGTTGGTTGACTGGTTGACTGGTTGGTGGGTTGGTTGGTTGGTGGTTGCCTGGTGGGTTGGTTGGTTGGTTGACTGTTGGGTTGGTTGGTTGGTTGACTGTTGGGTTGGTTGGTTGATTGGTTGACTGTTGGGTTGGTTGGTTGACTGTTGGGTTGGTTGGTTGATTGGTTGACTGTTGGGTTGGTTGGTTGGTTGGTTGACTGTTGGGTGGGTTGGTTGACTGTTGGGTGGGTTGGTTGGTTGGTGGGTTGGTTGACTGATTCAGATGTTGTTTCTTGTCACAGGTTTCCAGATAACTTTGAGAAGTTGTCTCCTCCGATCCTTCAGCTGGATGAGGTCGAGTTTCACTACTCTCCAGACCTGCAGCTCTTCTCTGGACTCAACCTGTCCGCCGACCTCGAATCTCGCATCTGCATCGTACGTGTCATCATCAACGTTAAAATCAACCAATCAGTGAACGCATGTCTGTTAACCTGAAGCGTATCAGTAACTATAAAGTGGATTCTTCCGTACGAGTCCCATCAGCAGAGTTCTGAGTGTGGACTTGAGTGTGATGAGGGTGGAGAACTGTTTCTGTGGAGGTGTTAACATGGATGTGGAATAAATAACTGATCAGAACGATCAGAAAAACACAATCATGACTGTTTTGAGTGTAAAGTTGACGTTTTGTGTTGTGTTTGCTGTCAGGTCGGTGAAAACGGCGCTGGTAAATCCACCATCCTTAAACTGCTGATGGGCGAACTAACACCTGTGAATGGAGTCAGACAAGCTCACAGGTAAGACGAGCAACAGACCAATCAGAGCAAAGCAGAATAACTGTTGCTTTTTATATGGAAGCATTAAACAGCTTCCAGACAAACATGCATACACCCTTCAGGGACCTGTTTGAGGGTTACAGACTTCACAGGGAACCGTTTTGTTTCTGTTTTTATTTCTCATCAGGAATTTGAAGATCGGTTACTTCAGTCAGCATCACGTGGACCAGCTGGACCTGAACGTCTGCTCTGTGGAGCTCCTGCTCAACAAGTTCCCCGGTAACCACAGCAACTACGACAACAACAACTACAACAGTACCACGCACTACGACAAAAACTACATCAACATCTGTAACGGCATACCAAGGCTGTGTTTACTCTTTGATTAGGGAACAATTAACCCTCTGATTAGTTCTGTTCAGAGAACCACTACACATTGATGAGCTGTTTTGGGAATGAGTTACTCTCTAAACAAATGTTTACTCTTTGATGCAGCACAGCAGTCTGTTAGCTTCAGAGGTTCTGATTGGCAGGTGTTTGTGTGTCCCAGGTCGGACGGAGGAGGAGTACCGCCACCAGCTGGGAGGTTACGGTATCACTGGAGAGCTGGCCACGAGGCCGGTGGCCAGTCTGTCGGGGGGACAGAAGAGCCGGGTGGCCTTCGCACAGATGACCATGCCATGGTAGTAGAAAGCTCAGGGTCCAGCTGTTAGTGTTGCCATGGTGATGATGGTGATGATGTCTTTTCTCTCCCTCAGTCCAAACTTCTACATCCTGGACGAGCCGACCAACCACCTGGACATGGAGACCATCGAGGCTCTGGCCAAAGCGCTCAACAAGTTCAAAGTGAGTCAGAGTGGGAGGGGTCAGGATAACACCTGACAAGGTGTACATGTCATGATTCTATTTTCTGCCAGATTCACGAAGCGAGTTTAGTGACTCTCTTTAGAGTGCCGACGTCTCTGCATATATTACCGAGTACAGATATATAGAACTCGTCCACTCATTCATGGCTGCAGTCGAACAGGTGTGTCACAGGTGTCCACCTATTCTCTGAAGAATTAAATACATATATTACACACGTTTGGAAACACGTGGTGTGTAACTGCTCACACTTCAGGTTTCAGTATTCAAACTGTTTTTGCCATGTTTCACCTGTATCTCAGGTGTGTTTCCTCATTGTGTGATGTCATGTGTTTCAGGGCGGAGTCATCCTGGTGTCACATGACGAGCGTCTGATCCGGCTGGTGTGTAAGGAGCTGTGGGTGTGTGAAAATGGTAAAGTTGCACGCATCGACGGCGGCTTCGACGAGTACCGAGACATCCTGCAGGAGCAGTTCAGAAAGGAGGGTTACCTGTGAGGCTCCGCCCACTGCTGACTGACCACACTCACAACTAACATAGCCCCGCCCCCTCCATAACAACACCTGTACAGCAGTCAACCAGCCGTCGGAGCAGAGCGGAGGACGTTTTCTTCTCTGAACTGTCTCACCTGCTGCATCAGGTGATGATCTGCTGCGAGCTGATTGGTCGTATGTGCTGGTGAGGTCACAGTGAACTCTGGAGGAGGAGTCATCCTGAACGATTTGGAGTTTATTTAAAGTCAAACTGTTGAGAGTTTATCGTCACTTTAAACCTTGTTTTGTATCATCACGTCGCAGGTTTGAGGTTTTATCAGTTTTAAAGACCCGACCGCCAAACAACCGAATAAATAAAAACCGTCACATCATGTGTTCAGATGTCTTCATTACTTCGTGTAACTGGTTCATTAAGTTCATCCAGCACAGGCAGAAGTTACTGTCAGATATGTGGACATGTGATGAGACTTGAACACCGCTGCCTCCTGACTTCACTCAGACCGGATACCTGAAAACAAACGATTAGAAAAGTTTGAATCAGTTTCAACATGTCAGAAGAACATTTACACCTGAGGGTAACCGTGAGTCGTTCAGGACCTGGGGCCGGATTCACAGACATATTCTGAAGATAAAACTTTGAAACATTCGTAAGAAAAATAATGTAGGAAGTTTTTATTTTCATTAAGAACAGTATTATTTCGTACAAACTTCTTTATTTTCTTACTTACAAACTTCTTCGATGACGTGAGCTGACGTGTAAATTAGGCCTCGTCTGTCATTATTGACTATAAAGGACCGAAATGTTATTTCAATTTATTAAAAAAAGCATGGGTGGCAATGATTCATTACAGATTATTATAACAATAAAAATAACAATATTTATCTGTCCACTGATTCATAAAATAAAAACGTATGAGCTGTAGTTCATTGATTTAACTAAATAGGTAACTTCAAGTAGAGGAAAACATTCAAACATTAGTTATTGGCTTTGGTTCAAGGCCCTTTAAATGTTAACTGTCACATTTGCTGGCTTAACTTTGGTAGATATGAGATGTACACCAAAAACACTAGTGACATGCTACCGTTCTAAATGAATGTTTAACTAAACACTAGCTACTGTAAGTGAACCTAGTGAAACTGAAATTCGTGAATTGATGTTTAAATGAATGAATGCAGAGGCTCACCTTTTCACTGTCACAATTTGAAGACGCACGTAGTCACCGTTGAGTTGTGAAGAAACTTCAAGGCCCTGGAAACTCGGCTTCAAATAGCAAAAATGCATATATGATGTCAGAGCTGAGTGTGTCACAAAGCATCCACAAAAAGCAACTAGAACATCTTGTTGAGAAACGGCTCGTTTGGCTGTTCACACCATTTCTCAGGACTGTGTAGGCGTGGCAGATCCCATGTTGATTGACACCTGCCAGGGTCCGCCTGTCTGCGTTCTCATGGCAACTGTCAACACAACAATGGCGCATGGGAAAGCAGTGGACTAGGACTTTCAGCCGCAGGGTAGAGTGTGCGCATGTGCACATCATATCAAAACTATTGCTGTCAGGTGATTAAAAAATGAATCTAATTAATTACAGGCTTTGTAATCAAGTGATTTCATTTAATGTCATATATCAATGATTTCTGTGAGAAGCACGTCACATGTAGACTGACCTTCTTTCTAGATGGTTGTGTTTCATTAGGTCACAAAGGTTACGCAATTCAGTCCTCGCGTGAGCCGCGTGTACACGAGGGACATTATTAATGACGTAGCGATCAAAACGATCGATCGTTACCAAATGACATCACTTTTTAGCTTTAGGCTATAAACCGCGACCATCAATATGTTTACCATCGGGACGTGCGGAGTTAGACTGACAATATCTCCTCATTCAGTATGATATTGTGCAGCTCGCTGGAGGGAGATCACCAGGGAGCCGAACGTGTGATACTGAGCGCACAGCTGATAGAGGCACGTGGATCGTTTACACTGCGTGTTAGAACTGCGCATGTATGCCGATGTCAGCGATGCGGAGCGGACCCTCTATTGCCGTTAGAAGTAAACTGGTCCCGCTGTTGTTTATTTGGTTACCAAGACTTCACGAGTTCACTGTTTCAGTGCTCTTCCTCAATGAGGAGAGGATGGACGATCGTTGATTTGCAGCGGAAATCTCCAAAGAGTCGTTCGATTACAACTTCTGAAGCAGCGGCTGCAACAATTCACTACATGTATGTGGCGGAAACACTGCTGCTTCTCCAAGTCCGCCGCATTTACAAAATAAAAGAATGACACGTTGTCATCTCAGATGGTGGATGTGCACCCGGGGACAGCGCACACAGGCATGATGGGAAAAGGTGATCGTTAGGTAACTGCAGCAGGTATGTGCAGAGACGTTCAGGGTGTGTGGACACGAGTTAGCTCAGACTCAGAGAGGAAGCTCGATCACGAGCCGAGAAGTGTTATTGCACCTGTGAGGGCGGGACAACTGCGGTTGATTGGCTCAAGGAAATTTCTGACGTGATAAATATACATAACCACGCCCAGTTTAACCCCAGCGTCAGGGAAGTTAACAAAGAAGGAATGGCAATAACTCGAGTTTGGATGAAAACTAATTTCTAAAACTTTTTAGATGCTTATTAGGATGTACATAAGACCCTTAGTTAGTAGTTAGTAGTTAGCAGTTAGAAGGATTTGGGGCTTTAAGAAGAAATGTAAGAACTTTGCTTTCAGGAATCTCATGTTTCCTTTCTTCCCAGTGAGCTGAGGATCTTATCATCAGCCTGTCAGACTGCAGGAAGAAGCCCGGACGTTTAGATTCAACCACTTTGTATTTGTCTCTCTGATGTGTTCGAGGACGCTCAGAGAGATGAGAACCGGCTGCTGAACAGGAAACTTTGAGATCGTTTTTTCTTCAGGGAGTGAAGTGACGATGAGGGCAGAAAGTCTCATTAATGTCAACTGAAGTTGTTGAATTTTTAATAATAAGCAAATAACCAAGTTTGTCGTCAGTAACATGAAACACAAAATATTGAAACATAATCAAGTTAACACCAACGACTTTGTAACAGAAGCTCATTTGTGGATCAGCCAATCAGAAGGGTTAACAGACTGACTGACGTGACCGCTCAGCTGAAACAGACCAACACCAACAGAAACACTTGTGACATCACATCGAACATGAACAACCCGATGTTCACTCGTCTGTGTGTCCAGGACCAAACTAAGAAAAATGTGTACAGACATGATCTCACTGTGGAAGAGAGACAGTGTTTCTATGGTAGCCTAGAGGTCAGAGGTCACCACAGAGCACAGCAGGGAATCGAACCGGTGATTTGTGTCTACAGTTCTGTTGTCCAGGCTGCTGCTGGTTCCTGCTGTGTCTTCCTTCTGAGGTGAGGCAGGACAGCCTCCCTGTAAAACACCTCCAGTCTGGACACCGTCTCCTCCCACAGGTCGGGGTCAAAGGTCACTGGCACGATGGCCGTCTCCTTCAGGGTGAAGACAACGATGTCGGCCCTCTGCAGGCCAGTCACAGCCAGCTGACACTGTATCTGTGTGAAGTAACTGTGAGACGTCTTCAGACTGTAGACCGGGGACTGGGACAGGAAGACAAGGAGAGGACGTTAGACACAAGGAGGGGACAACTGGGACAGGAAGACAAGGAGAGGACGTTAGACACAAGGAGGGGACAACTGGGACAGGAAGACAAGGAGAGGACAGTTAAGAGAAGATGACCAGTTGAGGAGAACAGAGGGATAATGACAGGGTTAAGACAAGAAAAAGGAGACAAGAAGATAAGGAAGGAACACTGGAGACGAGGACTACTGGGAATTTTAGGTCAACATGAAGACTACAGGAAGGACAGAATGTTAGTGGGGACAACGACTTTTTACCCCTCCAGGCTGCCGTCCATCCTCGTCCTGTATCTCCAGACAGAAGGCGGGGTCTTCCCTGCAGGCGTCCTCCACCCGTTTATGTCTGTGTTTGTAAGGACACTTCACCTCCAGGCAGAGCAGCCATTGGCCGGTCCGGGTGTCTTTTACAATGCCGTCAGGACTCGCAGCCAACCAGGGCCGCTGAGCATCAATGAACAAACCACAGTCCATAACGGAGACTGACCGCCCCAACGCAGTGCTCTTCAGCCCCTGTGTGAAGACATCATCATCATCGTTGTGTTATTATCGTTTGATTTAGTCTTTCTCATCAATTATGTGACATCTCTCTGCATCATGACCTCATCCGTTCACCGAACTGTACCTGATACCTGCGGACCACCTCAGCCTCCCTCTCGATCCCCCAGGTCATGGCTCTGGTCTGGATGTGCCGCCCCTCACCTGTCCAGTGAGAGTAATCCATCAATCATCTTTTCTAACTCTGAAAGCTACAGACTTATTTTAAATCACTATTTTAACACTTTGTTCCAGATTGAAATATTTAATGAAATGTGCTTCAGACATTCTTGTGCCTACGGTGGCCCTGAAGTCCCACACGGTGGTACGTTTTATCATGTGAGATAAAAAACCGAACCCTTTGTGAGTTCAGGGGCGCCGCATGTTCCTCTCAGGATGAACTGAAACAACTTTCAGGATCTTCTAATTGTTGGTTTAGCGCCGTCATCAGGGGAACTTCTTAATGTTTCAGTACTTTGGTTTATGGTCACAGGCGGAGTAGACGCAGCCTCAGGGTCTGACAAGTGAAGCCAGTGCACAAGTGCCTTAAGCCGGCCCTCTCTCTAACGTCCAAGCTTAGAAAGCAGCTGGCAACCCTCCCCTTCTGACATACACTCCATCGTTCTGACCAAATACCTGCAGAATTAATGACCTTCCCAGCAGCCTCAGCTGGACTCTGTTTATTTAATATCTAAATAATGCTAGCATGCTAACAGTAAACTAAGGTGAGCATGGTAAACAATGTACCCTCTTAGCATCAGAATGTTAGCATGTAGCTCAAAGTGCAGCCTCACAGAGCTGCTAGCATGGCTGCAGACTCAGACTGGTTTCTCTGGACTTTCAAGCGACCGGTCACACAAAAGAAGACAACTACCACTGAGCCCAGGTGGCTGGGGGTGTGGCCTACCTGTGATATCGGCCAGGTGGGAGGTGGGCGGGGTTTTGCTCTTGCCGTTTACGAAGCGACAGCGAGCGATGCGGTGAGCCACAGAGGCTGTGATCCGGTTCGTCCTCCAGGCGAACCATTCCTGGTTGGTCCTTTGTCCACGGGTCAGAACCTCCACTTCCTCAACAACACACCTGTCCAGCCGGACTTTCAGACCCAGAGGGACCTGCTCCGGTGTGAGAGGGGCTCTGTCAGAGAGCTGAGCTGGTCTCTGAGGTGGATCTGGGCCTGTAGCAGCTCTCTGAACTGGTTTCTGAGGACTCTGGGGGTCAGGATGTGGTCTTGCAGGAGGATCTGGATTACCCTGAGGGTTCTTCTGGACCGCCTTCCTGTCGGTCCGAGTCTGAAGGGGGCGAACGGCAGCCGGTCTGGCCTTCTGGCTCTGACCAGTCCTGGTTTTGGTTTGTGCTGCGTCTCCAGGCATCTGAATGGTCGGGTGATATCGGACCTTGGGGATAATCCTGTTTGTGTTCTGGTTCTGCATTTCCTGTTGTCTACATCAGAACAGGAAGTGGTTTACTTGTCTGGATCTGTGCAGGATTCACAAAAGTGACTTTTCCCGACGTATTCAAAACGCAGAAAACGAATCTGTTCATTGGTCAGAGGAAACAAATCAATAAAAAGATAAACAATAAAATGTATCATGATGACAAAGCAGGAAGTTGACAAATTAATCAATTAAATATGAGTAATATTACTGAAGCAGCATCACCTCAACATAAACATGTCCTTCTACAGGCGGCAGTCCTCATTAAAACTACGTCCTGTGCGTCCTTCGTGCGGCATTCGAGCTGCTGCAGGGGAGGGTTTCAGTTCATTTCAACTGTTGCTTCATCCATTTGTGTTTTACTATATCTGCTCATCATTTCTCGTTTGGCGTCCAAAGCAAAACACATGGCGTTCAAGGGTTTGTACCTCAGTACTCAAGTAAACCCTGTGTTTTCCATGTTTGAACGACCCTGGAGCGCCCCCTTGTGGGCCATTCGTGTGCTATTAAGACGTGGAACGGGGCTAATATTGGGCTCGGTCCTGATCCCGGTTTCGCCCAATGGCCACACGCGGTACTGCAGCGAAAAATCCCCCCACTTGTAACATAGACTAGGCCAAACATCTTCTTGATTATGTTTATCATTTCCATTTCGTCTTTGTTGGTTTAGAAAAGTATGAGCCAAATGTAGTTGGATGGGCTTTTATTTTGAAAAATGACGTCCGGAAGTTCCATCTGGCTTGTTTGTTATTTAAGACGCGTCTAAATCAGGAGTAAACAGGTGAGTGACCGCTGTTCTGTCCTCTAATAACTGCTTAATTATGCTTCTGCGTGCTCCGACTTATACAAACTCAAAACCAAACTCTGTTGAAAATGTGTCTGAAATGATAAATGTTTGAGTCATGGACACATCCGCCTCATCAGACCTACTGTTGGGATGTTTAACGGACTGTCGGGAGCCGGGAACACTTCGGCATTAAGTTCGAGCAACAAAGCGTATTAAAACTAAACACGACACTTTTATAGTTCAGCACAGTGGATCGCGACTGAGCCAACCAAACCGACCGAGTCCACCCAACCTAAAAGATTTTGTAATTCGACCCGGGAGCCGAACATTTCAGAATGTTGTCTTCTCGATGGAAACATCTTTATTAGTACATTATTAACAAGGTATTGGCATGTATGAAAGGAGCCATTGAATTGTGGCATTTGTGACTGAAGTTTGGCGGAAACGTTTTTGGGCGTGTTCGGACAGTCTTCAGAATAAACAGTGAATGCAGCATGTGGTTCACAGCTAAACCAAAGCGCTTATTAAAATGAGAGTGTCCCGCTGTCACCAAACTCCTGACAGGTTGTAAAAGTTAGAAACAGAGCAGATCTCACCTGAGTGTGTCGGCCTGAAGACAGAAGCGAAACTGAGTCACTGTCCCGTGACACGCACTGTGTGTGTGTGTGTGTGTGTGTGTGTGTGTGTGTCCTGAACATGTCTGTGCAGCTCTCTGCCCTGATCCATCATGTTGATGTTTCATGTGTCAGAGCAGTGAGAGCTTCATGTAACAGACTCTGTGTGATCCAGTAAACCTCCATGTTGGATATTAATGTTAACCCTCTATGGTACGATGTTGCCTCTAGGCCAGCCTGAATCCCTTTTTGCAGACTTTCTCACAAGGATCAGCTCAGCCATTTCTCTCCACAAAAAATTCTAATAGTTGAATGTACTATATTTGCTAATTAAGTAATGGAAACTTGTTAAAATGCAAATGTTGCCCTGAGGCCTCACCGTACCATTATGGCTTCACCATGACCTTTTAGTATTGTGTAATTATACTGTTCAGAAGCGTACCAGTCATCATACCTTTCTTTTTATCTCTACAATTTAACCCAGATACATTTGATGTAGTAAAGCTCAGGCTGTTACTGATCCCTGTAGGCTATAGTTTATAATTACAGAGAACCTTTTGAGTCTTTTTTGCAGAGCACAAGCTTATCTTTTATACTGTCTTTATACACAGGAGACTGACAGACTGATGAACCTGAAAACAAGCATTCAAACGGCATGCACTGTAACCTGTTGAGGCTCCGGAGTCTTTGAGTGTTTTTAAATACATTTGTACATCTTTGTCATTACTAACCATTATGGTACAGTGTTGCCTCAACGCACCCAAAAATGTTTCTTCAGCATTTCTTCAGATTTTGTTTATTTGGTCTGTTTGATGAAAACACATCATGATGCGTACCATAGAGGGTTACATTCATTTGTACTCTTTCTGTCTGCTTTACTGGATGACACTGAATACACTAACACGTTTATATGTGAACTGAACGCATTGGTGTCCCTGTGGAGCCACATTGTCGGGATGGCTGAGCGGCGCTGCGTTCAGGTCACGGCCTCCTCTGGAGGCGTGGGTTTGAATCCCACTTCTGACAAGCGTCTCGTCTTCTCGTGTGTGAGTGAGTTGACCTGTTCACCTGCAGGACCCTGAGGCGTGCAGGTAAGATTGTGGCTGACCCCTCTCACCCCGGTCACAGTCTCCTTGAGACCCTCCCCTCTGGCAAGAGGCTGCGCTCCACCAGGACCAAAACCTCCCGACACAGGAACAGTTTCTTCCTCTCTGCTGCCAACCTCGTCACACACCTGATGCGAATGATCTGATAACGAGCGAAACATTCGAATCAGGTGTGTTAGAGAGCGGAGAAACCTGAGACATGCAGGAAGGCAGCTCTCCAGGAGCAGGGTTGGACTCTCACATTGTCTGTACACTGCACTATTTATCTCATTCTATTCAAGTCTTTTACTTATTTATTCTGTTCTGTGTTCATTGTTCTGCAAAACCACCAAAACAAATTCCTTGTATGTGTGGACCTTCTTGGCAACAAACCAGATTCTGGTTTTTACCTTAAATAAACAGACGTGTTCAACATGTGCTGTGACTGTTAGAAGGTTCACGTGCTGGTCTAGCCAGGTTATAGTAAAGAATGTGTCATCAACCTGAGCTGTAGCTTTGTCTCCTGCAGCTGCTCATGTCGGTCTCTCAGATCCGTCCCGGTCTGTACCTCAGCGGTCTGGACTCGGCTCTGAACCTCGGCGTCCTCTCCAGCAGGAACGTCACGCTCATCGTTAACGCCTGCGGGCTGGAGGACGTGTCCTACCCTCCGCTGGACGGCCTGCAGGTCCTCCACGTCCCCGTCCAGGACCGACCCCACGCCCCCCTCGGACACTTCTTTGACCTGGTGGCTGAACGGATCAACCAGAACCAAACGGGGACGACGCTGGTCCACTGCACGGCAGGCAGGAGCCGGTCCCCCGCCCTGATCATGGCCTACCTGATGAGGTAGCCCACCACCCTCACTGCACCCATACTATAAACCTGTGTACCTGTACCGGTACACCTGTACCGGAGTATTTGTGCAGCAGCCTGGTTCAGTAGAGGTTCTGGTCTCTGTGTTTGCAGGTTTGAAGGTCTCAGCCTCCGCCGCGCTCATGAACTGGTTCTGCAGCAGCGACCGTTCATTCGACCAAACGCCGGCTTCTGGAGGCAGCTGATGGAGTACGAGAGGACGAGGAGCAGCAGGAGCACAGTGAGGATGGTGCAGACGTCCAGCGGAGTCCTGCCTGAGGCTCTGGAGGACGAGGAGGACGAGGAGGACACGAACAGCTCTGCAGCGTACTGCGTCAACGTCTGACGGAGGGACGAAATCTTTCAGTCTGACTTCCTGTCTGTCTCTCGGCTCCGAGCTCGCTGGTTCCAAGTTACAAAGTTACAAAGGTTTCATCAAACAAACAGGACTAATGGTGCATGTGTTGGGGACTACTTTCAGCGGCGGATTAATGTACATGGGATGCATGTGAGTTGTTGGTTTGTTTGCAGTTAGTCTGCCAGAGATGTTTACAGCAGAGCCAGGCTCTCTTCTCCTGCTTCAACCTGACACGGGAGATCACGCTGAGCGGTCACACGTTTCTGTGAGCGCGCTCACATTAAAGGGGCGGAGTCAGCAGTGTCTGACCAATCACACACAGGGACCAGTCTGCCGTCAGCTGATCGGTTGTTCCACAGACTCCAGACTGAAGTCCTGTCAGCTGCAGCTGCTGATGCAGGAAGGACAAACAACACAAACATAATGACATCACTGCTGCATCATCAGAGCTCCATATATTTATTATAACACTCGTGTGTTGCTGCAGGTTGATTCGCTGCACTGATGTATTTTTGTTAAGGACAGATTGAGACTTTTCTCTCAGCCGCATCGAACTTTGGAGCAAATCAAATCAAAGCACGCTTTAAAGCCGAATGTTTACGTTCATATCTGATAAGAACAAAACATCGTCAGGCTTCAGGGTGTTCATCAGCCTCTGCTGGAGATGTTTATCAGTGAAGCTCCATCAATATCTCTCATCAATATGTTTCATAAAATCAGACGTAAACAGGAAGTGTGTCACCGCTCTCTCTCCCTCCTCCCTCTCACCATCAGCTCACAGAGCTCCTGAATCAGAGACCTGATTGGTCAGTTGGTGGTGTTTACTTCAGGTTGTTCTCTGATCTCCAACATCACCTGCTCCGCAGCAGGTCAGGTGTTCAGCAGAAGCTGGATAACACCTGATCCTGCTTCAGAGTGAACCCCCAGGTGGAGGCAGAGCACAAACACGTCACGAGTCTGAGGGGGACATTCAAACAGACCAGAGGCAGTCAGGCAAAACACTGTTTATTGTGACGGCAGAAAGAAGGCCTGTGTGGTGAGGCGTTCAGGGACACCTGGAGGACTGTGATGTCATCAGATCACACGGTCACTCTGATCTGGATCCATCAGCTCAGTTCAGAAATACAGAAGTGTGAAGCAGTGAGGGGAGGACAGGGACCTGATGGAGCTCAGGGCAGGAGCACCAGGGCCCACACGGGTCCTGGTCCGGGTCCGGGTCCGGGTCCGGGTCCGGGTCCGGGTCCTGGTCCGGGTCCTGGTCCGGGTCCTGGTCTCAGTACTGGAAGCTTCTCTTGGTCTGGATGTCGTCCAGAATCTGCTGCAGCTCCTCGTCTTCAAACCGACCCTCCAAACTGAAAACATGAAGACGTTTCACACAGCTGATCAGAAGGGGACCTGGTTTTTAACGTGTCTGAGTTTGTCCACATTAAAGGTGTGGACGACAAACAGGAAGGTGTGGACGACAGACAGGAAGGTGTGGACGACAGACAGGAAGGTGTGGACGACAAACAGGAAGGTGTGGACGACAGACAGGAAGGTGTGGACGACAAACAGGAAGGTGTGGACGACAAACAGGAAGGTGTGGACGACAGACAGGAAGGTGTGGACGACAAACAGGAAGGTGTGGACGACAAACAGGAAGGTGTGGACGACAAACAGGAACACACAGTGTGTGAGTGTCTCCAGTAGATGTGTTCATCCTGCAGCAGTGAAACAGCCTGTAATGGCTGCAACATAATCCTTGATGGGTCAAAGGTGGCGTAGGTGTGAGGTGGTGTAGGTGTGAGGTGGTGTGAGGTGGCGTAGGTGGCGTAGGTGTGAGTGTGAGGTGGCGTAGGTGTGAGTGTGAGGTGGCGTAGGTGTGAGGTGGTGTAGGTGTGAGGTGGTGTGAGGTGGCGTAGGTGTGAGTGTGAGGTGGTGTAGGTGTGAGGTGGTGTGAGGTGGTGTAGGTGTGAGGTGGTGTAGGTGTGAGTGTGAGGTGGTGTGAGGTGGTGTAGGTGTGAGGTGGTGTAGGTGTGTGGTGGTGTTAGGTGGCGTAGGTGTAAGTGTGAGGTGGTGTAGGTGTGAGGTGGTGTAGGTGTGAGGTGGCGTAGGTGTGAGGTGGTGTAGGTGTGAGGTGGTGTGAGGTGGCGTAGGTGTGAGTGTGAGGTGGTGTAGGTGTGAGGTGGTGTAGGTGTGAGTGTGAGGTGGTGTGAGGTGGTGTGAGGTGGTGTAGGTGTGAGGTGGTGTAGGTGTGAGTGTGAGGTGGTGTGAGGTGGTGTGAGGTGGTGTAGGTGTGAGGTGGTGTAGGTGTGTGGTGGTGTTAGGTGGCGTAGGTGTAAGTGTGAGGTGGTGTAGGTGTGAGGTGGCGTAGGTGTGAGTGTGAGGTGGTGTAGGTGTGAGGTGGTGTAGGTGTGAGGTGGTGTGAGGTGGCGTAGGTGTGAGGTGGTGTGAGGTGGCGTAGGTGTGAGTGTGAGGTGGTGTAGGTGTGAGGTGGTGTGAGGTGGCGTAGGTGTGAGGTGGTGTGAGGTGGTGTGAGGTGGTGTAGGTGTGAGGTGGTGTGAGGTGGCGTAGGTGTGAGTGTGAGGTGGTGTAGGTGTGAGTGTGAGATGGTGTGAGGTGGTGTAGGTGTGAGGTGGTGTGAGGTGGCGTAGGTGTGAGTGTGAGGTGGTGTAGGTGTGAGGTGGTGTAGGTGTGAGGTGGTGTGAGGTGGCGTAGGTGTGAGTGTGAGGTGGTGTAGGTGTGAGGTGGTGTGAGGTGGTGTAGGTGTGAGGTGGTGTGAGGTGGTGTAGGTGTGAGGTGGTGTGAGGTGGTGTGAGGTGGTGTGAGGTGGCGTAGGTGTGAGTGTGAGGTGGCGTAGGTGTGAGTGTGAGGTGGTGTAGGTGTGAGGTGGTGTAGGTGTGAGTGTGAGGTGGCGTAGGTGTGAGTGTGAGGTGGTGTAGGTGTGAGGTGGTGTAGGTGTGAGTGTGAGGTGGCGTAGGTGTGAGGTGGTGTAGGTGTGAGTGTGAGGTGGCGTAGGTGTGAGGTGGTGTAGGTGTGAGGTGGTGTAGGTGTGAGGTGGTGTGAGGTGGCGTAGGTGTGAGTGTGAGGTGGCGTAGGTGTGAGGTGGTGTAGGTGTGAGGTGGTGTAGGTGTGAGTGTGAGGTGGCGTAGGTGTGAGGTGGTGTAGGTGTGAGGTGGTGTAGGTGTGAGTGTGAGGTGGCGTAGGTGTGAGTGTGAGGTGGTGTAGGTGTGAGGTGGTGTGAGGTGGCGTAGGTGTGAGGTGGCTCACCTGGGGATCAGGGCTTTGGCCTCTTCGGCAGCTTCAGGACACAGGTTTGCTAAACTTGCCAACTCAAACTTGTGGAGCTTCTTCTGCAGGAGGAGGCTGGAGACAGAGAGAGGAGACATGTCAGATCAGACCTCACACAGCTGATGTGATCCTGCCCAGAAGAATCCCCGACAGGTGAGAGGTGAGCTCAGACCTGCGTACAGCCGTGATGGTCTCGCGGTTCTTGAAGCGGCTGAAGCGAGCCGTGTAGTTCAGAGTCTTCATGAAGACCTCGGACAGTTCCTGCTCGTCCTCGGCGCTCTCGTTCTGCTGCTTCCTGTGCTCCAGCAACATGTGCACCTCCGAGTTCAGCAGAGTCTCTGCGTTCTCAAACTCTGAGACAGAAACACACACACACACGGTCACATGCTGAGGCACACAGTGCTACTGCTCTGACAGGAAGAGGACAGCAGGGGCCATGTTTGTAGTTCTTCTACACACTCAGAAATAACATTTGTTTCCTTTCACAGTGTATGAAGTACAGATGGAGGGATGATGCAGAAGCCCTGACACTGATCACCTGATAAAGTTTTGTAAAACAGAAATCAGCCTCTGACAGGCCGACATCACATTGTGACTATAACCTGTGTCATAAATATCAACCGTGGAAACATATTGCACAATAAGATCTAAACTCAACAAGAGTTGACATTTAGCTTGTTTCTCGTATCTTCGTTGCTCACGAGACTAAAACGGTTGAATGCTGGAGATTCACTTCAATGAAATAAGAGACCTTTAGGAAACAGCAGCTGTGAAGCATCCTCTTCAACATCACCGACGTGTGTGGACGCCGCGCCACCTCCAGCCGCCATGACAGACAACAGCACCGGCTAACGGCTAACAGTCAGCGGGCATCAGAGAGGAAACAAAATGGCGTTTCACAAAAACCGCGGCCGGCCTGGAGATGAAACACGGACTGTCGGCGGTCTGAGGATGATCTTTGTGGATCAATGAAGCTCCAGCAGTTTAAATAACGGACACGGAGTCGGACAAGGCGCCTTTCAGCCACTGAAAAACAAAGCAGATCATTTCCGTGTCAGAAACCAAACACTTCCTGTCCGTAGTCGTCCTTCAAAATAAACGCAGCAGGTCGTAGCGCCCTCTGTCGGTCAGTAAAGGTCACTGCGCATCTTGTGAGTGTACCGAGCCTTCTGCCCGTTACCTGAACACGGTGGCTGAAATAAACTGGTGCCGCTCCGGTGGGAAAGATGAATGTTGGGCGATTAAAGCTCATTCTGATTTGCTAAACGAGATAAAACCTGAAAACTCCGATTTTTAAAGGGTTTGACAGTCTACTGATTTATTTTCCACTATTTCATTTTTTGATAACAGCAGCACATCATCTAAACTGAGGTAAAAATGCTTTCAGTGAAACGAACTCATCAGTTCGGTACTTAGAAAATTTCAGGGCGGAAAAGAGATGCGTTGGCCGGGAATCGAACCCGGGTCAACTGCTTGGAAGGCAGCTATGCTAACCACTATACCACCAACGCTGTCCATGATGGAGACCCTGGTGACATTTTCATACTGTATTTAAATCGACCTTTCACTGTTCATTATCATGTGTGCGTTTGATTTTATGGGCTTCACTCTCATGTTGCCTGATTGTCTCATTCCTCAGCTGTTGTTTCAGGTTTATGACTCCGCACTGGGAATAGTTGAACTTAATGTAATTTAACTTTAAGCTTCACAACGTTTTGCTGTAGCTTGCTGGTGGTCTAACTCACATTGCATTGTGATTCCAGGAATGAAAAAACTTTTCTTCTTTTTTTTGTTGACTCGAAAAATGACCAAGAATTTTGGGACAAATATGTTTTATTTAAAAGAACACTTAAAACAGGAAATAAAAAAAATATTCGGTGTAACAATAATAATAATAATAAGAATAATAAAATAATAAAAACAATTGAAAGATAAATAGTTACAGAACAAAGCAAATCTCTGAAATTACAAAATGAACATAAGAAACGTGTGTACGTTCATTATTTCACTAATAGCATTTACACTCTTAAAAAGACTGGAATAAACAGTTTTATTCAGTGATTATTTTAAATAAACATAATTAAAATGATGCTAATGATAAGATGGAAAAACTAGACAGAGTTAGGAACATAAAAGCTGATGGATCCAGCAACACCAGGTGACTCCATCAGTTTTTAACCACCTAAGAAATTCAGCCCTGTTTGAACCAGAGTCGTCAGCCTGCTGACCTTCCCGGTGTCTGCTCTGATCCGGCCCCAGACTGATCAAGGTAACCTTCACTGGTCTGGTAATGGAGGAGGGTTTTCCCTCTGAGATGTGAGATCAATGATTTTCAGCCTGTTTTCCATCATTACAGACTTAAGTACCAGACCGCTGCTTTACCTGAACAGTCCATCCATCTCGTCTGTTGGGTTAAACTGGACTTAACCATAGTTTGTGAATGTTCCACCATTTATGAATCGATGCTTGATGATTTATTGTTTATTGTTTATTGTTTGTTTTATTGTTACACTTGACCATCATTGGCTTCTGGAATGTCTTTTTCACTGCTGTAAAACTGAAGCAACTGAAATTCACACTTTGTTTATTTTCCTTGAAAGCAGCGTGGCGAGCTGCGGGGACTACGTGTGCTATCCACATCATGCATGCAGTGTGGAAGGCCTAATGGTGGTGGTCACTTGGGCGTCATGTAGATTAGCTTCCCTTTGCTGTGTGAGTTATAGTGTTAGTGATCACGTGTGCTCACGTGGTGGTATCTGTCGGGGTCTGCGATAGAATCTCCCCCCGGTCAGCACCCTGTCTAGTTTTGGCTTCTCTCAAATATAAAGTTTATTTTATCCTGAGTTGTATTTTTAGCTGTCACTTGTTTTAGCTTTTTATTTTATTTTTGTTTTTAGCCCCCTGTTGTCTCTTTTCTCAGGTAACCAGCCTCAAACACCTGAGTTATAAATAAACATTCTAACTGTGAGTTGAATGCCCGTCTCCTGCTCTCCTTGAACTTATACATTTGTTTGTGTCAACACATACGAAGTAGGGGCCTATGCGACCCACAGGTTGATATAGACCTGATCTATTCGTCTTCCATACTGTGTCTGGTGACGTAATGGTAGCTAATAAGCTCTGAAATATTGTGTTTTAACTTGAACTATGGCCTGATGTGTTTCACTTATCCATCGTCTTTTCACAGAAGTCATTCTTCCACCTTTGTAGTTTTCACATGCTTTAAGTCGTAATGTGAACACGACGCCACAAAGAACATAAGTTCTTTATTGCTTCAAACTAAGTGAGGTCATTGCTCTCTGACAGCGACTGAGGCTTCAGAGCTAATCCTATATTACAAAACACACGTGAGCAAGAAACTGATGCAATACCTTAATCAATAAATATATTTTGACCATCAACCCAACATTTGATCTTGTTTCTGCGTAATCGAGTCTCTCAAGCTGCCAAAAAACGTCCATTTTGACTTCTGGCTGAAAAGATGTTTACGTCAGTTTACCCAGAAACAATCTGTCCTGTGTTTACACAAGCGAGTGCACAGTTTCATTAATTCTTATTGATAATTTCACTTACCAACAGCTGGATTGACGATGTTCAATTGTGGTCATAACCAAACCTGCTTCTACCAGATGTCAACATTCTGGTGCCCCGTGTGAGGTCTCCAGTGCCCGCTTGCTTCATCTATATTTATTCATAATAATAAGGATTTATTTATTTTGAATTGTAAGTTAATGTCGATTCATGTTGCAACATTGCACAGTAGAAACGATTTGATAACTTTTAATCACTCGGTGCAAATTATTATTAATTATCAATTATTGTTGAGGTCGTCTCTCACGCTGTTGGGATATTACACGTGCTCAATAACATTTGAATTTGTTCCTCTTCTGCTTGTTTTATGTCAGTTTCATGCAGCTTCAAAGAGCAGCTTCATGTTGATGTTGCTCAGCAGAACAGACAAGCAGCCTAAATGACCAATCACAGTTGTGGTCATCTCCACTTGGTTTTCTGGAGCTGCTGTCGATCTGACTTCTGCTTTTGAGGGAAACAGTCATGTTAGATTTTACAATGTTACAGTTTCATTTAACTTTGTCCAAAGCGACGCACATCTGAGAGTTAATACAACACATGTCACGGCAGAGAAAACAGACACAGCTACCTGAGGTTTTCTGTCACCCGTTGACGAAAGATTGCTGAAGCTTAAAGCAACCAGGGAGCCCAGACTTCAGCGTCAGTCCTATCTGCTTTTAATTTGGTTTGTTTATTTTAAAACATCTGAGCATTAAATAGAAGATTTGTTTCAATCTGCCCTCTGAGTACAAATACATTTCTTTACCACAGTGAATTAAACCCTTTAACTTTTCACCATCTTCTTCAGCGTGCTCTGAATAAAGAAAAAGATCAGTGACTGATTCTGTCCTGAAACCTTCTGCACGGTGTTTGTTGAGGATTAAGGTGCCGCACTTTGTAAGTGGAACTGATCACTTTATATGTCCCTGATTTTTATTAGTGTGATAGAAATCGTTCACAGTTTGGAGTGATCCCACGTCAGCGTCCTCACAATGTGCTGTCGGATCTCGGTGGTTCTGACCCCGTAGATGATCGGGTTGAAACAGCTCGGGAACATCAGGTACATGGTGCTGAAGAAAACCCGAATAGCTGCAGGAAGACCATTTCTGATCCGATATGACAGAAAAGCAACAAGTGCAATGGTCAGGCTGACAGTGATGACCACAATGTGTGTGACACAGGTGTGAAGTGCTTTGACACCTGCCTTTCCAGAACTCAGCACAGAGCTGAATATCACCACATAAGAGGCAGCGATAAAAATAAAGTCGGCCACAGGGATGAGAAAGGCAGTCAGTAACCCCACCAGGTTGTTGATGGCGGTGCTTCCACAGGCCAGCTCCACCAGGGCCATGTGCTCACAGAAACAGTGGTTCATCACGTTTGCAGCACAGAATGATAATGTTCGAGCCAGACTCACCATCAGTGTATTCAGGAAGAAGTTTCTAATCATAACTGGGATCACAAACTTGAGGAACCCTGGTAAAGCCATGCGTTTGTGGTAGTAGAGTGGAGTGCAGATGGCAAAGTAGCGGTCCAGTGCCATCCAAACCAGCAACGTGGACTGAAAAGCTCCAACAAAGTGAATGAAATGCATCTGAACCAGGCAGCCAATCAGAGAGATTCCTCTCCAGTCAAACAGGAAGCTCAGCAGCATGTTTGGGACGAAGAACAGCGGGAGGCTCAGGTCAACACACGCCATGCCGGCGATGAGGATGTACATCGGTGAGTGGAGGCTTCTCTGTGAAATGATGACGTACAGCAGCAGGGAGTTGGCCGACAGTGACAGAACAAACATGATGAGGAACGGGAAGAAGAGGACGGGCCTCAGCGCTCCGAGTTCATGGAAGCCATTGAGGATAAAGTGACTGTGCGAGGAGACGTTTGCCATCCTTTCTTCCTCATAGAACCTCATGGTTTGTGTTTTAGATCAATCAGCCTGAGAACAGAGAGACAAAGGAAACGTTATTTCACATTAATTTTCTCTAAAGTTAACCTCCACCTGTGTACAACAAGGATGCACCAGGGACAAATCATCCAGTACAGACATTCCTTGGTATACACAGCAGTCTGTGCAGCTCCACAGGTGTGTGGTAGACCCTGCTCGTGCTTAAATATTCCCTTTGGTCTAGGAACTCCTAAGGATGCTCCAGGAGGAGCTACAGGACCTGGCTGTTGATAAGGAGGGTTAACCATGCTTCAGGCTCTGACACACCGACCCTGACCGGTGTGTAGAGTGTAGAGTTACATGCAGCTACAGTCGACTAATCCCTTCTGCCACCGAGTACAGGGATCCTGCACAGCTGTTGTCCCTGCATATGTTCATGAAAGAAGCAGGACATGGCTTCTTCACAGCTCCACAGCTGACAACGCTCACTTCACATTGCTGCAGACTTTTCTTTTATCTGCCAACCAATATGAGCATTGAAAGAACCAGAAGTAACCGTCAGTAAGAGACTGAAAGCTGCAGCACAACACATTAAAACAGGCCCAAAGACCTGCTGAGCTTTAGTGGTGGTATAAGCTGATGTTTGTCGATGGGAAAACGCTGTTTGAGCCAAAGCAATACTTCATTAGTGAATCTTCCTGAGGCCACTGTAACAGGAACCTGCAGCTCTCTCTGCTGGTCTTTTCTTTGCCGTGTTACAGATACTTGCTGTGATACAGACTGATTTTGGTCCTTACAGGCCTCACACAGGGACTTGGTGTGTGTGTGTGTGTGTGTGTGTGTGTGTGTGAGAGACCTCAGCCCTGTAGGTTTATTTCCATTTCCCTCAGTAAAGAAAGAAATCTGATCTTCGTTAAACATCCAGCTCTTCCACTCGTGATTGATCTTTGATTGTGTGATTGAGCAGTTAACAAAGCTTTAACATGTTTACACTCTGCAAAGGTTCTCAGTCTCATTCTTATCCAGACATTTGGTGAATTACTGGTAAAAACGGATTTGTTTCACTAACTGAACAGAGAACACAGTTCCACGTACGAGCCAACCAGTTTCTGTCATTATGAGCAGTGATCTGTTCGCAGGCTTAAGAACAGACTGATTCACACTGCAGAGGAGAAATGTTTGAACTGCAGTGGCTCAGCTTTGTTTGGACTGTTGGTGCATCTGGATCTCATAACTGTCACTGATCTCACATTACCAAAACATTCCTGTTTTAAACACAAAGCAGGTGACCGAGCACAGCCTGCAGTCGACATTAAATCGCTCTAAATGAGAGGGAACAGTTCAGACACACTCACATACTCCTGTCAGAAACACAGTTTAAATGCAGCACTGAAAGGTGTTCACATCCAGACAGCACTCAAATCATCAACAGCACACCTGGTTCGTGTAAATAACAGCAGGTGTTTCAGAGTCATGTGCAACGTCTCTGTTCGGCAGTGGAAACAGACTTCACGATGTTCCTGAGCTCACACATCACCACCTGCCCGCTCACTCACTGATCTTCAGACAAGAACAGAATCGGAAGTTCAAACACTGAAATGAGACAGAGTGCACTGCAGTCAGGATATGAGACACGGTGAAGAGTTCAGCTCTGCAGGAAACAGGAAGGTTTTACTTGGTCTGGAGTTTGTCTGTGATCACGTCCCGTCTGCAGGTTGATGATGTCAGCAGCTGACCGTCGTCCGTCCGTCCCTCCGTCCACCTGTCCCTGCCGAGCGCTGACTCCACACTTTAATACCCTCTGTCTGTCGCTGCCATTGGCTGCAGAGGCAAAGTCCCACAGTCCCGACCGCCCCCAGAGAGCAGCAGCATCTCAACACACTGTTTGATAAACTTTGTCAAGTTTGAGATCCAACTTTCCTGACTCTAATGAGTGTCATGTGAACACAGTGCGGTCAAAGGTAAGCCTGTACTTTGTTCTTGTCCACATGTGCAGAGTCATGCCGACATGAACAAAGTCTTCTTTTCTTTGTTTCTTATCTGGCATTTTAAAAGATTTACATCTTCAGTAACAACCAATGGGCATCGAGCAGTGAGCCACAAACAGGAAGTCAGATCTTAATAAGACATGGGCTAACACATTGTTGGTTTGTTCTGCACACAGAGGCTCTATCAGAAGTGGACGTAGCCTCTGTCACATGACTCAATGGTTTGTGGATGAGACTGGTGTAATGGCCCTCACCAGAAGTGACCATATTTGGACAGGAGGGAGGAGAAGTAAGCAGCAGCATCTATTTTACAGTGATGATGTGCTGATGACTCATGGTCAGAAGTCTTTGGACTCTACGGGGAGATGTGGTGACCGAAGGGTGTCGGCCCTGAGCAGCTGCAGCAGATACAGATATATCCTCCCAGTCCGGACACTGGTGGTGGAGGAGTCGGCTGATGATGTCATCTGAGGCTGATTAGAGGATGGCGGTGACGGGGAGGTGGAGGGTCGCACGTAAGGACAGCAGCAAAGAACTGGAGGCAGAGAAGAGCCATATTTACACAGACGGCAACAATGAGAGTGTGCTGCAGTACTATTGGACAATGAGACCAGGTGATGAGACCAGCTGATGACTACAGGAAAATAAGAGTGAGCGTCGAGAGTGTGAGCAGCATGGCATGAGATACGAGCAGTGGACCCAGCATGCACGATATCTTCCTGACTGAACACGAGAGCTTCATTTAGCCGACGCGAGCTTGGTCAACAAGGAGCTTCAGTAATTCACTTTAACTGTTTATTGTTGAGCTAAAACAGACGTCTCCTCACACTGGGCCTCATTCACAAACGGTCCGTCCGCACAAATCTGCGCTTCATCGACATGCTCTTGAGTTTGTTCGAACTCTGTGAGCAAAGTTCGAACTTCCTCAGACCACGCGTACGCACAGATGATGAAGGACCGGCTTTCTCAGAAACACACACCCTTATAACTTAATGCACGGCACATTCACACTGTTCATCTGAAAAAGCCTTTAATAGACAACAACAATTAAAACCGTTCATTTACTAATGCAGTGACCGAATATATGAAATAACCAGGAATTGATGCTCTTTCGTGCTTATCAATAATAATTAAAATCTTTTATCTTGAAGTCTTAGTTTACAACAATCAACAATATCAAAATGTAAAAGTTTCGACTTTAAATCGTCCACTCCGCCAACAGCGCCGTGAAACTGCACGAATGAATGACCTTTAGGAGACTTGTTGAACATCCTCACTTTCTGTCACAGTTCTTCTCTGCCTCACCACTCTGCACCTGCCTGCTTCAATCTGCCAATCAGACACACCCCTCTCATCAAGCCAACTCCACTCACCTGTGCTCTCTGCTCTGCTCTGGCTGCATTTAAGCCCCAGCTCCACTCTCACTCATTGCCAGATTGTTCTCGATGCTTGCACCAGACTCTCCAGCGTTTTTCTGCCTGATCTCCCGGTTTCGACCCTGCTTGCCTCTGACCATCCTGCCTGACCGATCTCCTGGTAATCACCTCAGCCTTCCGTCCCCGACCACGATCCTCGCCTGTCCCTTTCTGGATTCTGCCTGTCTGCTCCCTTGGCTATCCGGTGATTACCTGATTCAGCTCTACATAGTGAGTGTCACTCTCGTCTCCTCTGTGGCATCCTGCAGTTCTGTGACTCTGATTATCCCTTCACTGAGTGAGTACAAGACTGAGTTTCACGGACGTTACTCACCAGTATCCTGGTTTGGTTCGGCTGAACCTACTCTACAATCCCCACCAGAGACTGTTAAAGGCCAGCAGCCAGAAGACAGACTGTTTTGCCTACTGCCTTTGATTCCTGCTCTTGTGTCAATAAAGTTTGTTACCAACGATACCTGCCTGTCTTTGTGCTGCTATTGGGTCCATACGTGATTTTGCGTATGAGTAAGAACACCTCTACACATATATTAGTGAAAGCAGCCCAGTGTCTTTAAGTACAACCGAACGCTAAACAAGACAGGGTGCGATGGTAGCAGCTTGTCAATCACAGGTAGCCCCGCCCTAAAGCCTCCCCTGCTTCATGTTCTGTGTGACTCTGAACTGAGCATCAGTGACTAAATGAACATTTCTGTTCCTGCCTCTTTGTTTCCTGTTGAAGATTACACCACGTGTTTTATTCTACATCTGTTATTGTTGAATCTCATCGTTCATATTGAAGAACGTCACATAGATCGATAACAATGATTCACTCTGGAACTGTTGACAGTTTTTACAAATAAGTTCCAACATGTTCAGCGATGATCAGGACCTCTGTCAACATCATCTACATGGACAGATTGAAGTGAGCACATTAACAGGAACAGAACGAGCTGCATGGAGGCGGGGCTTTGTGTTCATTGGTTGGGTCCATGAGGACGTGTCGGTGTTTCCTGACAGTCTATTGGCTGCTGTAGCGTCATGTGACTGCTGTCATTTCCTCTGACAGACAGGTTTGTGTGTGAAACCTGAGCTGCTCAGCACTCTGACACAGACAGCCTGCTCTCACCGGTCAAAGTCTTTATTCTCATCATCTCTGACTGTTTTCCTCACACAGGAAGTGACGTTCAAAAAGCTGGATGTTTCAGAATAAAAGTCTTTGTGCTTTTGTCTTCATGTTTAATGTCTGAATGTCTTCTGTTGATTGACAGCTGAGGTGTCGACATGACGACGATCTCTGCTGCTTCTGACGACACAAACACTTTTATCTCTCCTCATAAATCATGTGAGAAAACTTCAAACTTCCTTCAGTCAAATGGAGGCTGTGACCTTTGATCCCTGTTGCCATGGAGATGAACAGAATGTGGTATTTCCTGCTTGAGTTTTTACTTTCACTTCCTCTCGTTGAGACGCAGATCTGTTCTCCGTGTTGCAGCTTTGGTAAGTGACACTTTTCACTGTTTTAAAGACTCTCAGTCAGTTTAAGTGTAAACAGAGCTGTAAGCTAACAGTTAGCCACCAGGTGCGTTAGCTGCTCTGACTACAGTAGAAGTGCAGACAGCACAATGACTCTCAGTCAGCGTGCAGGCTATGCTAACCATGCTAACAGGACAGTGAGAGGCAGCAGTGAGGGCCTGTCTCTGAGCTCAGTCTGAGCTGATGAAGAAATCAAACAGTGAGATGTTGACCTGCAGCTCTGACACATGAGAGGAGCTGAAACACGAGTGAAACTGAGGGAACGTCATCGATTATTATTAACGTGTCAAACGTACAAATCATGACAGAATCAGTGTGATGTTCAGGAAGTCTTCAATGTGCTGATTATTGTGGTTAATCAATGAACTGTCGGGTGTGTTTGAAGGTTTTATCACTTTATGAGGTCCAATGAGCTCAAAGTCCTGCAGTAAAGCTCCTTTGATCAGATCAAACTTTATTGATCTGCAGAGACAAATTGAGACGTTTCATCAGAACAAAGACAGAAACAAGTTCACACAGAAACCAGTTTAAATGAAGTGGTTAGAGGTGACATAAAAAACAACATGGCCGCCTGTCATCTGAAGTAACACATCTGTTATTTTGGATTAAATGAAGTGACATTCACACAAAGGGACAGAGAAGAGTCACGATCAGCTGCTTAGTTCTGCTGACGCTGAGCTGCAGCCGCTCTGACGTCTCCTGGCTGCTTGTAACGGGGCCCCTGATGGGGGCGGGGTCCTCCTCCAGGTGTCTGCAGGTACATCTGATGTTTGCAGACTGACAGTGAGGTGATGATGAGGTGACGGCAGCATCACATCAGGTGGACTGATGAAGGTGAATCATCTCTATCTTCTCTGTTTCCTCCACAGCTGAAGCTCAAAGTCTCTGTGACTGGATGTGACTGCAGCAGCTGAACTCTGTCAGTGTTGTTGTAGTGACACAGCTCTGCCAGCAGGGGGCGCTCTGCTATGGATCAGTGTGAGGACACAGAGGAGGGAGCCCCTCCCTCTAAAAGCTCTCTGTGTGGGGAACATGGAGCTCTGAGGTGAGATGAGGATCTCTAACTGTCCATGACTCTCCTCCATGTCACAGCTCAGCACTCACATCACTGCACCATCATCACTCACACTCACTGTCACACCTGCTGCTGAACAGGTGAACAACAGCTCACTGTAACTCATGATGTTGTTTGTTTGTATCAGGATGCAGCAGCAGAGACCAGACGCTCCTGGACCCAGCTGTGTGTCCATGAAGAGCGACCGGTCTATGGGTCAACCTTTGACCTTTAAAGACGAACATCCTGCTGATGGAAGGTAAGAATTATTAAATAAATATGAATATAAAATATAATTTTAGATTATTTTATGACCATGTTGTCTTTATTTGTAGAACAGCTTTAGAGAGACAGGAAATAAGAGAGAGTGGGGATGACATGCAGCAAAGGGCTGAGGTGCAGTTGAACCCTGGGCCGCTGCAGTGAGGACTGTAGCCTCTGCACATGGAGCACACACTCCAGCACCTGAGCTAACCCACCGCCCTGCTCACACTCCTCTGAATTCTTGCTCCAGAGTTTATTTTAGTTCTGAACTTTCCCTAAAGTCTCAGATATGGTAACCAGTTTGTTTTAAACGTCTTCAGCACGTTAAGAAAGATCTTCTGTTTAGTTTGAAAGTGTGATCGTTCGTCCAAACGGCAGAACTTTGACTTTATTCAGCTGCAGCTCTCTGACGGTCACACCTGCTGCTGAACAGGTGAACAACAGCTCACTGTAACTCATGATGTTGTTTGTATCAGGATGCAGCAGCAGAGACCAGACGCTCCTGGACCCAGCTGTGTGTCCATGAAGAGCGACCGGTCTATGATTGAACCTTCGACCTTTAAAGACGAACATCCTGCTGATGGAAGGTAAGAATTAAAACATCAAACTGTTATTTTCTGACTCTGCTGAGAAAAGACTCGTGTCCTGGTCCAGAGCTTCATCGTGAGTTGTATGGCTCATCAGTGTATTGTTTGAGTGGTGACATCACAGGGTTCACCTGTACAACAGTCACCTGTCAAAGACTCCAGTGATGAGGCTCAACATGATGAAACCATGTCAGTGTGTTTGTGTGTTTGAAAGCTCACATCCTGTAATCAGAGCAGCAGCTGACTTCAAACATGGAGCTTCATGAGGAGGTCTGTGACGGTCTCGTTACATCAGCAGCGTTTCCTTTCTCAGCGCTGATCACAACAACGACACAACAACAGAGTCGGTGACAACAGGAGGAAACACAAAGACAACAGACATCTGAAACACCAACAAACAATCTCACATGAAGATGGTTTCAAACTGTGTTTTTCGTTGGCCTCATTGCCGGCCTGCAGTATCCCCCTTCGTCTCACAGAAACATCTAGAGCGTCTCAGCCTGTGGGTTAACCTCCTCTCCGTCCACCTGAAGGCCTCTGCCCAGCCTTGAGGCAGTCTGTTCTGCCCTTGTCCATCCTCCATCCTGTTCATTGAGATCTCCAGCTTTATTAGCTCCAAGACCACTTGCCCCTCTCTCCTCCAAACCCCCTCCACCTAACCTGGTTTGTGTAGCCTACCTGCACATCAGGACTCCCTCCCTTGAGGGGTGGCTTTCTGTACTCCACTGACAGTTCTTGGTTGCCTCCATTCTGTCCGTCTGCGTCGCTGGAAAAACTTGTCTTGGCACTTTTGTAACACAATCAATGGTGAACATAATCAGTGGTTTGTTGTCGCTCCATCTTTCCGTCTTCCAGCATTGGACACCCTCCTCCCACTGAGCCAGCTCTCTGGATCAGACCCCACAGCTCACTCCCTCTGATCAGTCAGCTGTGTCAGTAATGGTCCTTCAACTTGATGTTTTCTCCACAGAGTTCAGCAGAGCTCAGAGGTTCCCAGTGATCAGTCAGCCCAGCAGCATCAGACAGACCTGGACTCCACATTGATGGTGTGTACAACACACTGTTTACAATGAAGCACATTAACTACAGGCTAAATGCTAAACCATCATTCAGTCTGCATGCTGTTCTGTTTGAGCAGCAGGCCTTCAGACTGACTGATGGATCACATGTTGTGTTCTACCACTTTATATTCATGTTCAGTGTCTGATTCTGTTCCAGCTGCTGGAGGAGAACATCGTCACATTTGTGAAGAACGAGCTGAAGAGAGTCCAGAGGGTTCTGAGTTCAGATTACCCAGCATGCTTAGAGAGTCAGAGGGAGGATGAGGAGGTGTTGGATGGTGAGGATGAGGAGCAGAGGAGCAGCAGAGATGCTTTT
Source organism: Semicossyphus pulcher (assembly GCF_022749685.1). NCBI lineage: Eukaryota > Metazoa > Chordata > Actinopteri > Labriformes > Labridae > Semicossyphus > Semicossyphus pulcher. Next base: position 549,835 of record NW_027211692.1, read on the forward strand.
CTGAAGATCACTCTGCACTTCCTGAGGAGAATAAATCAGGAGGAGCTGGCTGACCGTCTGCAGAGCAGTAAGAGGATTTAAACAGATTTAACATGATGGAAAGAAGAAATGCACGTTTACATTTATAAACTTAGTAAATATGATACACACATTATGAGATCAGACCATTTCTGTCATCTACTAATGAGCTTAATAAAAGTGATGCAGAAGGAAAAACTCACTTAGATGTTGAGAGTTTCTGCAGGATCCACTCTTTGATATCATTTGTTGTTCGTTTCTTTCAGGATCTGTTGCTGCAGTGAGTCGACAGAAACTGAAGTCTAACCTGAAGCAGAAGTTCCAGTGTGTGTTTGAGGGGATCGCTAAAGCAGGAAACCCAACCCTTCTGAATCAGATCTACACAGAGCTCTACATCACAGAGGGAGGGACTGGAGAGGTCAATGATGAACATGAGGTCAGACAGATCGAAGCAGCATCCAGGAAACCAGACAGACCAGAAACAACCATCAGACAAGAAGACATCTTTAAAGCCTCACCTGGAAGAGATGGACCAATCAGAACAGTGATGACAAAGGGAGTGGCTGGCATTGGGAAAACAGTCTTAACACAGAAGTTCACTCTGGACTGGGCTGAAGGCAAAGCCAACCAGGACATACAGTTCATGTTTCCCTTCACCTTCAGAGAGCTGAATGTGCTGAAAGAGAAGAAGTTCAGCTTGGTGGAACTTGTTCATCACTTCTTCACTGAAACCAAAGAAGCAGGAATCTGCAGGTTTGAAGAGTTCCAGGTTGTGTTCATCTTTGACGGTCTGGATGAGTGTCGACTTCCTCTGGACTTCCACAACAATGAGATCCTGACTGATGTCACAGAGTCCACCTCAGTGGATGTGCTGCTGACAAACCTCATCAGGGGGAAACTGCTTCCCTCTGCTCGCCTCTGGATAACCACACGACCTGCAGCAGCCAATCAGATCCCTCCTCAGTGTGTTGACATGGTGACAGAGGTCAGAGGGTTCACTGACCCTCAGAAGGAGGAGTACTTCAGGAAGAGATTCAGAGATGAGGAGCAGGCCAACAGAATCATCTCCCACATCAAGACATCCCGAAGCCTCCACATCATGTGCCACATCCCAGTCTTCTGCTGGATCACTGCTACAGTTCTGGAGGCCGTGTTGAAGACCAGAGAGGGAGGACAGCTGCCCAAGACCCTGACTGAGATGTACATCCACTTCCTGTTGGTTCAGTCCAAACTGAAGAACATCAAGTATGATGGAGGAGCTGAGACAGATCAACACTGGAGTCCAGAGAGCAGGAAGATGATCGAGTCTCTGGGAAAACTGGCTTTTGAGCAGCTGCAGAAAGGAAACCTGATCTTCTATGAGTCAGACCTGACAGAGTGTGGCATCGATATCAGAGCAGCCTCAGTGTACTCAGGAGTGTTCACACAGGTCTTTAAAGAGGAGAGAGGACTGTACCAGGACACGGTGTTCTGCTTCATCCATCTGAGCGTTCAGGAGTTTCTGGCTGCTCTTCATGTCCATCTGAAGTTCATCAAGTCTGGTGTCAATCTGCTGTCAGAAGAACAAACAACATCCTGGTGGTCTAAAGTATTTAAAGACCCAACAGGTTTCTACCAGAGTGCTGTGGACCAGGCCTTACAGAGTCCAAACGGACACCTGGACTTGTTCCTCCGCTTCCTCCTCGGTCTTTCACTAGAGACCAATCAGAGTCTCCTCAGAGGTCTGCTGACACAGACAGGAAGTGGTTCACAGACTAAAAAGAAAACAGTCGAGTACATCAAGACAAAGATCAGTGAGAATCTGTCTGCAGAGAAAAGCATCAATCTGTTCCACTGTCTGAATGAACTGAATGATAGTTCTCTAGTGGAGCAGATCCAACAGGCCCTGAGATCAGGACGTCTCTCCACAGAGAAACTGTCTCCTGCTCAGTGGTCAGCTCTGGTCTTCATCTTACTGTCATCAGAGAAAGATCTGGACGTGTTTGACCTGAAGAAGTACTCTGCTTCAGATGAGGCTCTTCTGAGGCTGCTGCCAGTGGTCAAAGCCTCCAACACAGCTCTGTACGTGCACACATCACTGTCCGTGTTAAATGTAGTTTTACTTTATTCAGAAACAACAACTATTGTTTGTGATTGTTTCCTTTTATGTGCTGTTGATTCCTCTTCAGGCTGAGTGGCTGTAATCTGTCAGAGAGAAGCTGTGGAGCTCTGTCCTCAGTTCTCAGCTCCCAGTCCTCTAGTCTGAGAGAGCTGGACCTGAGCAACAACAACCTGCAGGACTCAGGAGTGAAGCTGCTGTCTGATGGACTAAAAACTCCTCACTGCAGACTGGAAGCTCTCAGGTTAGTGTGCAGCTGTGTGAGAATTATAACCCTCTGAGCTCACCTTTTCTGTACTCAGTTCTCAGCTCTCAGTCCTGTGAGTCTGAGGCAGCTGGACATGAATATCACAAGTTAAACTTTGAGCGTCTTTTAGTCCTTTTAACGACCCTGTAATTAAAATGGCTGTAATATCACACTGAAGGGGTCAGCTGACAGAGGAGCTTGTCACCAGTATTGTGTTTTGGTTCACGGCTCAGTAACTGGACTTGGATATATAAACGCTGGTCTGAGACAGTCTGAGTTATGTTCATCTGGACTCCATCATGTGTGGTCCAAAGAGAAGAATCCCCACGACGACTGTAACAAAGCAGAGATGATGGTTGGAACGTTTGTAAACGTATTGATGAAGAGCCTTTCCTTCAGACTCAACAGGCCAGTCCAGCAGCTGCATCACTGCTGATGACAAACAATCTGTGTGTTGATCTCAATCTCCTTCTGACCTTCACTCCTCCACAAAACCACAAATACCTAAAATAGCTTCAGGTGAGGCAGCGACTCGCTCCAACCTTAAAGGACCAATACACCATTTTCTGGTTGAGCACTTTGCCCTCCGGCCTGCAGGTGCTGACCCTCTTCCTCACAGCTTCATACTCCCAGGCTGTCCCAAAGTTCTTAGACTTAGACTTAGACTCAACTTTATTGATCCCTTTGGGATGACTCCCTCTGGGAAATTCAGTCTCCAGCAGCTTATACAGTACAATACAATAGGAAAGAATCAGCACACAGAGGGTAAAAAATAAAGATCAAAATATATATATCTATCGATATATATATATATATATAAAAAAGTACAAAATTAGATAACAAAATATATAAAATATACACTCTTAGAAAATATACAAGTAAACAGTGGGTAATTGACCTGGTATTTAGTTCGATTAAACTAAATTAGGTTATTGCACTGTGGTGAGAGATTATTGCACATTGACAGATTTTTATTGCACATATGACCCTTTGAGAAATAAATAAATATTACTATTGAATAAAAGAAGATACCTACTATTAACTTTGTGAGGTGAATTAGTGGCTACCGCTTGTGAGAGAGTCTGTCCCTGTTACCTCCTCCCCCTAAGTGAGGAGTTGTACAGCCTGATGGCATGAGGGACCAACGAGTTCTTCAGTCGGTTAGTCCTGCACTTTGGAAGGAGCAGTCTCTCACTGAACAGGCTCCTCTGGTTGCTGATGACGGTGTGCAGAGGGTGGCTGGCATTGTCCATAATGTCCAACAGTTTGTTTAGTGTCCTTGTCTCTGCCACCGTCACCAGAGGGTCCAGCTTCATGCCGATCACAGAGCCGGCTCGCCTGATCAGTTTATCCAGTCTGGATGTGTCCTTCTTGGATGTGCTGCCTCCCCAGCACACTACAGTGTAAAAGAGGACACTGGCAACCACAGACTGGTAAAACATCCGCAGCAGTTTGCTGCAGATGTTAAAAGACCGCAGTCTCCTTAGGAAGTACATCCTGCCTTGTGTCTTCCCGTACAGGTGGCTGGTGTGGTGACCAGTCCAGTTTGTTGTCCAGACACAGCCCGAGGTATTTGTAGGAGTCCACACTCTCCACCTCAGCTCCCTCTAGTAGGACTGGTCTCGGCTTCGGTCTGGACCTCCCAAAGTCTATGACCAGCTCCTTTGTCTTAGAGGTGTTGAGCTCTAGGTGGTTTGTGCGGCACCAAGCAGCAAAGTCCCCCACCAGACTCCGATACTCCTCCTCTCTGTCGTCCCTGATGCATCCAACGATGGCTGTGTCATCGGCGTACTTCTGTATGTGACACAGCTCTGAGTTGTGACAGAAGTCCGAGGTGTACAGGGTGAAGAGAAGAGGGGCCAGCACTGTGCCCTGGGGGGCTCCAGTGCTGCTGACCACAGTGTCAGACGTGGTGTCCTTCAGCCTGACGTACTGTGGCCTGTCGGTGAGGTAGTTGGATATCCAGGCCACCAGGTGGGGGTCCACTCCCATCCGGTTCAATTTATCCCGAAGCATAGGGGGGTGAATGGTATTGAAGGCGCTGGAGAAGTCCAAGAAGAGAATCCTCGCTGTGCCTCTCCCCTTATCCAGATGGGAGTGGACTCGGTGTAGTAGGTAGAGGATGGCATCCTCCACACCAACACCTGGCTGGTAGGCGAACTGCAGGCGGTCCTGGGCGTGCTGCACCTGGGGTCTGAGGAGGCTGAGGAAGAGCCGCTCCAACGTCTTCATCAGGTGTGAAGTGAGTGCCACCGGCCGGAAATCATTCAGCTCACTGGGCCGGTTCTTTTTAGGAAGCGGGACGATGCAGGATGTCTTCCAGAGGGTTGGCACTCTCCCTAGCTGCAGGCTGAGGTTGAAGATCCGTTGTAGTGGTTCCCCCAGTTCTGCAGCGCAGGTCTTCAGAAGTCTTGGACACACCTTGTCCGGGCCTGCTGCTTTCCTGGGTCGGAGCTTCCTCAGCTGTCCTCTGACCTGGTCTGTGGTGATGTGAGGTGGAGATTGTGTTGAGGTGGGGGGGGAGGGGGAGGAGGAGGGAGGTGCTGTGGTGTCTGGGGGGAGGTGTGTTGTGGGAAGAAGGAGAGATGGCTGCAGTGCGGGTGGGGGTGGGGGGGGCATGGGCTGGTTGAACCTGTTGAAAAAGTCATTCAGTTCGTTCGCCCTCTCCACTGTCCCCCCCACGGCTCTGGTCTTTGTGTTGTGACCTGTGATGGTCCTCACACCTTCCCAGACCTCCCTCATGTTGTTCTCCTTCAGCTTCTGCTCCACCTTTCTCCTGTAGCTGTCCTTAGCTTCCCTCACACGGTGTTTCACATCCTGCTGTGCTGCCTTCATGGCCTCCCTGTCTCTGCTCCTGAAGGCAGCCTTCTTCATGTTGAGGACAGCTTTGACTTCCCGCGTTACCCATGGCTTGTTATTAGGGTAACAGCGGACAGTCTTAACAGGGGAGACCACGTCTGCACAGAAGTTCAGGTAATCTGTCAGACAGTGTGTCAGCCCCTCGATGTCCTCATCATGCTGGTTGATCAGCACATCCCAGTCTGTGGTGTTGTAACAGTCTCTCAGGGCACTTTCCATCTCAGGGGACCATCTCCTGCTGGAGCGAGTTGTTACCGGCTGCTTTCGGACCAGGGGGGTGTACAGTGGCTGTAGGTGAACCAGGTTGTGATCAGACTTCCCCAGTGGGGGGAGGGGTGTGACTCTGTATGCATCCCTCACATTAGCATACAGCAGATCAATTGTCCTGTTGTTCCTTGTAGGACAGTCAACAACCTGGTGGAAAACAGCCAAAGTAGAGTCCAAAGTTGCATGGTTGAAGTCCCCAGAAATGATCATGAAAGCCTCGGGGTGCTGTGTCTGCAGCCTCGCTGTGACAGAGTGGATTTTCTCACAGGCAGTGGTTGCGTCCGCTCTCGGAGGGATGTAAACACAGATGGTGATCACGTGACTGAACTCCCTCGGCAGATAATATGGCCGCAAGCTAACAGCTAGCAGCTCGAGGTCCCGGCAACACCACACCGTCTTCACAGAGATATGTCCTGGGTTACACCAGCGGTTGTTCACATACATGATGAGTCCCCCACCTTTGCTTTTCCCGCTTGCTTTCGTGTCTCTGTCGGCTCTCACAGCAGTGAATCCCAGCAGGTCCACGTTAGCATCCGGTACGAGGTGGTTTAGCCATGTCTCCGTGAAGATGAGCAAGCTGCTCTCCCTGTAGATCCGCTGGTTGTTCAGTGCGGACAGCTTGTTGATCTTGTTCGGCAGCGAGTTCACGTTCCCCATGATTACGGAGGGAATCGTCGGTTTGTAGCGCCTCCGGTTGTCCGCTAGCTTAGCCTTTAGCTTAGCCCCGGCTTTGCAGCCCCTGGTTCTCCTCCTCAGCTCCGCCGGGATGGGGTGTCGTGTCCCGGCTCGTCCCTTTGTTCGTAGAGCCAGCATTTCCTCTCTCGAATAAGTGAGAAAACTGGCTCCTGGTCGCATATTAAAGTTAAAAATATCCATGGGATAAATAAAAAAAGCACACAATCTCTTCGCAAGAAGAGCAGAAAGTGAAAAGAGCGATTAAAAGAGTTAAAAGAGCTAAATAACTGAAGAGCTACTGGAGAGGCAGCCGTCTCCCACAGCGCTCAACTACTATGTGGAGGTCACAGAGAATCTACGTCAGCAGGGTGTTATCCACAGCAGAGACCTCCATGACGGACCCTCTCCACCCGTGCTTTCGCCTCATAGCCTGTTTATGAAGGTGATATAATAATATTTTACAAGGTGACAACCAAGAAAACCTTAACACCCAGTGAGACCACGTTGAGCTTCTTCCAACAGCGTCAAGAACAGGAAAACTCTGTCACGACAGACATATTCATCTTGTGCAGTAATTATCTCGACATCGAAGGTCCACATTCTCTGTAAAACTGTAAATGCTACACCACCTACCTCTTGTACACAACAACCTGGTTCAGCACCGTAACACAAACACGTGAGGCCCCCCCACAGCTAATCCTGAGTGGGCCCACACACAGCAGGTGAATTTTAACACCTTTCATAGTGAGGACACTTATCATTTCAAAGTGGCAACGAAATTTAGCAGAACACTTTGTAACACTGGACACAGTTTATGGAGTTCATTGTATCGAGTACATTTTAAACTGTCTGAGCTTTTTAACATATGTGCTGCGGTTTTTACTTCATTGTGTTTTACACTGACCACTGTGCATCCCGCAGCTTCAACCTCAGGTGAGGGAGATCCCGGTGTGCTTGATCAATCTTGCATCCCATCGGCTGTAGTCTGACGCCGATAGCCTCCGTGGACACCGGTGAACATGCCGGGTTAAACTGGATAAACGACTTCCAGTCATGACTTCCTTTTTTAGCGTGCTGCATTGTTTACAGATAAATAAACCAATTCTCTGGTGATCGACTTTAATTAACGGCTCTTCAGTTTGCTGACACAACATTTTGTCAGGTCTGTCCTCAAGAGGAGAAGAACACTGCTTTAACATGAGACGTTGTTGAACAGAGGGCGGAGCCATCGTTTATGATGCATTCAAAGAATTGTTGAAGTTGAATTGTAGCTCTAGAACAGATTGTTAGCTGTTAGCTGTTAGCATGCAGATGTCTGTTGATAGAGATGAATAAGGAGCTAAACTGTTGTCAGATCACGGTGATGGGAGCCGGGATGTCGTTATGGTGGATTACGCTCCGCCTGCTTTTGCTCTCCACACAGACTGTTTCCTGCATACGCTGCAGCCTGCTGATACGTGATTGGTCAATATTACTCGCACTACAAGCGTAGTACAAATGGAAACCGGAACACTTGCCATCCCGGAAATCCACGTCTGTAAATACTAGCCCCGGTAGATACGTTTCTTTTTCCAGTAGCTGCTGTCGGGCGGGGGCGAGGCCCATGTGGACGGCGGGGCTGCGGGGGTATACTTTACGCTGGTGACCTGATTCATGACTATATTTACCTCTGCACCTTTACACTCTATTGCACTAATGTCTATTGTCTCCTGTCTATAAATGTGTTTGTTAAATAATGTATATATATATATTTATACAGAAATACTCTGTGATATATATTTGTATCCATAGGCCTGTATATAGTAGTTTCAGTTTGTAGCGTCTAAGTGTCAGTGTTACCTTTGTCTAACCTGTCCTTGTTAGTAGTATGTCAGATTCCTTGTATGTGTCCTCATACTTACAATAAAGCTGATTCTGGTTCTAAACACCCTGAGGGTTAGAGGACACTAAACGTGCAGACAGGACAGAAAAACTCTCATGACCCTTCTGTTATACTTTGAAGGTCAGAGATCTGAGGACACATGCTTAAACTTTGTGATTCTGATACTGTCTGCAAACAAAGACAGAGAGATGCCACCACATTCGTCAGAGTAAGATGTTTGTATGTATGTAGCATTCTGTTTCATAAATCTCAATCACTCTGGAACTGGATGCACATACAGGAGCTTCATTTCCTCTCCCACAGCGAATCATTAGTGGATGTGAAAACAGCCTTTTTGTGTACTGATACCTCAGCTGCTCCAACAGTCATCGACCTGTCAGTGAGAAGAACGGTAGAGAAGGAGTGAACTGTGACACAAACAGACTTTACTATGTACATCACAGCTCAGCATCAAATGAAAAGATCCTTTACAGGGAGTCTCATCTGATAAATCCATCTCTCTGAAATCATCTAAAATTATGTTTGATTGATGTTTACAGAGTGCTCTGTAGACAGCATAACTAACGACACCAGTATTAGAATTGGAATACAACCTAAACGATGTTTAACTGTGGATGCAGCCACAGATCTGATGAGACCAACACAAGTCAATCATCGATACTGGTTTGGTACCAGGTTTGCTCGTGAAGCCCTCATGCTCAAACAGGGTTAGGCTGGAGATGTTCTTGCTTGTTAACCTTGTGTTCGGGTACACAACCGGCTGCGTCATGAACGTAACTGTTCACATACCTGTCTCTGCTCTACTCGTGTTACTGGAGGATACCTCTAGAGGGAGCAGCAGAGCGCTCAGGCCGGATGCACGTACGTGCAGGATGTAAACAACAGACATGGAGACGCTCGAGGAGGTTACTGTGACGTTCACTCTGAGGTCACAGCAGAAACAGCTTCTGTGTGTTCGTGGACAGAACACACCGTCTGCTCCGTCCCCGCTCCGTCTCTCCAACATGTTCCTCCGTGCTCGGACGAAACGCTCCCGGACTTGTTCCCATTTAGTTTTGCAGGTTTCCACGTCGACTCCTAAAACAGAACTTATCTGTCTGCAGCTGTTTGACAGCATGTTTGTCTCTGTGCAGCGGCAACGACACATCGTACAGAGGTGGATCATTGAGGACTCGGTCTATCAGCTCGTCTTCAGAACATTGTTGTCCCTGCTGCTGTGTCGACCCTGTCACATCTGCTCTGCCTCTACACTGCCCCTACTGCTCATGTGCAGACAGCAACCATCACGCGTACGCGTAGTTAAAAGCAAGTAGGCTATATCTCTGGCTTTAGGGTTCCTTCCCGTCACTGGCTCCAGGTATCTCTGTCTCTGCCTGAGTGATGTTAAAGTCTCCCTGCATTATATCTCTGCCCTGATGTTCAGTGCATGAGACAACAGTCATACCTGTGTTCCTTAAAAGAACTGAGAGTGTCCCCACAGCTGCCTGCTGGCCGTCAACATGGGGAACTCGGGGTTAGGTGGAGGTGGAGCTTTACGTGGACCCTGGTTAGGGGCGGGCGATCTGACAGTGGTGACAGTATTATATCTCGGTATTACCCACAACATGATTCTAGCTTTGTTCGCTCTGTTGTGAATGTAGGGGAACAAACGTTCAGGGAGGAGTGGCCTGCCCTGTTTTGAGCGGCTCTGAGCAATGAAGAGTGTTTGGAGAAGAAATCGAAGACTATTATAGGAAATTGTACCAGATTGTCTTTTCGCGTCCATATAAACTTTGAGGCTAACGATCACACGTGTTGAATTTATTCTGTTTTCTATTTTACAAAACAAAAACTTGGTTCAGTGACTACAAACAGACTTGCGGGCTGCAGTTGTGTTACACACAGTATGTTTAATCTGTGTGACTATTTGAAACAGAAGCTCATCGTATCCTTATCGTCATTTGATAGCAAATGCTTATGATGTTAGATACGTCACAGCAGAGGCTGCAGCCGCAAGCAGTGTTAGCATGAAGCTAATCAGCAGAGTAAATGTTGATTAGTATCAGTGTTAATGTCCGTGCTGTTCAGCTGCGTTAATGTGATTGGATGTTACAGTGTATGTATGTGTTGGGACTGTGCCTCTAGATTCCATAAGTAAAGGGACGTATAGAAAATGGCCATTAAAAGAAATTAACAATTATTAGAAATAATTATTAATTATATAAATGATATGATTTAATCTACATTAAATCAGCTCTGTATGGGGCACCACTTAACGAAGTTAAGAAAATAACCATCTAATTACCTCAGTCTCATGAAGTATACTAGACTATCAATACAGACTCTGATTAATAATTAACTTAATAACTATAACTCAATTATTGATAGCTAGTAGGTTGAAGGATTCGGAGTTCAAACACAGAAGAGGTTCGCAGGATTCATTCATGTGCAACATCAAACAGACAGCATTTTATTTCACACAGTGATTTATTTAAAAAGACGATAAAAGGAGAGGTAGAGAGAGAGAGAGAGAGAGAGAGAGAGAGAGAGAGAGAGAGAGAGAGAGAGAGAGAGAGAGAGAGAGAGAGAGAGAGAGAGAGAGAGAGAGAGAGAGAGAGAGAGAGAGAGAGAGAGAGAGAGAGAGAGAGAGAGAGAGAGAGAGAGAGAGAGAGAGAGAGAGAGAGAGAGAGAGAGAGAGAGGGGGAGAGAGAGGGAGAGGGAGGGGGAGGGAGGGGGAGGGAGGGAGGGAGAGGGAGGGAGAGGGAGAGAGAGGGAGAGAGAGAGAGAGAGAGAGAGAGGGAGAGAGGGAGAGAGGGAGAGAGGGAGAGAGGGAGAGAGGGAGGGAGAGGGAGAGAGGGAGGGAGAGGGAGAGGGAGAGGGAGAGGGAGAGGGAGAGGGAGAGGGAGAGGGAGAGGGAGAGGGAGAGGGAGAGACAGAGACAGAGACAGAGACAGAGACAGAGACAGAGACAGAGGGGGGGAGGGAGAGAGACAGAGACAGAGACAGAGACAGAGACAGAGACAGAGAGAGAGAGAGGGGGGGAGAGAGAGAGGGGGGGAGAGAGAGAGAGAGAGAGAGGGAGAGAGGGAGAGAGACAGAGAGAGAGAAAAGGGCATGTCTGTCTCAGGACAGGCAGAGACCCAAATGGAGGTTGTGTCCATGAAGAGACCACGTCTAGAGGAGACAAAGAACTCATAAAATGGCTGATTCAAAGATGGCCACTGAATGCTGTCCTCTGTCTCAACCAACTTGCACTGAGCACATGGGACGGGTCGAGACCCAGAAAAAGAACCGGGAGGTTTAATCCCTGGCTGTTTAGTCTGGTCAAAAGGTCAAAAGGTCAGTCCAAAATATTGTCTGTGTGTAAGTCTTGAGAGTGCCGGGTTAGAAAAGAGCGAGGTTAATTTAGCGTGCAGACAATGTCTTTGTGTAAGCATAAGTAACCTCAACTACTTCAGTGTTAAGTTCAGCTGCCATTTTGAAGAGTCAGTTTAGAGTCCTTAAATGAACACATTACAATATTGGAGATGCAGTGAATCCCAACATGTGTGTGTGTGTGTGTGTGTGTGTGTGTGTAGTCTGTCAGGCTGTCTGATCACACAGGAAGGCTGTGCTTCTCTGGCCTCGTCTCTGAGCTCCTCCCACCTGAGAGAGCTGGACCTGAGCTACAATCATCCAGGAGAACCAGGAGAGAAGCTGCTGTCTGCTGGACTGGAGGATCCACACTGCAGACTGGAGACACTGAGGTACAGACAGACAGACAGACAGACAGACAGACGCTGTCTCTCTGTCTCTAACTGGTGACCTTGCTGTCTGATGGAGGATGTGAGTGAAGCTGTATGAAGTCGATTCTGATCTGGTTTCTTCCTCCAGGTTGGACCATGGTGGACGGCACAGACTGAAACCTGATGAGAGGAAGTGTGAGTGTGTTTGAACTTTGCTTCATGAGAACACAGCTGCTCATGTTGGGCTCCAGTGTTTGTAATTGTCTGACTGAAGATGAATTTCAATCAGGATTAACTTTCTGTGTTTGTCAGTGTGGCTGTAAAGATGTACGAAGTGAACAAAGTGAACAGCAGGATCCAATCAAAAGAATCAATACATTTGATGATCAGTGCAGAGAACATTCACTGTGTTTCTTCCAGCTCTGATCTTTCTGCTTCATGTGACCTCTGACCTAATAACAGTTTGAGACAGCAGATGGTTCACAGCTTCTTTGTGCTGCACTTTTATTACTGACACTTGATTGTGCTCTTATCCTGGGCTCCACACATCCTGACTGCCATGTTCACTAACTGTTCATTTCATTACAGCTGCAGTGTTGAGTTTCAGTGCTGCCAAATATTCACAGTTAAACATGAAATCTAAGTTTGACTGACTTTCAGAAACTGTCAGTAAAGTTGTTTTTGAATGAACAGATGATAACCTGCAGCTGTGTTGTGTCTCCTTCTCTCCATCAGACGCCTGTGAGCTGGAAGTGGACACAAACACAGTGAGCAGAAGACTCAAACTGTCTGACAACAACAGGAAGGTGACACGTGTGGAGGAGGATCAGACATATCCTCATCATCCAGACAGATTTGATTATCATCCTCAGCTGCTGTGTAGGACTGGTCTGACTGGTCGCTGTTACTGGGAGGTCGAGTGGAGAGGAGGTGTTTATGTATCAGTGAGTTACAGAGGAATCAGGAGGAGAGGAGACAGTAATGAATGTGGGTTTGGATGGAATGATCAGTCCTGGAGTCTGAGCTGCTCTGATAAAGGTTACTCTGTCAGGCACAATAAGAGAGAAACAAACACCTCCTCCTCCTCCTCCTCCTCCTCCTCCTCCTCCTCCTCCTCCTCCTCCTCCTCCTCCTCCTCCTCCTTGTTCTCCTTGTTCTTCTCCTCCTCCTCCTCTCGTAGAGCAGCAGTGTATGTGGACTGTCCTGCTGGCACTCTGTCCTTCTACAGAGTCTCCTCTGACACACTGATCCACCTCCACACCTTCAGCACCTCCTTCACTGAACCTCTGTATCCTGGGTTCAGGTTCTGCTCATTCGGTTCCTCGTTGTCTCTGTAGGTGAGAGAAACTCTGCTGACTGAACATCACTGACTCTGTTCACTGACTCAAACTCTTTCATGAGTCTGATTTCATCACTTTGATTTGATTAAAAACTCAAAGATATTTACTTGTAAAAAAGAACTCATGATTTTGATTCGTTTGTGTTTCTGTTCTATTTTGAACGATGTCGTCGTTTATTTGAATAAAATCTTGACCTTTGACCCTGAAGGAAATCATTTCATGTCGTCTGTCGTCACTTTGAACACGTGTGACGTTTGTCTTGTAACAGGTGACCCTTTGTGTGAGACCACATGGACACAAATGTTGGAACACTTTCATGAAGCTCACATTCACCACATGAACACAGCGGCCATTTTCTCCTGACGTTAAGTTCAGGGTGAGAAGCTCAGATACTGTTAGCATGTTGTGCTGCTGCGTTCAGGTGCTCATTTGTATAAAGGTAGTGAAGGTGACAGTCTTTGTCATTTCACTGCTTCATTGATCAGCAACTGAAAAGACAACAGACAGTGAAAAACCATCAGGACATATATCAAGGTAAAGATGTTCCTCCAACGAGAGAGTTATGGTGACACAGACACGGCTAGCTGCTAATCAGTGCTAACATGTAAATAAATACTGAGTGTAGAAACAGTGTGTGAGACGTGTTGGACGGTCTGTTCGTCCAATAAAGCTTTCTGTCTGATATTTACATGAACAAATCTCCAAAAGGCTCCAACAGCACAAACACGGCCCAGAGGTTACGTTCAGTGACTGAGTTAGCTGAGGGGACACCTAGCAGACAGCTAGCAGCTCCCAGCTGTCACTCAAAGAGGCCACGCCCCTAATGCTGCATCACTGTAAGCCTTAATATAATGTAAACAGGTGAGCTGTGTAAAGATTATCCCCGTACAGTTGTCATGGAGACAGAAATGAGCTATAGAGACCCAAACTGTTTTTTGCACCAGGCTGTAAACATGTTTATTTCTGCTGTAAAGTTTAACATGGCTGCAGGGAACACACGGTTCTTACCGTAAACGCAGGATCACAGCAACAGCAAAAGTATTAGATTCATCATCATCCTGTCGGTCTCATCATCTGGACATTGGATACGTGTCAAAACCTTCTCACACACCTATGCAAGTGACTAAAGGTAGAACATCAGATCGTCTCTACATGGACAAAAGAGGAACTGCAGCCTTCGGCACGACAGCGTTGGCTTGATTTCCCTGCAGGTAGCTGCTTGTCTCACAGTGTTGTGTGTCTGATGTCCTCGTCGGCTCTCATTGTGTCGTCTCCCTTTCTGTATAGTGAAATAAGGAAACTCTGAGAGTTGTTTGCAGAACATAAAAATGTTCTCATCAACAGGGAAACGGATCAGCGCTGCAGTGTATGATGATAATAAGCATGCTGTGTCTGATGTGCATTGATCATGTCTCTCGCAGGGTTTTGAAAGGCTGGTGTTGTGTTGGTGTCCAGTTGGAGGGAAACTGGTCCTTCGTTGCTCCGTTGTCCTTATTTGAAAAGCGGGCAGACTCTTTCAGCTGCTGCTAAACTACGGTCACTAGTTTGTGCTGAGTAAACAGGTAATCTTTTCAGCAGGATGTCGTATCGCTGCTGAGGCCTTGCTCTGTTAGCTAGCCTTGAGAGCTGTTGAATTGGAGGGAAGTGCGGCAGCAGCTCCGACCTTCTTGGAGGGCCGTGGAGAGCTTCTGAGCTTCAGAACAAAAGAAAACAAAAACAATGGTGGTCCTCTGGGTCTCCAGTGGGAGGGGTTTTCACGTGAAGGTGGGAAAACCTAGAGGCTGCTGGGAGTTTGAGTGCTAAGTTCAGCTGCCATTTTGAAGAGTCGGTAAAGTCCATAAATGAACACATTCCAATATTAGAGATGCAGTGAATCCCAACATTACTGTCTCGCTGTATATTTATTGATGTGTACACAGCATTGACTATTGACATCTATGCTAAGCTAGTTAGCGAGATAGCTATTTTGTCTTCTGATGATAAAACTTAGCTGCTGCTTCATTTAGTTACATGGTATAAATAATACATGCAGTTTATAACAAAACGACCGATCAATTAGTAGCTAAGCTAGTAGCTTTAGCTATCGCTAACTCTAGGGTTAGGGTTAGGGTTAACGACAGAGTGGTTGTTTTGAATGCAGCCCTCTCCCTGACTCCTCCCCCACTCACTCCCTAATCGGGCCAGCTTATAAAAGGCACCTGCTGGCCTCTGGCTTCCGCCTGGCAGGTTGTGTTGGTGGCTTCAGGTATGATAGACGATTTTAAACAGTTTGTCCCTTTTGTAAAATAAGTTGAGTGAGACTTCTGCCCTCTAGTTCAGCTCCAGACTTGCCTTACCTGGCCTTTGGTTGTGTTGCTGACTACACGTTCTTTTGTTGTGCCTGGTGGTGAGTATGGTGGCTCAGAAGGTTCAGTCTTTATATTAATAAGTGTTTTAGTCACACTGATGCTGTTTTTGCGTCTTTCCCTCGTCATCACCTCTTTAAAATACTTTTGTTGTACATTGAGTTGTTTTGTTCTTTAGCTCAGTTTATTAGTTAGTTTTGAGTAATCGGTTAGTTTGGATCATTTTGCTTCTTAGTTAGTTTGAGTTATCTTCTAACGTTGTTTTGTTTATCCTTTGTGTTCTCTTTTCTTTACAAGCTGAGAGCCACTCTGTTGGGACGCTAGGCACCTGTGGGGAGGTACCCCCACAGGTGCCTGAGTTGAGAGCCCTGGGACACCAACAGGCTCACTATAGTTTGCTGAGGTTTGCTGTGTCGCACACACAGGCCCTCATTTCAACGAACGTACGGCAGAAAACCGTGCGTACGACCATTCTCAAGCTTCAGCATTTATCAATTTGGTCGTGAGCGGAAGCTACGATCAGATCTCACGTCAGGTCTGAGCTCGTGTACGCAAATCTGAGTCTGTGGATCTGCGGAGTCTGAAAGTAATTATTAAACAAACCTCAGCTGTCATCTGAGCATCAGCAGCCACATATTCAGAGCAGATCAAAACGGATTCTTAAAACTAATTATTGCACATTAAAATTTGAAATAATAAATACAAGCAGAAATCTGTGTTTGCAAATGAACTCAAAATAGCCTATGGTAAAATTGTGCAATTGTTTTTGAGCGCAGGTTCAGCAGTGCGCACACACGCACACGGGTCACAGTGGAGCGCTGCTTCGGGTTGCTCAAGGGCAGGTGGCTCTGTCTTGGACCAGCGGGGGGAACGCTGCTGTACACCCCAGAGAAAGTGTGCGACATTATTTTGGCCTGTTCAGTTTTGCACAACATTGCATTAGTAAATGGAGTGCCTTAAGATGTGCCGGCGCAGCCAGAGGAGCCGATGCCCAGGGAACCGTGGCAGCACAGCCTCCACTGGGGGCTATACGGAGCAGACAGGACCTCATCAATCGCTTTTATAATGTAAAGTTTACCTTAAACTTCTGCAAACGCGCTGCAGTATTTAATCAGTAATGTGATGAAGGATCCTAGGTGAAATTGGCTAAACGCGTACTAAACACAGACAATGGACAACATTTAGTCATTTAAACATTTTATTAAGGCTTTTTTAGGGTTTCGTTAATTTCTTTTAATGTGTTATTTATCGCCTCAAGTGTGCCGACAACTGAGGCAGCGCAGCACGGGGGGCAGAGGGCACGCGCTCGCTCTCGGCAGCCTGACTCGGTGGGTCTGGCTCAGTGGGACCGCTCTGGGGAGGAGACCTGACCGACATACTGCTGGTGCCTGGCTCTGACAACATTTAAACATACAATAAAAATGTATACCCATGTAACGTGTGTAAGCCTAATTATTTGTAAGACATTTGTAAGTTATTGAGAATTTTAATCAACCCTCAGCCGGAGTCCGTTCCTGTACGGCAACGCTGTTGACTGCCTGCGTTACCCTCTTCCACACAGCGTTTTATGAGCTCCTTTAACTCCAGTTTTCAGACTGACAAAAAGCACATCTTTGTTTTGCTCCACCTCAGATGTGAGGATGCCGATTAACATCTCGGAAAAGTTTCTTTTCTTGCCAGTGTTTCTTCTCTCCATGTTTGACCTCAGTGGGCGAGGCCTCCGAACCAGGAATATTTAAGGGCGTAACATGTTAATGACGATCGAATTCAGCCGCCGCATTTATCAAGACCGGATCAATCGTACGCTGGGATTGTTCAGATACGAACGTTTCATAAATCACACGTGTGTCCTGTCGTAAGACCAATTCTGCGCTCAGATCTGCACCCGTTTTCACCCAGGATTGATAAATGAGGGCCAGTGTGAGTATGTGGTAGCACCCTCTGCCTCCCTCCTAGAGGCCTCAGTTCAGGCAGCTGGACGTTTCCTTTTTACATTTCATCTCGACTTTTTAATTGTTACAATAAAGAATCATTTTAGTGTATTGTTTAAGCTCCCCATGCCTTCCCTACAGTTTGAGCCCGTTCTTGTTTTGTTCATTTCAATAAAATATTTTGATTTTACACGTAACGAGTCTGTGTGCTATCAAGGGTTTGCTCAGAATTTCTTGAGGTGCAGGTCCCCAGGTGGCGTTGCTGGTTAACCTTCCATCAGTTATAAATACCCTCCCTTTTCCACAAATGCAAGCAGCTAGCTTAGCCTTGAGGAAACAAGAATTGTGTAGCGTCAGCCGGCAGCTGACGACTCTCTGCAGTTTGAAGTGAGATTTAAAAGCAGTAAATGACTGTTCTCTGCTCTGATGTGTTTTATAATCAGGCTTCACAATATATCGTTCAACAATCCATTGCAATGTGTGCATGTGCAACAGTCAGACGAGCAGTCATGTGACGCTTTTGTGTTTATTCTTAGTAAAGGCTACACCTGCAGCACACACAGGTGTGTGGTTGTGTGTGCCGACAGGAAGTAGGAGACGGCGAGCTTTAGGATTGAATGCTTTATTGTCATTACACACACAGTGTACAACAAAATTAATAGACAACTCTTGTGGTGCAAAAAAAGAAAAAAAGTAAGAATAAGAAAGATAAACAGTAGAAATAAATATAAGCACACAAACGGTGGAGATAAATATATCGCACACTGAACATAATACAATAGTTTCAGTATCCTGAACAAGGATTTATTCAGGACACTGAAACTACTGTTTGTTCAGTAACCGTGTTTTGTTTAGAAAAGTTACCGTCACCGCACCGATTCGAATGTTTTGCTCCTTATCAATCCGGAGACGCTTCAGTTGGTCGATGACGAGCAGATCATTCAAATCCGTTGTACGGAGAATCCTAAAACATGGAGCAGGGTCAGAGACTGATATCTGTCTAGATGCTTCGATAGAGAACTTTATTGATCCCTGAAGGGAAATTAAATTGTAATAACAGCTTAAGAAATTTAGTCCAGATCAGTGGCTGGAGGTTTGGCATGTACAGACGTGATGTAGCCTACAGCCTGATTGAGGCAGGCAGGAAAGACCTCCTGTTTCTCTCAGCTTGTTGGTGTCTGCACGTCTGCTGTGTGACTAACTGTCATGTTTCTTTTTTATCTGTCAGAGATCATCATCCAGGAGCGATTAACTTACTGAACACTCTTCCCTCACTCTGTGTCTCCTGTACCAGCAGCAGCGTCTCCACACATGACACACACACACACACACACACACACACACACACACACACACACACACACACACACACACACACACTCTCTCTCTCTCTCTCTCTCTCTCTCTCTCTCTCTCTCTCTCTCTGTTTTACTGCAGCAGTTTGTTCAGTGATTGAAGGGGAACTGATCTTTAATTCTGTTTTTTGCACAAATTCAAAGTCTGTGATAATGTGCCCTGATGGAGTGTTTTTAATTTAATTGTAAATAAAGGTTTTTTTAAACCTACATCATCCTCTTCTGGAGGTGGGAGTTGACAGACAGGGATCCCAACTCATTCCCTTTTTTAATCAGACAGCTGAAGACAGACAGGAAGGAGAGACGGAGGGCGATGTTCATCAAAGGGTCGAGAGTCGATCCTGGGCTGTTGCAGCAAGGATGTTTGATGTTCATCTTAAAGCTGCTCCCCTCCAACTGCTATCGTTTATATTATCAGTCTTCCATAGTATCATTGTTATTGTTGCTAATGCTAATAGTAGACCTGCTGACTTCAACTGTTACAAGTATTATTATCAGCCTTTTATTACTATGTTGTTCTTGCTAATTACGCATTTGTTTATTATTGGCTTTAGTGTGTTACCTGTTGTTGTTCTCTTTGCCCGTCTCCATCATGCATCTCTCCCTCTCTCTATGTGAGCAACATGATGTTAATAGAACAGAGTTCGGTCTGAGATCATTGCTGCTCTGATTCGGCTTTTTAATATGAAATGATTTAATGATGCCTCATTCTCTACATCTGCTCGCTGCTGTCTCACAGGGCTCAAAGGTTCATCACAAACTGTAAACCAGCTACATCTCACACAAACAGCGCTGCTACAGCTAACGCTCACAGGGTCTCAGAGGGAACTTTAAAATACTTGTAAAAAACATGGAGCAAACGTCTGTGGGAACCTGCTCATGTACCATGTATTCTGCATTTATCACTGATTTTATTATTGTTTTGTATCTCTGTATTGAACATCCTGTCTGAGCAGGGCTCCGTTTCACAAAGCAGGTTCAACAAACTCTGAGTCTGACCCTGAACTCTGAGTCGATCTACTCTGAGATAGGAAACTCTGAGTTTTGGGTTCCAGAACAGCTGATCAGAGTTAGTTCAGTCAACTCTGAGTAGGTTCATGCGGAGTTAAGTGCGTGCACGCCAGCATTACTGGAGCCCCGACACCACGAGTCACCATGGCAACGGTACACAAAAAGAGGTCCTCCTACGTCACACCAGTGGAGCTCGAAATCCTCACGCGGACGTTCAGCGAATACGAGCATGTTTTTAGAAACATAAAGTAACACGGCTGCAGCTGCAAAAGAGAGAGAAGCGGCTCGAGTGAACGCGTCAGTTTGAACTGGTCTGTTTATTTAATACTTCATCACGACCGGAAGCTAAAATTTATATTAATTTAGGAGCAATGCAGCGGGAGAGAAAAACATACATGGAAGCAGTTAAAATAAAACAGCAGAACATCATTGAAAGGTGCGGCTCAGGCAGAACAGGCTCACGGCTGAACCTCACTTCAGTCAGATTTTAAATATGAAACAGATTAAATATCATTCAGTGGCTGTTTTAATGAGCATCAGCTTTATCCCTAACATGATGCTGACTTCACATACATTATAATTCATGCTGATTAAACTGAATGTGTTCGTTTAAAAAAAAATCCATTAACTTACGGCGTCTTATCTGAGCGCTCTCGGCAGTGGTGGTGGAAAATCTACACATGATGACTTTGACGCAGATTTGTCTTTTGATTTTTTTATCATAATAATAAAAGACTTTTGCAAAGCGGTCAGAGCAGCACAGAGACGCAACGTTTCTTCTTTTAGTTTGTAACCGCTCAAACACGCGTGAGACGGGCTGAATGAACGAGGACGTGAATGAGGGTTTTATATTCTAGAGGGAGGAGACGGAGCGAAGCTCTGAGTGTCCTGAAGAAAACCTGCTCGTGACCAGGTGAGGTTCACAGACTCAGTTACCATAGTAACCAACTCAGAGTTAAAGTTACCTCTCTTTCTCAAACGGACCCCAGGTCTCTCTTGAGAATGAGACCACGTGTCTCCGTGAGATTACTTCTCTAAATAAAGGCTAAAAAATAAATTCAAATTTATTGAGTGACAAACAAAAGCTAACGAGACCTGCTGCAGTCATGAGGCACATAACTGTTTAAAGGGACCTTTTATTGCTCCAGGTGGTCTGTAGGTGTGAAACCTTTATCACTGTACTTGATGTGAAATGAGAAACATGAAAGGAAACTAAATGATGGAATAATAACGTGGACAGAAGACGTGAAAAAGGTCAGTGACTTCATCACGTCATTGTGTTTAATTGTCCTTGTTTGTGCCACAGTGTGATGTAAGACGGGCAGAGAGTGGGCACTGGGACTCTGATGAGTGACTGCATCATGTTTACAGTATCGTTTCACAGTAATGAGCCCCAGCAGAGCTCCGCTCCTCATCAGCTTCATCAGACCAGACCCCAGAGACCTCTGAGTGGACTCTTGGACACTGGAGCCTCTAATCAGCGTCACTAACAGGCTAATTAGCCCCCTCACGGCACACAGAGCAGCTGCAGGCCTTCATGCTCCTGTGTGCTTCTGTTCCCATCCCCCAGGACCGTCTTCTTGCTCTGTGTCCTCAACATGTAAAGTTTGATTTCAACACAGTTTGGTAAGTTTCGTTTACAGAGCAGGTTCTGTTTACAAGTAAACAAAAGTCTTTTCTCCTCTCAGATTATTTTATTTGGAGCATTTTTAAAGGCCTTTTGTTTAACCCAGATGGTACGCCATGAAAACGTTGGATGTTGTTATTTCAGACTTTATTTCCATCTACAGAGCGTCACAAGCAGCAAAGTCGTCCCCGTCCCTCCTGTCACTCACTTCAGCCTTCATCCTGACCATACGTCAGTTGGCTCTGGGATGTCAGGCTCATGCTGTGGATAGACTTGCACATATTAAGCTCCAGGTGACCACTGACCTTCTTCCTCTGTCACTACAGTCTGTCTTTCTTACTGCATCACTGGGTCACTCTTGGCATCAACAGAGAGATTTCTGTTCCTCAAGCTTGACTCCTGACAGCATTCAGGTCCTGCTGTTTTCACTGTGCTGCCACAGAGATCAGTAAACGTGACCTTGGCTTTTCAAAGTGAAAGTAAAAACAGGTGCTGCACTGCACGGACAACACCAGCTTCTAATTGGGACGGACGTCATCAGTACAAACTAGAGGTCCAGTGGGTCCACAGTCTGCGTGAAAACCTGACCGAGCTGGAGGGTAGGCCAGCTGAAACGTGTCTGAGGCAGACAGACTGCACACGAATCTGTTCATAAGATCTCGTACAGCAGCAGAGCGTGTAGGCCCTCTGACATTAAAGAACAGTTGTTTGGTACTTCACCACTGTGGACCAATGACTGTATGTATAGATGGACAACGCGTCTCCATCTGCTCCCATTGTACGTAATCGATGCCAAAACAGCCCCTGTGATAGGCGCTGCCATCTTGTGATGGTGACGTCATACGGAGCCAGAGTCTGCGCAGTAGAGATCGGCGAGTGAAGCGGCCGTAGCCACTTCCGCTAACCCAAACACACACTTAACTTACCGATAAAACAGCAAGGATCCCGCACGCCGGCGTGTTGAGTCTTATTACACTGCAAAGCTAGATAAGAAGAATACACACAATACTGATTTTCTGTCTCTAACAAGTGTCACTCTTGTGAGCATTTTCTTTGATGTCAGAATCAGCGCAATATTGTGAACAAACCTTCAACAAGATGCCGTCGGCCTTAGCGGACAGAAGGTACCAAATCCTTTGCATTCAGAGGCTGATAAAATGAAATGACTTCATATACATGAAGTAGATGTATATGACAGTATTACAGTATACTGATCAACCTTTTGATTTGATGGTCTGGACATGTTGAACTATATTTAAACCGTTTAACACTGTTAAACATGTGTGATCATTTACAGTGAGCTGTTGGTTAGTTATTGACTCAATCAACCAAAACAAAGTTATCTCAGACACTTTCAGACAGAGCAGGTCCAGACCGTCCCGTTAGGTTGTTTAGAGAGAGACCCAACATGAATCACCATGAGAGAGAAATACCTTCCAACAGGACCAGAACCAGACACAAGTTGAACACACTGGTTAGAGAGAGATGCAGGATAGAGACAGGCACACAGAGCATCAACAACAACAACAACAACAACAGATAATACATACAATGCCAATAATAATGGTTAAACTGTGTAATGTTAGCAAGAACAGCACAGAAATGATAAAAGACTGATAATAATAACGGGCGGACAGGAGCTCTGTGTGTGTCAGATCCCCCCGGCAGTCTAAACCTATAGCAGCATAACTCTGGGCTGGTCCCAGCCTGAGCCAGGCCTAACTATAAGCTTTATCACAGAGGAAAGTTTGAACTCTTAAAAGAAGAGAGGGTGTCTGCCTCCCGGACCCTGACTGGTAGATTGTTCCAGAGGAGGGGGGCCTGGTAATTGAAGGCTCTACCTCCAACACTACTCTTAGAGACTTTAGGTACCACAAGCAGGCCTGCATCCTGGGAGCGCAATGTTCTAGAGGGGTAATATGGCACTATGAGCTCTTTAAGATATGATGGTGCCTGACCATTAAGAGCTTTGTAAGTAAGAAGAAGGATTTTAAATTCTATTCTAGATTTTACAGGAAGCCAGTGCAGAGAGGCTAATACAGGAGAGATGTGATCTCTCTTCCTAGTTCTTGTCAGCACACGTGCTGCAGCATTTTGTACCAGCTGCAGAGTTTTTAGTGACTTATTAGAGCAGCCTGATAGTAACGAGTTACAATAATCCAACCTGGAAGTAACGAATGCATGGACGAGTTTTTCTGCACAATAACTTCAGTTTGTCTGAATTAAGTAGCAGAAAGTTTCTAGTCATCCAGATCTTTATGTCCTTAAGGCATGCTTCTAGTTTAGATAGCTGATTGGTTTCGTCTGGCTTCATAGATAAGTATAACTGAGTATCATCTGCGTAACAATGAACATTAATGGAGTGTTTCCTCATGATGTTACCCAGAGGAAGCATATATAAGGTAAAAAGAATCGGTCCGAGCACAGAACCTTGTGGAACTCCATGACTAACTTTGGTGTGCATAGAGGACACATCATGAACATTAACAAACTGAGATCGATCTGATAGATAAGATTTAAACCAACTCAATGCAGATCCTGTAATGAACATTAGCTGTTCTAGTCTCTGTAACAGGATGTGATGGTCTATCGTGTCGAAAGCGGCACTAAGATCTACACTGTGTTCCAAATTATTATGCAAATGATATTTTTCTCAGATTTTCCTAAATAGTCGATGCAAATGACAGTCAGCATAATTTTCAAGTCATCAACCGTTAGTTTAATGAATTCAAATGTTATTGAACAAACCTCCCAATGATAACAGTATTTTTCAAAAATAAAAAACTTAAAATGCACTGTTCCAAATTATTACGCACGACAGAGTTTTATAACATTTTATAGGTTGTTATGAACTGAAAATGCTCATCTTTTGAATCTGCAGCATTAGGAGGTCATATTTACTGAAATCAAAAGCTATTTCAATCAAAAACATCTAAACAGGTCAAGTTACATTTTAACATAGGACCCCTTATTTGATAGCAGCTTCATAATTCTTGCATCCATTGACCTTGTGAGTTTTTGGAGAGTTTCTGCTTGAATTTCTTTGCAGGATGTCAGAATAGCCTCCCAGAGCTGCTGTTTGGATGTGAACTGCCTCCCACCCTCATAGATCTTTTGCTTGAGGATGCTCCAAAGGTTCTCAATAGGGTTGCGGTCAGGGGAGGATGGGGGCCACACCATGAGTTTCTCTCCTTTTATGCCCATAGCAGCCAATGATGCAGAGGTATTCCTTGCAGCATGAGATGGTGCATTGTCATGCATGAAGATGATTTTGTTACGGAAAGCACGGTTCTTCTTTTTGTACCATGGAAGAAAGTGGTCAGTCAGAAACTCCACATACTTTACAGAGGTCATTTTCACACCTTCAGGGACCCTAAAGGGGCCGACCAGCTCTCTCCCCATGATTCCGGCCCAAAACATGACTCCGCCACGTCCTTGCTGACGTCGCAGCCTTGTTGGGACATGGTGGCCGTCCACCAACCATCCACTACTCCATTCTTCATGTATTTCTGGGCCCACTGCAGCCGTTTCTGCTTGTGAGCATTGTTTAGGGGTGGCCGAATAGAAGGTTTACGCATAACTGCAAGCCTCTGGAGGATCCTACACCTTGATGTTCGTGGGACTCCAGAGGCACCAGCAGCTTCAAATATCTGTTTGCTACTTTGTAATGGCATTTTAGCAGCTGCTCTCTTAATCCGATGTTTTTGTCTGGCAGAAACCTTCCTCATTGTGCCTTTATCTGCACGAACCCGTGTGTGCTCTGAATCAGCCACAAATCTCTTAACAGTACGATGATCACGCTTAAGTTTTCGTGAAATATCTAAGGTTTTCATACCTTGTCCAAGGCATTGAACTATTTCACGCTTTTCGGCAGCAGAGAGATCCTTTTTCTTTCCCATATTGCTTGGAAATGGTCGTCTGCTTAATAATGTGGAACGCCCTTCTTAAGTAGTTTTTCCTTAATTGGGCTCACCTGGCAAACTAATTATCACAGGTGTCTGAAATTGATTTCAGTGATCCAAAGAGCCCTGCGACACAATACCATCCATGAGTTTAATTGAAAAACAAAAAATGTAATCTTTATGACACTTAAATACAATTTGCGTAATAATTTGGAACGCGGTGTAACAGGACGAGTACAGAGAGAAGTCCTCTGTCTGAAGCAGGAAGTAGATCATTTGAAACTCTCAGTGCTGTCTCAGTGCTGTGGTGGACTCTAAATCCTGACTGACAGTCCTCAAATAAACTGTTGTTATGAAGAAAGTCACATAATTGATTAGCGACTGCTTTCTCAAGGATCTTTGAGATAAAAGGAAGGTTAGATATAGGTCTATAGTTAGCTAAGGTGCCTGAATCTAGGGTAGGCTTTTTAAGAAGTGGCTTAATTACAGCTAGTTTAAAAGACTGGGGTACATAGCCCGTCGATAAAGACATATTGATCATATCCAGTAAAGAAGTGCTGATTGAGGGAAAGACTTCCTTAAGCAGCTTGGTTGGAATCGGGTCTCAAAGACAGGTTGATGGTTTAGACGAAGATATCAGAGAATTTAGCTCAGGAAGGTCAACTGGAGAAAAACAGTGTAAACATCAGGTGTGTGAGCAGGTTCCAAAGATACATCTGCACCAGTCTGTTTTTATGTTCTTCTATGAGGGAGGAGTAGTAGACACCTCGAGCATGCCGTAGGGCCTTCCTGTATTTATTAAGACTATTTTGCCAAAATAGCTGAATTAGCTGCCACTCCACCGCCTCGACTAGTGTCTCAGGGATATGAGTATTAAGATGACCGGGAGGAGTGGATTCATTTAAACCAACTAACTCATCCTGACAGTAATCTAAAAAAAGACTTTGACCGCAGCCAAGTTTAATTTGTTTCTCTACATATTTATTGTTTCTTCAGCAGGGACAATACACCATACATTTCATGTATAGCCAGGTAAAGCTAAAAGCTCATTTAAATCTGTTTCCGTTAACACACAATAAAGAATATCTAAGAAACAATGTAAACAGGCGGTTCACCTATGCAGGTATTATACAGTGAGACTTCTTGTCAAATAAAAGAACACAAAATAATGACTACATTTAGACAAAAGGGTCTGGACTGGACACACGGACATGACACACCATGACCACGTCAGAGAATAAAATACACTTCAAATAAACGTGCTTTACTTGATAGTTAGAGCTGTGGAGGTTTTATAACATGACCAGAGTATCTGTTCAGATTCAGACTAGATCTATGTTCCTGATTATTGACCCTGAAAGACAAATCTGATGAGCTGTTACTATTTCAAGCTGAGGACACCAAACATGTGCTCGAGGGAAACCTTCCCACCCAACATGAGGTCCAGCCTGGACCCTCCAGAACACAGAGGTACGTGAGGAAGTCTTGGACCTCATGATCTGCCTTAAGTTTATATGAAAAGCATAAAGAAGGAGTGAACCATCCCAACATCTCCAGAAAGCCAGCCTATCTCTACGTTAATGCAGTCTTGTCAGTGTCAAATAATGTCTGTTAAATATCAATTCCTTCACAGATCTAGTTTTACGTTTGCCTTTTCTGACGTAAGTAGTTTTTTTCTTTTACGCGTCAAGTCGACGTCCTTTTTTAGATTCATGTCGGAGTCAAAAAGTCCAACAGATCGGGAACAGGCCCTAAAATATCCACGTTTATGTTCTTCTACATTGCCACTGTGTTTTTCCTGAAGAATAGACTTTTACAGACAATTCGTATTTTGGACAATTTTAATCCGTACAGTAACGGGTTGACAAGTGGTTGGAAGATAAGCCAGTATAAGGACAAAAAAATACGCAAGATATTTGGTAAACTGTGAAGGTTAAACCTGCTCTGCACTATTTCAAAGAAACAGCCTGAGGAGAAGTTGAGCAGGGAAGCCAGGTGAGGTGTGCAGGTGCTGACAGCCTTCTGTCTGGTCTGTTTGGATCCGGAGAAACAAACCTGAAGGATCCTAAAGTACGTGTAAATGATTAAAATGATCAGACCAAAGATGACGGTGAACATGTGAGCCAGTCCAATGGCATTGTTGACTGTTGTGTCGGAGCAGGCCAGTTTGACTACGTAATAGTTGTCACAGTACACTTTGTTAATAATGTTCCCACACAGCTGTAAAGGAAAAGTCAGACAAGACACAAAGATAAGATTGATGAGTAAAGGGTAGAACCATATTATAGCGGTGAGCATGGCGATCTTATTCAATGTCATCAGTGTGTTATACTGTAGAGGGAAACAAATCGCAAGGTACCTGTCATAAGACATGATGGCTAAAGTCAAGAACTCTACACCCCCATACGAGTACAAACAGAAGATCTGCAGGAAGCAAAGAGGAGCAGGAACAGTGTGAACGTCAGAGAGGATCTGAACCAGCAGCAGAGGAAACAACCCTGTGCTGCCATACAGCTCATTGACAAACAGGCTGCACAGGAACAGGTACATGGGCTCATGGAGGCTTCTGTGCATGCAGATCACCACGATGAGGAAGGAGTTAGCACAGATGATCGAGACATAAAGAGTCAGAATAATCAGGAAATATAAATATTTAAGAACCCCAGTGTCAACGTAGGCGCCAAGTGTGAAATATGAAACCTGTGTGGAGTTGATCATGGTTCTGTTGTAATGACAAGCACTTTGTAGTGGACGAACGTTCTGCAGTAACTCTGCAACATGTTGGCATAAAAGCTTCAGAAATACAAACACACCAATCACATTCCTTTCTATGAAAGTCAGAAGTACATCACATGCACCTTTCCTTATTAAAGGTCAGCACGACACAGGTTGTGACAACGACTTGATCCTAACATTGATCAGCTCACCTGCTGTAGTCACAGCGTGACTCCCTCCAGCTGAGCCACAGCTCAACTCTCTGAAATCTCATTTGTTTCCCCTGCTTGTGTCTTTGCCTGAGTCTTAGCCCCTCCCAACAGGGACGCATGACGAGACGCAAGGACGCCAAGAGAGAAGGAGCAAGGAAATATGTTTCAAGACACATGAGACGTCTTTGTGTCAAGTGAAGTAGCGACTGTTGATGATCCCCGCTGAATCTGTGCCTCAACACCTGTACTGTAGTCATACTAATAGAGACATACAAGGTTCAGTGGTCTGTGATCCGTCACCACACCAAAATGAAACTTCAGTGATGTTGGGATGTACCAGATCAATCCAATGCACAGCAGCATTCAATCAATAACTGATATCCTATAAGAGGGCATGTCGGCCAGTAAAAGACTTGTATGAAGTGCTCATGGCTCCTCAGACGTCCCCGCTCACTCTTCGCTGCACTCAACTTTAGCACACCCTGTCATCTTGGAACACATCGGCCATCGTGTAAAGATGTATCGTCTGGGAGTGACGGTTAGAGATGAAAGACTTGCTTTTGCATGCACTGCACTGTTTACAGTCAGCTTGAGAAGCCACCGAGTGCTCAGATCAAAGGTCGCCCCTCCAGATAAGTCTGCTAAATAAACGCTGTCATGTCGTACTCTGCCTTACTTCAGCTGTGACTCTAATTAACGGGTCTGAAGTTTGCTGGAATAACGTCATGATTCAGATCTGTTCACACATTTTGAGAACGAAAAATTATTTTCATATTTTGTCACATCAATCTTCAAAAGGGGACCAAATGTAGACAATGTGCCTTTAGTTAGCAGTTTGATGTCCAGGACATATAGTCCAATAGTGCTGTTCAAGATAAAGAGTCCTGGTCACACTGGGACCAACATCCTGTGTACAGTACACAAGGACTGTGCCCAACTTTCAAGATCAGACAATATCCAGATCCTTCCGCACATCAGGGCCTTTTCACAGTAGCCCTTTTCACACTGCAGCTCCGCCCCAGTGCCATGACGAAGCTCTGCCGTCATGCAGCCGTTTACATTGGACCAAACAGCGCGGCGTTGCAGAAGCAAAACTTGCGTGATGTGTAACAGCACGTTCTTCAAATACACACTCACAGCGCTGTTCGGCCGTCTCTGCTGCTTACAGTGACACTGTTACACCTCTGATGCCGGCTCAGAGGAGGAGCGACTTCGGCCCACCATTCTGCCTCTGTGCGTTGTACATAGAAGACAGAATGTAACAGACGCGTAATAATCCTGCCTTGATCCGGCAGTGCATGAGGGGCTTATGTCTTTGATTACCTCAGTGGCCTCTAACAGAGAAGTGGTTCGCACCACTGCCACATTCACCATGTCAGAGGGGTTAAGGCGTTCTCAAAGTGTTGACCACTGTCCTCCAAACTCCTTCAAAACATGTCTCTTCTTCTGGTGCCTCGTCCTGCCTGTCTGCTGCTTCAGAAGACCCCCAACTTGCTGAGCCTGAAAGGCCTCCTCGACCTTGACAGCTCCCTTCACTCAAGTCACTCCAGTTTATTTTGTATATTCTCATCATCAGTGTGAGAGGCACCAGTGACTGTCAGAACCATGATTGTGGATGCATTGATGAGTCTACATCATCCTCTTCTGGAGGTGGGAGTTGACAGACAGGGATCCCAACTCATTCCCTTTTTTAATCAGACAGCTGAAGACAGACAGGAAGGAGAGACGGAGGGCGATGTTCATCAAAGGGTCGAGAGTCGATCCTGGGCTGTTGCAGCAAGGATGTTTGATGTTCATCTTAAAGCTGCTCCCCTCCAACTGCTATCGTTTATATTATCAGTCTTCCATAGTATCATTGTTATTGTTGCTAATGCTAATAGTAGACCTGCTGACTTCAACTGTTACAATTATTATTATCAGCCTTTTATTACTATGTTGTTCTTGCTAATTACGCATTTGTTTATTATTGGCTTTAGTGTGTTACCTGTTGTTGTTCTCTTTGCCCGTCTCTATCATGCATCTCTCTTTCTCTCTCTCTCTCTCTCTCTCTCTCTCTCTCTCTGTAAAAAGTCGCTTTCTCCTTCACAGTCCAGTTCGCTCTGATGGGAGGCTCGCCAGCCTGCACGACAGCTACAGCACTCCAAGAGGAGGGAGCAGGATGCAGGCGATTCCATCAGCAATGGTTTCTCCAACAACACAGAAAAACCCGGCCTTGACAATAAAGCAAAAACACACAGAAGCGTATTTAACATCATTAAAATTAACTTGGAGGCTGAATTAATTCTTAGTAGTCACTCAAGACACAGCATGCTTAAACAGTGTATGACTCTGTCAACGTACCATTCAATCTGTTCAATAAACAATGTTTAAATCAATACATTTCTTTTGTTCTGCTCTCAGCACAGCTACAGCTTCAATAAACTGGAGGTATAAGTAGCTACAGTTAGCTCATGAATACAGCTACTGCTAACAGTTAATGCTGCTTTCACGGAGACCCTCACGTTAAACACACACAGACACTGCTAGCTGTGATCGGCGCCTGACCCGAACACACATCAGTCACAACAGCCAAAGTCATCGCCGACACACATCATGCTAACAAAGCTAGCGAGTGCGTGTAGCTGCGGCTAGTCCGCGAACATCACGACAAATCTTCAATTAAACTTCAGAATTCAGCCTTCCATGTAAAATGGAGACTCACCGGGAAAATGCTTCTAGAACAGTGCCTTACTGAACTCGTAATGGAGGGAAAACGCTTCTCTGAAGTAGTTTATCCAGAAAAGAAGAAAAGTGTTAACACTCTTTTTCTTTCCTCCACAGGTCAGGCAATCCCAAATCATATTAAACTCTCAGAGCTGCCAAGCGTCACGCTTTGAATGTGACAGTCACGCAATTTGACCCATTCTCACACCACACGCCACATTTGACATTTCTCACGCTTATATTTCCCCATTCAATACTCTATATTTATTTTTTTCATGATAATAAACCTTGGTCCTCGCGGCATGCCGTAGTTCGAGTAACTCTGATTGACTGACCGAGATAACCAATCCACCAGTCCTTTGTGCCTAAATCTAACCAACCACGGAAGGCACCACGCAATATAAACCAATCAGAAGCAACGTAAGGCGGGTCTTGGCGTCTCTAACGATCTTTCACACACAACAGCGCCGACATTTAAAACCCACTCGACGTTCTCCTGCTTGCTAGAAGACGGAAGGTAGGTAACTACCCAATTTTGATCACACAAAACTATTGAAAATGGGTTCACTTTTTAAATATTTTTACTAGTTTGATGTCGACGTAGGACAAATGTTGCTCTTAGTTTTTATCTGTATTATTATTAGACCCCCCTAAGGGAACCCACAGAGTCCCTGGAATCCACTTTGGCTGTGTCCGAAATCACCCCCTACTCAAACAAAACCAAAACCCGAAACAGTTTGGCTCTTGAGGGAACTCTATCGTCCATCATGACTGTGAAGATGGCGAGCCTTGAGCCACAGTGTTTCAAGTGGGAGCCCCCTGCCTCTGTCATCAAGGCATCAAAATCTGCCACAAACGCCTACAACATGAGACATGTCCCCAGCTAAATGATGGACAGTTGGTGAAATGAAATATTGCAAATAAATGTATTTTGTCAAAATTCTTGTTACAATTTTCATTTCTAATTTCTGGTTAATTAAGACTAGCATTAGGAGGCCACAGTGCAGGGAGAGCAGCTGGCATGGAGGTGAGGACATCAGTCTTAAGGTATAAATCGACGTTAAAACAGGCCAACATTTTTTCGGCGTCAAACACATCATGACACTAAAGTCTCACTCTTGTGATTTTCTGAAACTTGGCAGCCCTGAACTCTCTATCAAGTATCTTTATCTTCACTTTAAGTTCACAGGTCAAAACCTTAAGCTCTTATTTTGTTCACAAAAATATTTACACGTCCACCGCCACAGCGGCTCCTCCGGAAAAGAACGATTCAATGCGAGCGCCGTCTGTGGCAGGAAGGACAAGGGCGGGTCTACCTTCTGATTGGCCAACTCACAGACGAGTTCAAAGTTCGCTCTTTTGATTGACCAATCACCACCAATCACACAGGTTATAATAAAGAATTATTGCATTAGTTTATATAGTTTTTAGTTATATTTTTCTTATGATACATATCTTTTCTTCTCCATCAAAATATCAGCCTCTTATTTATTTGCTACCAGTTAGTTACAAATTGTTCTAATGTTATTATCTGATCAATGTAACCCTGGGTTACACAGACTTCGGGCTCACAGACTATATATTTTTTTGTCTTTGCAGGATATATTTTTTGTACTTGTAAGATATATTTTTTGTACATGTAGGATATATTTTTAACTACTTGTAGGATATATTTTTTGTACATGTAGGATATATTTTTAACTACTTGTGAGATATATTTTTTGTACATGTAAGATATATTTTTAACTACTTGTAGGATATATTTTTATGTACTTGTAGGATATATTTTTAACTACTTGTAGGATATATATTTTTTTAAGTAGGATATATTTTTAACTACTTGTAAGATATATTTTTTGTACACGTAAGATATATTTTTAACTACTTGTAAGATATATTTTTTGTACATGTAAGATATATTTTTAACTACTTGTAAGATATATTTTTTGTACATGTAAGATATATTTTTAACTACTTGTAGGATATATTTTTATGTACTTGTAGGATATATTTTTAACTACTTGTAGGATATATTTTTTGTACATGTAAGATATATTTTTAACTACATGTAGGATATATTTTTTTGTCTTTGCAGGATATATTTTTAACTACTTGTAGGATATATTTTTTGTACATGTAGGATATATTTTTAACTACTTGTAAGATATATTTTTTGTACATGTAAGATATATTTTTAACTACTTGTAAGATATATTTTTTGTACACGTAAGATATATTTTTAACTACTTGTAAGATATATTTTTTGTACATGTAAGATATATTTTTAACTACTTGTAGGATATATTATTATGTACTTGTAGGATATATTTTTAACTACTTGTAGGATATATTTTTTGTACATGTAAGATATATTTTTAACTACATGTAGGATATATTTTTATGTACTTGTAGGATATATTTTTAACTACTTGTAAGATATATTTTTTGTACATGTAAGATATATTTTTAACTACTTGTAGGATATATATTTATGTACTTGTAGGATATATTTTTAACTACTTGTAGGATATATTTTTATGTACTTGTAGGATATATTTTTAACTACTTGTGGAATATACACTACCAGTCAAAAGTTTGGACACATTTTCTCATACAAGTGAATGGAAAAGTGTGTCCAAACTTTTGACTGGTAGTGTATATTTTTGTACTTGTAGGATATATTTTTTGTTCTTGTTGGATATATTTTTATGTACTTGTAGGATATATTTTTTTGACTTGTATTTATATCTATAAATATATATATATATATTTGTTTGATAGGTAGGTTTTATATTTGCAAAACAAAATTAGATTTTTAATGGTGTTTTGTATTTACAAACCATACTGTGTTTGTTTGTGAATGGTAGGGCATTTGTGAAACATGTTTAGTTTGTTGGCTCCATAGACCGTCTCCTGCTGTGTGCTGGATGTGTTCAAGGGCAGGCCCACATTATGTCCAGACCTGATTGTCCGGAGACTGTCTGAAGTTCATGTGTCAAAACAACTTATGCATGCTTGTAACAGAGGAGAGTCCATCCAGTGCATAGTCTTCCTTGGGTTTTGCTTTAGACTCCTGGCCCATTTGTAGCTGACTTGTTAGATCATTATCCATGAAGCTGTGGCACGTCCTCCTCTCCTCCTTCATTTTATCAGAGCAATTTCTTAAGTGGATGTTTTTCGCTTTAGGAGGCACACTCTTTGACTCGTGCAGATGATAAACGTTCTAACATCTGGGACCTGGATGATCAGGTGCATAACTGGAATTAGTACCATAGTGTAGTGCTCTGTCTGTAGGCTTCTGTGCTGATCTGCAGCCCTACATATGAACATTTTTCCATGCAGGTTCTCATGCAGTACAAATGATCAGGAGTGCTGTATTGCAGACAGTTCACATGGTCCAATGAAAAGAGAGGCTCCCGGACAGCTGCTTCAAGCTGTCCGTTCCTATCAGTGGTCTCCTGCTGTGCATAGGCGCAGGAAGTAGGGGTGCTGAGGGTGCCGCAGCACCTCCTAAAATCAGGCACAATTTAAACCATCAGCTTATAAAACATTTAAAATTGTGTTTCGCCCCTTTGAAAGCGATACATAAAAGAAGTGCATCAGTACGTATGTTCTTTCATTCATAGCTTTTCCACAGCTCACGAACACACTGAGATGTTTTGGAGAGATTTTCAAATAAAGTAACCGAAGACGCTGAGACACTGATCATCCTGTCAGACAGACCGCAGAGCCAGGGACACTGTGTTATATGAGGATGATCGGATTATCGTCGTTTATTTTCTGTAAAGTAACTGTGTGTGTGTGTGTGTGTGTGTGTGTGTGTGTGTGTGTGTGTGTGTGTGTATCACTGCAGACTGGAGTCTCTGTTTGGTCCATGTCTGCCTATCTGTTTGTGTCCCGTATGAAATGACTGTTTGCTCACCGCTCTGTTAGTTATGAACTGATCAGAGGCGACATCAGTGTGAACCTGTGATGTGAAGTTTGTCGTCTGTTGAAGTGATAATCTTGATAATCTTAATTTGACAATAAGTTGCTATTAATACTTATATATGAATCATCCTGAATGTTAAAATAAATGAATAGAATATTAATTTGCGCAGCAGAAAGTATGATTTAAAGAAGTAACCAATCATCGCGGTGATATTCAATCTTTTCATGAGGCCGGGGTTCTGCTTGTGGCATCACATCATTCATTAAGGAAGGGTACATACACCCACACATGTCGAGGTATATTCTTTCTAATCCTCTGAAGTGAACCACAGCTTTGCTGCAGGCCTCTGGCACGTTTGTGATATGAGCGTTGTGACAGAAAGCTGTCGGGAGGTGGCAGAGGCCTGCAGGGTCAGTAACTGTCAGTGACTCCTGTTGGAGTGTGTGCAGTGTGTCCACTTATCGTCCTAATATTAAGAAGGTCTTCATACATCATAACAACATACACACGTTTATCGTACATACGTAACTGGTTGTGACGCCCCCTAAAGGAAAATCAAACTGATTCATGAACTGGAGCTTACATCTGATCGAACATGACCATATAAGGACCGTTTGAAGTAACAAAGATGAAGATGTATTAACTGCCATGAATTAGATCAGAGCCTCCAGTCATGTAGCACCACACTGCAGACGTTATAGTGATAGATAGACAGCTATACCTCATCGAACAGTGAATGGGTGTGTGAGGAGAACAGCATTGTTATGGTTATGATCAGTGTGTTTGGACAGTGTCGGTGCTGACTCACACACAGACACACTAAAACTCAAGATGGCGCCAGAGCCTGACCTCAGCTTTAATCCACTATATCACAGTTTCATACATTCATTACACAAGCTAATGTTCCGTTCACTCTGACTGCACAGTGTGTATAGGAACGTGTTTATGTGAGCACTAAGAATTGAATCGACTGCTTCGTCGGTGTTTATGAAAATCATCTTAAACGTGGATGTTACATTTTGTCCCTTTTTACACACATTGAACTGAAAACAGTTTAATGTTGACAGTGCACATGTGCATGAAGGCATTTATTCATTTCTTTTCATGTTTGTAAAACTGACCGTGCCTGCTGAAGGACCTACGCCTCCCCGTGCAGCAGACGTTTACATATATTGTGTATTTTAGGCAGTTTGAGGCCGTACAGCACAGGGTTAAAGAGAGGCTGGCAGGTCAGAAAGTATAATGATAATAAAATATCCAGCACGTTTGGTACACTCATATCAAACCTGCTCTGGAGGATTTGAAAGCAACAACCGAAGGAGAAGTTGAGCAGAGAGGCCAGGTGAGGCGTGCAGGTGCTGACAGCCTTCTGTCTCGTCTGTTTGGATCCACAATAACACACTCTCAGGATCTTCATGTAGGTGTAAAGAATTAGGATGAGCGGAATAATAATGGAGATGACCGTGTAAATGAGTCCATAGATGTTATTAACTCTGGTGTCGGAGCAGGCCAGTTTAACTATGGAGTAGTTTCCACAGTACACTTTGTTAATGATGTTCCCGCACAGCTGTAAGGGGGCGCTCAACGAGATCAGAGCAGCAATAGCAAGAACAGGGAAGAACCATGCTATAGCAATGAGCAATGCAACCTTTGTAGTTGTCATATGTGTGTGATATTGTAGAGGATAACAAATAGCAAGGTACCTGTCATAAGACATGACGGCTAAGTTTAGAAACTCTATACACACATACGAGTACACGCAGAAGATCTGCAGGAAGCAAAGAGGAGCAGGAACAGTGTGAACGTCAGAGAGGATCTGAACCAGCAGCAGAGGAAACAACCCTGTGCTGCCATACAGCTCATTGACAAACAGGCTGCACAGGAACAGGTACATGGGCTCATGGAGGCTTCTGTTCCTGCAGATCACCACGATGAGCAGCAGGTTGGCACAGATGATCAACGCATACAAAGACATGATGATGATAAAACATAAAGACCTGAAACCCTTCGTGTCGACGTAGGCGCTCAGTGTGAAATAAGAAACCTGTGTGGAGTTCAGCATGATCCTCCCGGCTCAGTAACCAGACCACTCACTTCCCGATCAGCTTCTAAACATGCACCAAATGTACCGTTACACCTTTGTACTGTATGATGCTCAGGTAAGACAGTGTGTGAATCCTGCACCTGACTGTGAGTCCCTCCAGTGCTGCTGCTGCTTTAAACAGGAGAGGAGACGCCCCCCCCCCGCAGCGCACTGAGCAGCAGATCACTGTGACACACATTCTTTAATCAGAATCAGTTCCTGTTTACATTTTGTTTGTTTGCAGTCCATAAAGTGACAGCGGACATGTGAAGGACTCATCAGTGAATGTCCTTCAGTAGATCGCGGTCAGCGCCGCTCCTATTGGACGACCCGGCCAGTGTTTTTCATCCTCCTAAAGATTCATGTTTTCGGTGCTTCACCTCGACGTCAGATGATTTTTGCCCTACGTCTGTTTTCTGCCGGATGCAGCGCTCCTGTAAGACCAGCTGTTTATCAGAGAGACAACACATAGAGGAAAACTACATCCTAATAAAAACAGTGAAACCTTTTATGAACCGGAGTATTCAGAGGAAGAACTCTGACAGAGGGAGACGAGCCAGTCGCTAAATCGTTGTATTGATTGTTTTGAGTATCGATCGGTCCGGCTGGTCGGCCTCAGCTGATTGTTTGGCACTGAATCCTCTTCAGTCAAAGGGTCCCTGCGGACGGGGAGCTGTCTCAGGCGTGTGTGCACAGTGTTGATGTTTATATTCAGTGCACTGATCCGCAGCTGTCTGAGGCCTTTATCGTTCATGTTGACCTGGACACGCTTTGTGTGAACACAACAAGTGTTTCAGTTTGAGGAGGCCACGGCCCGCTCTGAACAGCCGATGTACGGCTGACCGTCACAAACACTTAAACGGACTTTTCTCCACACCCGCTGCACAGCGGTCCGTACCTGAGCTACTGTGCTGGTACTCCAGCTTCTCCAAGAGAGGCTGTGCTGAGTGAATAGTAAATGGACCTCACTTGTGAAGTCTTCCAACCTTTTACACTTCAGCTGTGTCCCAGTCCAGCAGCTGCAGCCTTTGAAGGACTCATTTGAAGGCCGTCACAGCGTCGTGTCAGAGGCTGTCCCAATTCAAAGGCTCCTTCAGCTGCAGATGACAAATGTGTCCTCCTTTTCCCGGCCCACAAAGGACCCATCGGGTGCGGCCCAACGTATCCCATGATTCATTGCACACCAATTCAAACGAGACGGTGGACTTTTACACGGCCGAGGAACGCACTTTAAAACGTTAGTTAGTTAGTTAGTTAGTTTAGTTTTACTCAGTCGCAGAGTTGCGTTACACATGTTTAAAAAACCAAAGGGCCCTTGAAATGAAACTTTATATTTAAAATAATAGGCTAACTTACTTGATGTTAGTTATGCTAGCTAGTTAGCCCGCTAGCTACCTGTTGCTAGGCAACAGGAGCGGCATTTGGTGACGCAAAGGAACAGCTAACAGGAAATGCTCTGTAGACCAGGCCGTCTCATTTCAGATCGTCTTTAACGTCTACGCAGGCTACGAATGACTCATCCTCTGTGGACCGCCTCCTTCCAAGGATGCAGCCTCTGGATTGGACACAGCTTACATGTGACATTCACCCCACTGATTACACACTGAGGCCTCCACAGCTGTGGCCTGAGGCCATAATATCTCAGGAACAACTGAAGGTAGTGTGTTATAATTGAACATCCACTTGGACTCAAGAATGAAGTGATTTTGTAGGTCAAAGGTCAAGGTTGCTGTGATTTCTGGTTCTTTGGCCCTATCTCAAGAAAGCATGCAAATCACGACAGATCACCTCACAGCGCCTCTGTGCTCCAGACCTTCAGTGCGCCGTAGTGGGAGAGCTTTAAAGTCACACGCTGCGTCCTCAGGGCCGATTGTGAGCTGTCAGCAGGATCACTGAAATATCTCTTCAAGAGGAAAAAGACAGACATGTTAGAAAAAGCTAAATCTGCCAGTTCTCCTATAACTATCAAATTCAACTGGTCCTGGCCATGCCACATGAACATTAAATGAACACACATACAATCATCTCCTTCATCCATCTGGATTCTGGCTCTTTGACGTGTGGTTGGTTGAAGGAGCTCTGGATGTCTGAGCTCTAACCTGTGTGCAGAGGAGAAGCCAAAGGCCTTTAGACCATTCAAAGCCCTGGTTCATCACTGCTGATTCACCTTTCAAAGTCGTGCTGTAGTTTAACCACACTGCTGAACAAAATGCCGTACTTGGACTCCCTCACACGGCTGAATCATATCAAACCAAAGGGAGCTGCGTGCGGAGTAGCTTGGCCTCACCTTAAACGCCCTCGGCCTCTGACAGCAGGCGGACGAACTGCCAGCTGCTCCATACTTCCACAATACCTAAAGATACCTTCGGGAGAAGGGTCGTATATCTTTTCCAAGTCCGCACAGGACGTGAGGACTGGATTGCAGACTCCACGACTCCTCCAGGGCACTTGTTTGGGGTAAAGAGCTGCTCCACTTTCAACCATTCAAACAGAATGTGCATGGTCCCCTCTGAATCAGATGTTCCACAGTCCACCAAACGTTTGTTAAGTTGCCATAGCCTTTTTCCTTAGTGCGAGCATCTTTTCAATAGTTCCCAATGAGGGGAGAGGACATGTGACAGAGCGATCCTAGCTGTCATTGACCCAGAGGTGGATATATACTTGGACAGGTGGCTTGGAGGAAGCTGGAGCACCCACAGGTAACCCATGCAGGCACGGGGAGAAACTCCACACATAGAGGCCGAGCTAGGGGCAGCAGTGCTAACCACTGCCCCACTGCGCCACCCCAAACCCCAAATATCGTCCCTTAAAATACCTGAACACTTTTTGTCTGTATGTGACTGACTGTGACTGAGTGAGTGAGTGATGGACGGTACTTTCAGAGCCATAGAGAGAGAGAGTTGCAACATTGCAATGGCAAATCATAGACGTATTCGACCTCCACTGACGCGACTCTCTGTCTACATGGCTCTGGATACTTTGTTCGAGGAGTAGGCGGGGCTGCTCGTCTGCTGCTCGTCTGCTGCTCGTCTGCGTGCATATCCAGGGGTAGTTTGTGGTCTTTGTTTTAAAGGTTTCTGTGCGTCTGAACAGAAAACGATCTTATTTACATTAAAAACAGGACTTTAATTAACACACAGTGAAAAACCACCGCATGAGCCGAGACGGAGAGACGGAGAGCGAGCGAGGGGGAGAGAGGGAGAGATCGCACCCGAGTTACGTCTTGCCCACAAAAGCGCACTTTGACCTGATGCGGTCAGCCACATGCTGGGTTCAGACCTGGTCCTGTTCACCTGGTTCCCCCTTTAGAAGGTAGAGATGAGTGTAACTGAACTTTGGGAACGAGCCGTAGAGTTCACTAAGGCTTGGCTCAGAGGAGGGCAAACGTCTTCTGACCACTCAGAGCTGCTTTTACACTACATGTCACATTCACCCATTCACACACCCATTCACACACTCATTCACACACTGATGGCAATGACCTAAGTGTCCAATCAGATCTGTGCTCATTCACCTGGGGTTCAGTGTTTGGCCCAACAACACGTGACTGTAGCAGTCAGGGATCGAACCCCCAACCTTCCGATTGAGAGACGACCCACTCTACCACTGAGCCACAGCTGCCATGAGTATCTGACTGTGTCAACTGCAAGAAGTTACGATGTGGACGACCCAGTCTTCTGCTTAAGATATCATGATCAATCACCGGTAACACTTTACATTAAGGGAACAGTTGATAGACTGAAGTAAAGCTAATGCATGACTCATGATTTCCTGTGTCTCACATTGAGAAATGATGAAGTCACTGTGACTTCATGTGATTGGTTTATAGATGGTCAGTTAAGGGATGTTTATTCACAGTTACTTCATACTTTGATAAATGATCATCATAAATGATCGGACGTGAGCGCTGCGACAGCGTCCACCACAGACACAGCTCGCTGAGTTTGTATTCGAACATGCTATCCATGTTAGCATGTAAAGCTAGCTAACGTTAACCCACTATAAGCTTTGCTGGTTAGCCTGCGTGTTGAGTCATTTGTGTCGTATCTGCGGTGGACACTTGTTGTGTTCTCATGTCATACTGTGTCTGTGTGCTGAAGCCTTTGGACACAGCCGTGAGGGGAGTTGATGTGGCTCTAACCTGCATGAAGAGATCCGTCTCTCGGGGAGCAGTCACTGATGTGTCTCCAAGTGGAACAACATATATTCAGATGGAAGTGAAGAAACAGGTTGCATTAGTGGAAGGGCGCTGTTGTTACCTCAGAGCATGTGTATGAACTTTGAGTGTTGCTCTGTGGCGTGTTGTACATCTACCACAGGTGTGAAGTTCTGACATTATGAAACGGGTTTGTGAGGAGTCCATGAGGGTAATGTTCCCTCTCTGAGTAAAGATGGCCGCCTTCATTAGCACACAGTAAACACTGTTCATCAGTTCAGTTTATTTGGACAGTCTTAATAACAAGTTACAAAAGTGCATGCTGGGAAATTTGTCAAAATTGCAGAAAATATCTCAAATGTGTTGACTAGCAGTGACATGAGGATGGTGCAGATATCAACACACACACACACACACACACACACACACACACACACGCTGCTCTGTGCATGTTTTAAACAGCAGATAGTTAACCTGGAGCATCATGGTAGGTGAAGTCAATCACAGTCATTGATCGTTCCTCTCGTGTCTCAAGTTGAACGATTCAGTTGGATGATGGAAAGTTTAGAACAAAACAGACTCTTACATATGTTCAGGATTTTGGACATCTTCAGGCCGTACATCACGGGGTTGAGGAGCGGCTGACATGTAATAAAGTATAAGGACAAAAAAATGGGCAGCAGAGTTGGTACATTGTTCATATCAAACCTGCTCTGCACCACCTCAAAGGAAATACCAAAGGAGAAGTTGAGCAGAGAGGCCAGGTGAGGCGTGCAGGTGCTGACAGCCTTCTGTCTCGTCTGTTTGGATCCACAGAAACACACTCTCAGGATCTTTATGTACGTGTACAAGATCAGAACGAGAGGAACAAAGACTGTGAATGCAGTAATAAACAGTCCATAAATGTTGTTGGCTCTGGTGTCGGAGCAGGACAGTTTGACTATCGAGTAGTTGTTACAGTACACGTTGGCAATAGTGTTTCCACACAGCTGTAAAGGAGAGCTCAAGGACAATGTGCCAACAACCATCAGGACAGAGGTTAACCATGTTACTGCTATCAGCATGGCAACATTCCTAAATGTCATACAGGTGTTGTATTGTAGAGGATAACAGATAGCAAGATATCTGTCATATGAAATGATGGCTAGGTTGAAAAATTCCACACTAACATACGAGTACACGCAGAAGATCTGCAGGAAGCAAAGAGGAGCAGGAACAGTGTGAACGTCAGAGAGGATCTGAACCAGCAGCAGAGGAAACAACCCTGTGCTGCCATACAGCTCATTGACAAACAGGCTGCACAGGAACAGGTACATGGGCTCATGGAGGCTTCTGTTCCTGCAGATCACCACGATGAGCAGCAGGTTGGCACAGATGATCAACGCGTAAATAAACAGAACAATCATGAAACAGAAGTACTTTAACAGCCTGGTGTCAAAGTAGGCTCCAAGGGTGAAATAAGGAGATTGTGTGGAGTTTATCATGACCTGTCACGACCTCTTACCTCATTAACAATAAGCACCTGGAAGCCCGGGCTGTACGGAGACCTACAGAGCACCCTCACATTCATATCATGAGCCCGGTGCATGGACTGTGTGCGTCTCCATGTTCGCCCTTTGATGTTCCCGGGGAGCAGCAGCAGTGGGTGGGTGGGGGTGAATACACTGCAGATCAGCGTGTGTGGTGAATAAATACCCTCCCTCACCGTCACATCACTGGTCTCATAGTTCAGGAGCCAATCACAGTCCAATGAGATGAGGACAGCCCAGAAAACTTCACCTCAAAGTTAGGAGGTAAGTTTGTGGAGTGTTTCCAACATCTGGATGTTTGCGTTCAGCTCGAGCTCCGCCTGAAGGACGGCGGCCGGCCATCTTAGTTTTTCTGTTGAACAGGGCGAGCTGAGAGAAACCACCATCGTGATGACAGTCGAGTGGGGTCGACAGCTGAGGAAGAAGAAGTGAGGCTGTGAGTTTGGGAACATCACAGTGCAGGCGGGTCGCTGAGCAGACGGCGGCTCATTATGTCTATATGACAGATGGATGTGGTTTGCTGACCGTAATACACCACACTGTATTTAATTGCCACTTATATATTGCACCTTCTATTGTTCTATATCTCATACCTCATGTCATACTGTATTATGTCACCTGCTGTTACCCGTGTCTCAGCTCCAGAGGTCGCTGCTGGAGCAGGATATGACCTGGGGTCCGTTTCAGAGAGCGGGTTTAGTGAAACCCCAAGTTTGTTCACCCTGAGATGAGGGAAACCTCTGGTTTGCCGTTTCAGAAAGAGAGGTAACTTTAACTCTGCGTTGGTTACTATGGTAACTGAGTCTGTGAACCTCACCTGGTCGGCAGCAGGTTTTCTTCAGGACACTCAGAGCTTCGCTCCGTCTCCTCCCTCTAGAATATAAAACCCTCATTCACGTCCTCGTTCATTCAGCCCGTCTCACGCGTGTTTGAGCGGTTACAAATTAAAAGAAGAAACGTTGCGTCTCTGTGCTGCTCTGACCGCTTTGCAAAAGTCTTTTATAATTATGATAAAAAAATCAAAAGACAAATCTGTGTCAAAGTCATCATTTGTAGATTTTCACCACCACTGCCGAGAGCGCTCAGATAAGACGCCGTAAGTTATTGGATTTTTTTTTAAACTAACACATTCAGTTTAATCAACATGAATTATAATGTATGTGAAGTCAGCATCATGTTAGGGATAAAGCTGATGCACATTAAAACAGCCACTGAATGATATTTAATCTGTTTCATATTTAAAATCTGACTGAAGTGAGGTTCAGCCGTGAGCCTGTTCTGCCTGAGCCGCACCTTTCAATGATGTTCTGCTGTTTTATTTTTAACTGCTTCCATGTATGTTTTTTTCTCCCGCTGCATTGCTCCTAAATTAATATAAATTTTAGCTTCCGGTCGTGATGAAGTATTAAATAAACAGACCAGTTCAAACTGACGCGTTCACTCGAGCCGCTTCTCTCTCTTTTGCAGCTGCAGCCGTGTTACTTTATGTTTCTAAAAACATGCTCGTATTCGCTCAACGTGAGGATTTCGAGCTCCACTGGTGTGACGTGGGAGGACCTCTTTTTGTGTACCGTTGCCATGGTGACTCGTGGTATCGGGCTCCATTAATGCTGGCTTTTTATAGTCAGCGTGCACGCACTTAACTCCGGCTGAACCTACTCAGAGTTGACTGAACTAACTCTGATCAGCTGTTCTGGAACTGAAAAGCGACTTTCAGCTCAGAGTGAGTCAAA
Organism: Semicossyphus pulcher; assembly: GCF_022749685.1. NCBI lineage: Eukaryota > Metazoa > Chordata > Actinopteri > Labriformes > Labridae > Semicossyphus > Semicossyphus pulcher. Next base: position 594,158 of record NW_027211692.1, read on the forward strand.
CCACAGTCCAGTTACAAAGCCTCAGTTAGACTGAGGGTCTGTTGAACCTCCTCTCTGAAACGGACCCCTGATCACATGTGCGAGAGTTCAAAATGAACCAAGATACAAAGGTACTCTGAGGCTACCTGATGTAAGGACATATGTTGTTGTTGCTCTGTCTGCCTGTCTCTATCCTGCTCCTCTCTCTCTCCCCCCCTCCCTCCCTCTCCCCCCCCCCCCCTCTCTCTCCCTCTCTCTCTCTCCCTCCCCCTCTCTCCCCCCCCCCCCCCTCTCTCGGCCCGTCCAGCCTCTTCAGATGTCCAACATGAGTCTGGTTCTGCTCGAGGTTTCTGCCTGTTACAGGAAGTGTTTCTGTCTCTGTGTGATTCATGTCGGTCTCTGGTCTCGGCCTGCTCTGTCTGTAAAGAGTCTGAGATAACCTTGGTTATGATTTAGCGCTTTATGAATAACACTTGATTGATTGATTGATTGATTGACTGTAGGTGGCCAACCTGTTTGAGCTTTCCCTCACACAATGTTACAGTCCCACAAACATGCAGATTGCAGCGTTAGCAAAGGCCTACTCTCCTGCACATGAACTGTGAACAAGACACACTGAGAGAATATGAGTGTTGTGTGCTTACAAAGAGCTCGAGTATCATTTCAATAAACAATCACTAAAGTATTGAATATGTGTCTTATCATTTATTGAAGCGTCACAGTTTAGGAGGGCCGTGATAAGTTGCACCAAACTGTTCTTTGCCCCGAGCTCAGGGTGTTTTCGGGCCGTGGGGGCGATGCTTAAAACGATTAGTGTCTGTCCCTGATGACAGTCTTATGAGTGGGAAAATTAGACGCTGAAAGATCAATACAGATCTAAGCTTGTACTTTACTTTCTTATCGTCTGAACACTGAACGTTACATGTCATCACGTCATGACCATATCATCACGTCTACGTCCTTCACTTCCTGTTTCTGCACTTCATGTGACCATCTGAGCCAACACGTCACGTGTCTTTAAATAAAATTGGTATTATCATAGAAAAAACATGAAAAGACCAACTAGTGTAAGTGTACGTGCGCCTCCTCCATGTTCTTTGTATAACAGTAACTTTCTTTAGCTGTTAGCTGTTAGCATCATCAGTCAGTGTGTGTCCACCCTGAGGTGTTGTGTCAGAGCGGTCTGAGGGGAGGTCACCCTCTGAGGACCAGTGGGACCAGTGAGGTCCGCTCAGGCTGATTGGTCTCACTGGTTAACAGCTCCGACACTAATTTGCTTCAGAGGGAATTAGTGGAAACTGTGGCTGACGTGAAGACGCCTCAGGGACACACATGTTGACAGAGAGAGCGAGGGATGACACACTGCAAAGGGCCGCCGCATCGAGGACTATAGCCTCTGTATATGGTCGGCGATTTAACCGCTGAGCTAAACCGGCGCCCAGGCTTAAATGACCTTTGACCTGGCACGGTGATCTAACCTCCTCAGCAGCAGCAGCATGTGTTGGTTCACAGCTTGACTGCGAAAGAAACATTTAAAGACTTTTCATTATGAACAGTTAGAACAGATTACTTCCAAACTGAACACTGTAAAGAGTTGTGGTTCCTTTAAAGACAAATTTTGAACCTTCAAAATTAAATGGTTAAACACTCGACATTATCGAGGGTCTCAAACTTAACGAGCATACTTTCACTTTTCACTCCGAGCCGCTGCTCCATGTCTGCTGCATTATGGTAAAAAAAAGATGGTTCACAGTTAATTGACCTCTTGAACAACTTCAGTTTGTCCTCCACAGACACCTCCGAAACCTCTGCACGGTTCCAGGGCGTCAGGTACCAAACAAAGAAGGACAAAGGTGTGAAAAAAGGGATGCTCGCTTTAATGAAATCAAAATACATTATTTACAAAGACTGAATTAGCTTTCAGCAAATGATGACAAAGCAAAACAAACAATGATTTTCAAAAGATCTATATGCGAATTTCCACTTATTCTTCTGCCCTGTTGGTCTCCTTGACTTCCTGTGGGCGGGGCATAAAAAGGCCAACATCTTCTTGTTTCAGGCCGTCAGCATGAGGAGCTCAGTAAGAAAGGCAAAACACAGACACATCTCTGTGACACATAGAGACAGACAACCTTTCATGCTCACACTCACACCATGGGCAATTGTAGAGTCACCAATGAACCTAACGAGCATGTCTTTGGACTGTGGGAGGAAGCCGGAGTTCTCCACTATATTTACTCAGAAAGAAATATGGATACTTGTGTCAATGTAAAGTATACGCACAGATACTTGTGTAAAGTATACGCACAGATACACGTGTAAAGTATACGCACAGATACTTGTGTAAAGTATACGCACAGATACTTGTGTAAAGTATACGCACAGATACTCGTGTAAATTATACGCACAGATACTTGTGTAAAGTATACGCACAGATACTCGTGTAAAGTATACGCACAGATACTCGTGTAAAGTATACGTACAGATACTCGTGTAAAGTATACGTACAGATACTTGTGTAAAGTATACGCACAGATACTCGTGTAAATTATACGCACAGATACTTGTGTAAAGTATACGCACAGATACACGTGTAAAGTATACGCACAGATACTTGTGTAAAGTATACGTACAGATACTTGTGTAAAGTATACGCACAGATACTTGTGTAAAGTATACGCACAGATACACGTGTAAAGTATACGCACAGATTCATGTGTAAAGCATTCGCACAGATACTCATGTAAAGTATACGCACAGATTCTTGTGTAAAGGTTACGTACAGATACTTGTGCAAAGTATACGTAGAGATACTCGTCTAAAGTTTACGTAGAGATACTTGTGTTTAGTATTTGTACAGATACTTGCGTAAAGTTTATGTACAGATACTTGTGTAAAGTTTACGTACAGATACTTGTGTAAAGTTTAAGTACAGATACTTGTGTTAAGTATTTGTACAGATACTTGTGTAATGTATATGTACAGATACCTGTGTAAACTTGACCTACAGATACTTGTGTAAAGTATACGTACAGATACTTGTGTAAAGTTTACGTAGAGATACTTGTGTAAAGTATACGTGCAGATACTTGTGTAAAGTTTACGTAGAGATACTTGTGTAAAGTATCCGCACAGATACACGTGTAAAGTATACGCACAGATACTTGTGTAAAGTATACTCACAGATACACGTGTAAAGTATCCGCACAGATACTTTTGTAAAGCATTCGCACAGATAGTCGTGTAAAGTATACGCACAGATACATGTGTAAAGTATACGCACAGATACTTGTGTAAAGTATACGCACAGATGCACGTGTAAAGTATACGCACAGATACTTGTGTAAAGTATACGCGCAGATTCACGTGTAAAGCATTCACACAGATACTCGTGTAAATTATACGCACAGATACTTGTGTAAAGTTTACGCACAGATTCTTGTGTAAAGTTTACGTACAGATACTTGTGCAAAGTATACGTAGAGATACTCGTCTAAAGTTTATGTAGAGATACTTGTGTTAAGTATTTGTACAGATACTTGCGTAAAGTTTATGTACAGATACTTGTGTAAAGTTTACGTAGAGATACTTGTGTAAAGTATACGTAGAGATACTTGTGTAAAGTTTACGTAGAGATACTTGTGTGAAGTTTACGTACAGATACTTGTGTGAAATATACGTACAGATACTTTTGTAAAGTTTACGTAGAGATACTTGCGTAAAGTATACGCACAGATTCACATGTAAAGTATACGCAGAGATACTCTTGTAAAGTATAGGCACAGATACTCGTGTAAAGTTTACGTAGATATACTTGTGTAAAGTTTACGTAGAGATACTTGTGTAAAGCATACGTACAGATACCTGTGTAAAGTTTACGTAGAGATACTTGTGTAAAGCATACGTACAGATACTCGTGTGAAGTATATGTCCTGCTGTCAGTCGTGTCCTGCAGTATCAGTGCAGCGTCCAGGCTGTGAAACGTCCTCACAGTGTAAAGACAGACGGGTCCCTCTGAAGGACGTTTCTAGCGGCTGTTTCTGTGTTAAGCTAACTGAAGCTAACCTCATATTTGGAGACTATTAAACTGAAATCAGATGAACTTCAAATTAAAGAACAACATTGTGAAAATAATGAACATGAACTTTGCTCCAGTGTGTAAATCACTGGATGAGGAATGTCTTGCTGCTGCTCGTCGGCCATGTTGGATTCCATGTGGCTCCGAGGCTTCTCCACGCTCCAGTTTCCCTCTCTGTCTGTTTGTCTTCACACGTCTGTTACAGCCTTTTTTATTTATTTATTTCATTAATGTGCAATATCACTATCTCACTTCTCAACATGTGCAATACTTCTGTTTTATTATTACATCAGGTGGTCCATTCGTTCATTCATTCATGCTGTACTTGCTGACTTAGTTTTTCATTTGGTCTGTTGCGTATTATCTTATTAGCTCTGTACATACTTTTTAGGATGCACTTGTTTAGTTACTTGAGGTTCCGTCCCGTGTGAGATGACCTGTTGGAGACACCAAGATTCACTTTTCTGTGAGTTTATTTAATTGGGCTGAAATCAGTGTGGATGTTTGGACGGAGGCGCACAATGATGCAAATCTTAATGCTGACATCTTAACACACCTGTAAACACATGACCCAAACACAGCCACTGAAGACATTCGATTTACTGACATGTTCATCGGGAGGGGGTGTGTCCTCCTGGTCCTCTCTGCTGACATCACAGCGCTGTCTACCTGTATGTGTGAGGATCAGGTGTATAAGAGCTGCTGCAGGCTGAGCTCCGGTCAGCTGCTGCTCGGCGGCTTGTTTCTCTGTGACAACGTGCTGTTTGAGTTCCTGTTTACAGGCTGATTCATCCCACTGGTTCTCTGTCTGTTCACGATGTGATGTTTATTCATGTGGCATTCAAGTGAAGCACAAACGAGTCTGCAGCCGTTAAGGTTGTTATTGAGTCAAGTTGTGGCCTTGATGCTTTAACGAGTCAGTGCTTCAGTCAGAGCTCTTTCAGCTCTGTTCTTGTGGCTCCTGCGTTGAGGAGCTTTTAAACCACAGACTAAATGTTTGCAGGTGACGATGATGATGATGAATGTTTCTGCTGGTTCATGCTGTGAAAGCGTCTCCATCATGAGGACAAACTGTCCCTGAGGATTTCATCCGTTTGTCAGAAGCCGTAATGAGTCAAACTATGATTTCACTGCACTGAGGTCTTTGCTGAGAGCAGACGAGTTCATCTTCATCTTCATCTGATCAATGTCTCGTTTTCCATCATAAAACCACCTCTGCTGTGTGCTGGGTCTCTGAAAGGGTTCAAACTGAAGCGGATCATCACAGGAGTCTGACCGTCTTTTTAAATGTGATGAGTTTGTGAGCTGATGTGAAATGAACACATGAATAATGCAGACTTTATTTAACCAGTGCTGCTGTGTCTGTTTCTTGTCTGTTTCTTGAACTGAACATGGACATCTGCTCTGTGTTCTGTCTCTGACGTTGCTCCAGCTGTTGTGTGTGACGTGATGGAGAATCAATCTGAGATGGTTTTTGTGCTTCAGGGTCTGAACGACTCTCTGACAAACCGTCAGATCTACTTCACCTTCGCTCTGATGTCCTACCTTCTCACCATCTTCGTCAACCTGACGCTCATCGTCATCGTGTGCCTGGAGAAGTCGCTGCATGAGCCCATCTACATCTTCCTGTGTAACCTGTGCTTTAACGGCATCTGTGGGGCGTCCAGCTTCTACCCGAAGCTGCTCCACGACCTCCTGGCCGACTCTCACGTCATCACGTACACCGGCTGCCTGAGTCAGATCTTTGTGGTTTACTGTTATGTGTTCTGTGAGTTCACCAGTCTGACTGTCATGGCGTACGACCGCTACCTGGCCATCTGTAAGCCGCTGCAGTACCGGACGCTGATGACAGCGCAGAGGGTGGCGCAGCTGCTGCTGCTCACCTGGAGCTTCTCGCTGCTGGAGTCGATGGTGGGCACCACCCTGACTGCCCGCCTGCCGCTCTGCGGACGCCACATCCCCAAGATCTTCTGCACCAACTGGGAGGTTGTGAAGCTGTCGTGCTCCGACACCATCGTCAACAACATCTACGGCTACGTGCTCATGTTCTCGCACATCTCGCAGACCATACTCATCGTGGTGTCCTACACGCACCTGGTCCGCGCCTCGCTGCAGCTGCACTCCGACCGCAGGAAGTTTGTACAGACGTGTCTGCCGCACCTCGTCACGCTGCTCGTCTTCACGGGCTCGCTGGTGTTCGACATCATGTACTCTCGTTACAGCGCCGGCAGCACGCTGCAGAAGCTGCAGAACGCGCTGGCTGCAGAGTTCCTGGTGGTCCCGCCCCTCATCAACCCCATCATCTACGGCATCAACCTGCACCAGATCCGCTCCAGGATCATCCACAACTTCACCCACAAACCAGAGACTCAGGGAGCACACTCATGACAAACACATGAACTTTGAACTTTACTGACACGTATTTCTGACTGAGAACGTTTTCAGACTGACGGGAAAGTAAAGTTTGGATGTCTCCTCCAGAATATCTCGAGGATTGAAGTGTCCTGTTAACAGAGTGAGAGCAGACAGGAAGTGACTCGAGAGTTTCTGTGGAGATGAAGCTCTGCTGTCTGCTGGGACTTCAGGAAGCTGCACGTCGTCCCGTTATCGCTCATTTATTGCTGATTATATTTCATAATAAATTCATGAAAGTAGAGTTTGATTCTTTTTCTTGTAACGCACTGAAACACTTTAAATACATCTCACTGCCGTTCACTCTCAGTGTTTCAGGACTGAGAGGAAATAACATGTCAGAGTTTCAGAATAAAGTTTAAACACATCAAATAAAGACAAACGTGCTGATTTAAGGAGTTAAATCATGAGTTTACATTTAATGAAGATAAAGTCAGAATCTTTAAATGAATGTGTTTAATAAAGAGAACAAAATAAAGTGATAAAGAAACGTATTGAACAGAAAAGTCGACGGCTTCTTCCTGCTGGATTAAAGTGAAGCAGCAGAAACAAAAACACATTTTAAAGTTTGAATAGTTTTTATTGGATTGTCGAGGGAACCACATGAACAGAAGTCTTCATGTCCACCACTCTGTCCTCAAACACACACATTTTACCGACTGTACGATGAACTTGAACACAACACGAGACGCTTCTGTACAACCTGAACCGTCATAAATATCTTACTGTATAAAAATAAACCTCCGCAGAGCGTGAAGGGAAGCTTTCAGAACACAAAGAGCTGACTTCCTGTTGGGTTAAAGGGACATTCCGGCTTTTTTATGGAAGTTCATTCAAGACAAAACAGACAAAAACTGACCCGAGTCTAAAGGAGTGAAAAGAAGCTGCGACCTTCATGAAGGCGTGTGCGCGCTGTGTTTTCTGTTCAAAACTTTTGATGAACAAACGATGCTGAAAAACGTTTATGTTAAATGATTTAGAGACACGTTTCAGCGTCTTCTTTGGTTTACAGAGTGACAGCGACTCCATTCATGCTGCTTGGTGCACATTTTAAACTTTGGCAACAACAAAACAAGGGATCAGGACTTTGTTCCTTTAACCACCACAGAGATTATTCAGCCTCATCACGTTCCCGTCGTGACCTCAGTGTGTAGTTTATTAAAACGCTGACTTGTGCTGTAGCGTCACAAACTGTGTGAGTGCGTTACTGCACGGGGTCAGAGTCTGAATCCTCTGCTTTATAAACGTGACCATGAGAGTTTAATAAACTGTCGAGCTGGCAGCAACAGGCGGCCGCACACCGACATGTCGACCGCTGAGTTTTTGTCGTTTTTAAACTTCCATAAAAACTTTAATTAATCAACACGAGTCTGAAAATAAATATTTGATTTCTTTCATCTCGTTCGTTTCTATGAAAATACTTTAATGCACGCGCACGGCCTCGGCCCAGATAAACAATGACTCCATATTTTACCCATCATGCTCTCTGCTGTGTGACACAGGACGACGGACACAGAACACCACAGTTTGGACCTGCAGCTACACACTGACGTCTGGTTTTTAGTCTCTAACATGAACTTTATGGACACAGCGGCTGCTCTGATTCGTCTACAAGCAAGACAGGATGTGACGTCATCAACAAGGAATGGCTGTAGGCTGATGGGAGGCGACCAGGTATGTGGGAGGCGGAGCTAGATGCAGCGCCGAATCAGGTTGTTCCTCTCAGGCTCCAGGAAGTCATCCAGCAGAGCGGCGGTGATCTTCCTTAGCTCCTCCTCCAGACGGGACACCTCGCTGTAACACAGACACACACTGATGATGTCAGCAGGGCCACGCCCACAACACCATGATGGTGTAAGTATAAACAACCTTATTCAGGGGTCAGACCCCAGTGCATGATGGGACACGCCTGGCTCTGTGTGTGTGTGTGTGTGTGTGTGTGTGTGTGTGTGTGTGTGTGTGTGTGTGTGTGTGCAGTCAGCTGACCTGTCCCCCGGCGCCGCGCAGTACTCGGTATAGTATTTGATTTTGGGTTCGGTGCCGCTGGTTCTCAGCGTGGCCACGATGCCGTTCTGCAGCGTGAAGGTGATCATGTGACTGCTCCTCGTCACAGGAAGTACCTCCACAGGAAACACAGGAGAAATCACTGACGACTTTTATATAGTATTTCAATGACATCATCATTTGGAGACAAGAACACACGACGAGGAGCCCGTCTCTCCGTGTCTTACTGATCTGAGGTCAGGCTGGCTGCTGTCGTATCCCGTGGTTACGTCTCTGATGTGGACGATCTGGACGCCGCCACACGTCTTTGGGTACAAACCTACACCGTCAAAGTTTCGGATCCGGCTGAAGATCTTCTGGATGGTGGGGGGGTCGTTACAGACCACGTATGAGGTTTGAGACACGTGGTGACCGTACCTGGAGACAGGAAGTCAGAAAGTCAAAGAGTCTGAGAGACAGAGCCTCTCTGTGGTTAACCTCCCTCCTCCTCCTGAGCTGTGTCTGATGAACTCTCCTGCTGCTTCCAGCTCCTTCAGGCTGACCAGTGCCCAGTGTGATGAGCTGTGAGCTCGGATCAGTACCAGGATTTCTCTGATGGACACCAACTACCGGCGTTCTGTTTCAGCTGTGGAGCGCCTGTCCATCTGTCTCCGCTGAGTGGCAGTTTCACTGTATCTAGCAAGTCACAGGTGGGCTGAGATCTGTCTCACTACAGCGCTATGAAGCCACAACAAACAGATGTTACTGAGATTTAATGACAATAAACAGGCTGAGAGGATGCTGAGAGAACTACATCAGGAGGCAGGGTTGTTAAGAGGCTGAGGTCATGCTTTGTCAGGTCTGTCTGTGAGACGACGAGAACACGACTTTAAAATGAGTGTTTTTTGAATGGAGTTTGGATCACCATGTATCAGACCACCGCTTCCCCTCCCCTCTCTCTGTCAGGACCAAACACTGTCGGTGATGGATGACGTTCTCGTGTGAACTCATTCAGCAAAAGATGAGGCTCGTGTGAAAAGGCTGAGAGGACATCAAATCGAAACCAACAACCTCAGACCCTCCAGACAATCTGATGACCGGCCTGAAGGCTCGGTGACACACGTCTGCGGTTTGCTGCCCTCTAGTGGTGAAACATAAGTGTATTCAAAGTAAAGAAACACTGCAGCTAAAGATGCTGAGACCTCAAAGGTGGTTCAGGTCTGAACATCAGGTCGGTTATTTCAGAAGCGATGATAAGCAGGAAATGTATTTAATTCTGTGATTACAGTGAGGAGGAAGCGTTAGATGCAGATCTCGTGTTGAACCAGTGAACTGGACAACAAAGGTTTTAAATCATCAGCTGCGTTCAGTCTCCATCACCGAACAGAAACTATATTTAATCATATGTAGCGTTTACATTTGGAACACAGATTTCACCTTTAAATGTTATTTGTTTAATGTTTGGTGTATTTATACATTATTACTGACTCACAGGAACACACAGGTGTGAGTGTCTCCAGTCGATGTGTTCATCCTGCAGCACTGAAACAGGCTGTAATGGCTGCAACATAATCCTTGACGGGTCAAAGGTCATCCACTAAAAGTTCTTGTTGTTTCCACTGACAGGCTCAGATTGTTCTTCTAAGTGTGTGACAACATGACAGAAAGGATCCCTACAGAGATAGACCTTTTTGTTACAGAGGAAGATGATTGTTTTAACCACACACAGACGTTACATCGCTCTCTGCACACACACCAGACTCCATTCAGAAAAACACTGATTTAAGCTCACAGGACACAGCAGCTGCTGGAGAACAAAAACATAGTTTACTGATAGTACTTCTGCGTGCAGGACTTTTTCTTGTAGTCTTTCACAGAGAGGTATTTCCTGCAGTACAGGAAGTTGGTACTCATACAGTTGGGAGCGAACATGAGATCTTACGTCTGGTAGATGTTGACGAGTTGTTGGGTCAGACTCAGGTTCTTGGTGTGGAGGTACGCAGCCATTTCAGCCACAACCGCCGCCGCGCTCACACCGTCTTTCTCAGGGACCAGACCGCCGCACAGGAAACCTGAAGACACGGACACAAACGGTCTTAATGTTGTTTGCTCCGCTGTCGGTTTGAGGCGCTGGTGCAGGAACAACGAAACGTGCAGACGGACTGTTTCCTTCTCTTCTGAACTGTCTGAACAAGTCTTAACTCTAACAACCCAGCCACACGCTGTCATTCTTTGTCTCTGAAATCAGTTCAGATGACAACATTAAAACAGTGAGACATGTGGATGAGGCCTTCTGAAGCTTTGTGATGACACTCAGCAGGACAGCGACATCTGGTGGTTTGTAGAGCTTACTGTAGCTCTGAAAGAGGCTCTCTAACTGTTAGAGTCTCAAACAGCTGCATGTTGTTGATAAGCGTGTGTCAGGGTCCACACCTGGAAGCCTCCGCTGAGGGACTGCATCACTGAGACAGTCAGCTCGGTTATTGCCGACATTCAGACTCTTAAGAAGTTATAAAAATCAATCGGGTTACCAATCGACTCCTCGAAGGCGAATAGGACGGCGTTTCCTGTTTTGGACAGCTCATGTATTCGGTTCCCGATCCATTTAAACCCAGGAAGAGTTTCCTGTTGAGTACACACACACACACACACACACACACACAGGCCATCATCATCATCACGTTCTTTATTCTTGGATCTTTGGATGTCTTAAACCCTCAGACCTCAAAGTGGAACCCCTCGATGCGAGCGAAGGCCTGCAGGATCTTGGAGGACACCGTGGTGGCCAACATGTAAACCCTCTGAGACTCTGCAGGATCCGGATGAGCCTCCTTCCAATTAAAGAACATCCACCAGCCCAACAGGGCCGCCAGCTCGTTACCTGTGAACACCTTCCACCCGCACCTGTGAGACAAACACATACAGGTCAACTACACCTGCAGGATAGGAGAACACAGGTACTCGGATGTTGAGCTGTGAATCAGCCGCAGTTACCCGTCAGACTTCTCTGCTACAGCCAAACGGTCGGCGTCAGGATCTGTCGCCAGAACGATCCGAGCGTTTTCCCTCTCTGCCAGAAGAAGAGAAAGTTCCTGCAGACCCCCGAAGACAATAAGAGATTAATAAAACAATATACTAAAATACTGAATGAGACAAATCACTGGAAGAACTGGGACCACTGTACCAGGACGGGCTCTCCCTCCTCGGGGTTGGGGCAGCGGACGGAGGAGAAGTTGGGGTCGGGATCCTTCTGCTCGGGGACGGGGATGGGGGGAGCGAAGCCGAAGGTGAGGAAGGCCTGCTGGACGAAGACGTGTCCGACGCCGTGGAACGACGAGTGGACAAACTTCAACGGACAACTTCTGTTCAGATCCCTGACGGACACAAAAGACACATCAGACAATCTGGCAATTCGTCCTACCTGTGAAGGCAGAGACAGGTGAGCTCGTCTCATCCAGAGCAACTCACAGGTTCAAACGAGCTACATGTCTTCAAAAGTTGGGAGTGCAACCATCCCAAACCTAACAGAAGTATGCAGAGGTCTGAGGACTACCTGAGGAGGTCTGAGGACTACATGCAGAGGTCTGAGGACTACATGCAGAGGTCTGAGGACTACCTGAGGAGGTCTGAGGACTACATGCAGAGGTCTGAGGACTACCTGCAGAGGTCTGAGGACTACCTGAGGAGGTCTGAGGACTACATGCAGAGGTCTGAGGACTACCTGAGGAGGTCTGAGGACTACATGCAGAGGTCTGAGGACTACATGCAGAGGTCTGAGGACTACCTGCAGAGGTCTGAGGACTATCTGAGGAGGTCTGAGGACTACATGCAGAGGTCTGAGGACTATCTGAGGAGGTCTGAGGACTACATGCAGAGGTCTGAGGACTACATGCAGAGGTCTGAGGACTACATGCAGAGGTCTGAGGACTATCTGAGGAGGTCTGAGGACTACCTGAGGAGGTCTGAGGACTACATGCAGAGGTCTGAGGACTACATGCAGAGGTCTGAGGACTACCTGCAGAGGTCTGAGGACTACCTGAGGAGGTCTGAGGACTACATGCAGAGGTCTGAGGACTACCTGAGGAGGTCTGAGGACTACATGCAGAGGTCTGAGGACTACATGCAGAGGTCTGAGGACTACCTGCAGAGGTCTGAGGACTATCTGAGGAGGTCTGAGGACTACATGCAGAGGTCTGAGGACTATCTGAGGAGGTCTGAGGACTACATGCAGAGGTCTGAGGACTACCTGCAGAGGTCTGAGGACTACCTGAGGAGTTCTGAGCACTACCTGCAGAGGTCTGAGCACTACCTGCAGAGGTCTGAGGACTACCTGCAGAGGTCTGAGCACTACCTGCAGAGGTCTGAGGACTACCTGCAGAGGTCTGAGGACTACCTGCAGAGGTCTGAGCACTACCTGCAGAGGTCTGAGGACTACCTGCAGAGGTCTGAGCACTACCTGCAGAGGTCTGAGGACTACCTGCAGAGGTCTGAGGACTACCTGAGGAGGTCTGAGGACTCGGATTTGCCTGGTCCTCCTCTCACCTGTGGAAGCAGAGGGAGGTAAGCTTGTCCATGTAGCAGCTGTTGATCTGGGTCAGGGGGTTGGTCCTAAGGGAGCTGCTCTCCACTCGCTCCTCCTCCCAGCAGGAGGCGCTCCACGGCTCCAGCTGCTCCTCGATACTCTGGAGGATCTCCTTGTCATGAGGGGAAGAGATCTGAGCACCGTTACACCAGTACACCTGCAGGGGGCGATAGAGAAGAAACCCTTACAAGCTTCAGTCTTTATCATCAGAGAAGTTTGGCCTGCACTGTGAAGATAAAGTCCCATCTCAAAAGCCACGTCACAAACACAAGCACGTTTTACCTCCCCTGGCTCCAACACTTTCTCAGAGCTGTTTTGTCGCAGGATTTACTTGTTTCTGACATGACGGCTGGAAAGTTGAATTTCCGTTACAGCTCTAAAAAAAACCTTTCGTGTCGTGAAGCTGCACCTGTGCTGCTTCCTCACCTTGTATCCATTGTCTTCTTTGGGGTTGTGAGACGCGGTGATCATCACTCCAGCTGCCGCGCCCAGCTTCTTCACAGCGTACGGCTGCAAACACATTCAATAACACATTAATGACTTCACCCTGCAGGTGTTGAGTCTGCTCCATCAGCTGCCTGCAGCAGGAAGTGATGCGTTAGTGTTTCCTCACCACGTACGGCGTAGGGACAAACGCGGAGAAAAGATGAACCGGGACGTCTCTGCTGAGCATCACAGCCGCGGTCAGCTTCGCCAACCTGAAACAGAGTTTAATCACAGAGTCAGATCACCTGCATCAGGTGCTCAAACAGCATCAATGCTGTACAGTTCAGCTAGTGTTTACTGAGATCACCTGCTGGACCTGGACTTTACAGCACTCTCTTCAAAGACACCAGACTCCATTGACAAAAACAGTCATTTTACTTTGCAGGACACAGGAGTTGCTGGTGTGCTGCTGCCTCCAATCGGTAGTTTGTGTGTTACTGTGTTATAAGTTAGATCCGAAGTAACCATATAATAAACCAAAGTCAAACAACTACATAAACAAAGTGACTGAAAGGGGCAGCAGCAGCTCCTGTGTCCTGTGAGCTTAAATCAGTGTTTTTCTGAATGGAGTCTGGTGTGTGTGCAGAGAGCGACGTAACGTCTGTGTGTGGTTAAAACAATCATCTTCCTCTGTAACAAAAAGGTCTATCTCTGTAGGGATCCTTTCTGTCATGTTGTCACACACTTAGAATAACAATCTGAGCCTGTCAGTGGAAACAACAAGAACTTTTAGTGGACGACCTTTGACCCATCAAGGATTATGCTGATTCATGCTGGGTCTCTCTCTTAATAACAAAGAATACAGTCTAGACCTGCTCTGTCTGTAAAGTGTCCTCAGATAACTTTGGTTATGATTTGGAGCTATAAAAATAAAATGTGCTTGATTGATTGATTGATTGAGTGATTGATTGAGTGATTGAGTGATTGATTGAGTGATTGAGTGATTGATGTTGCAGCCATTACAGCCTGTTTCACTGCTGCAGGATGAACCCATCTCCTGGAGACACTCACACTCTGTTTGATACGTAACAATGTGTAAACTAACCGCTCACTGCTGCAGCCGCTCTCCTCTTGTCCTCTGGTGTCGAAACCAACGACCACTCCTCTGCTGCTGAAGTCTGCAAAGTACCTGGACAGGTATGAATATAAACCCTAAAGACACACAGAGAATGTTGTTTCAGTACATGACAACATAAAAGCTGCAGCTGTGTGGTTCAGTGTGGATCATGGTAACACAAAGTGAATGAAGCTGACAGGTGTTCCTCACACTGTGACCACCTCAGGTGAGCAGACATGAGCTCAGAACATTACTGAACATCATGAACTTAATAAGGTAGAATACTTTAAAGCACAGCAGTTGAGTGAGGCTACATTAGCTCCTGCAGGTGATCCCACCTGCGTGGACTGGATGATGGTGAGGTCATTGATCCGGTTGAATCCGGCTCCCATCGGCGCTCTGAGTCCTGCCGTGCCGAAGCTCATCCTGCTGCAGAGTCTCATCCTCAAATCCTCATGACGACCCGCCGCCACCAGAGACTCCACCTGAGCCCGAGTCCTCCGGTTCTGCACAGGAGAGGAGAAGCAGCTCAGACACACTCCTTCATTTATCAACATGTGGATTCATCCGCCACTGAAAATAGTCCTCATGTTTGTGTTATCAAAGCTACAGTGAGCTGCTGCTTCCGACAGGAAACTCAGAGCTGAGAGGAGGAACCAATGAGCTCAGAGCTGAGAGCCTCAGACAGGAAGTCAGACTCAGTGATGAGAATATAAAGAGCAAGGAACACCAACACACTCGAGATCGCAGGACAAATGAAGTCGGACACATGCAAAAAGATTCAAGTGAAACTAATTAAAACAATCGATTCAAAACAAAACTACGACTTTGTATTAAATTATGATCTCATATAAGAGTAAGGGAAAAATAACAAGTGCGTGTGTGTGTATGTGTGTGTGTGTGTGTGTGTGTGTGCGTGTGTGTGCGCGTGTGTGTGTGTGTGTGTGTGTGTGTGTGTGAGAGAGTCTTTTCCAGGCTGTTGACATTTACACTGGAGGTCAGACACATACGAGGCAGCCATGACCTTTAAAATCTACACAGCTGAGAGTATGTGTGTGTGTGTGTGTGTATGTGTGTGTGTGTGTGTGTGTGTGTGTGTGTGTGTGTGTGTGTGTATGTGTGTGTGTGTGTGTGTGTGTGTGTGTGTGTGTGTGTGTGTGTGTGTGTGTGTGTGTGAGAGATGACTGCACATGTGGAAGCATGTAAAAACATGTAGTCCTCCTCAGCTCACACTTCTTCATCATGTCTCAGCTCATGAAGACTTTAGTGATGTGTCAGTCTGTTGCCCAGAAACAGCTGTAGCTCTGTCCAATCAGGAGCATTCAGCTCTGTGAACAGGAAGTCACTGTAGCATCACAAGCTAGCATCACAAGCTAGCATCACATCCACACAGTTTCAGAAGCTAACAGATAAACCTTTGTTATACTTCTGTCTGCGCTCATGGAGAATCTGTGGACTGCTGTTTTCTGTCTGTTGCCATCTTGGCTTTAGGAGCCAGAAATGACTGTAATATAAATATATAACAATAAATGTAATACAGAGCGAGGGGATTCATCAAAGCTAGCTAGTTTACCGTTAAACTTAGTTCATGTTAACTGTGGTATTCTTTCACATGCTAGCAATTCAAGCTAGCAAACCCCCCCCCCAAAAAAAACCCCAGCCTTTATCAATGCTCCTCCCCTGCTTTATGGTCTCTGTGACTCTAGATGTGATGTTAGTGACCTGTCAATCACAGGTAGCCCCGCCCTAAACCCTCCCCTGCTTTATGGTCTCTGTGACTCTAGATGTGATGTTAGTGACCTGTCAATCACAGGTAGCCCCGCCCTAAACCCTCCCCTGCTTTATGGTCTCTGTGACTCTAGATGTGATGTTAGTGACCTGTCAATCACAGGTAGCCCCGCCCTAAACCCTCCCCTGCTTTATGGTCTCTGTGACTCTAGATGTGATGTTAGTGACCTGTCAATCACAGGTAGCCCCGCCCTAAACCCTCCCCTGCTTTATGGTCCCTTTAAATGGGAGCATCATTGACTAAATGAACATCATGCTGTATTCTCATAGACTTCTATTTGATCAGACTTTCACATTTGTACAGGCTCTGCTGGGCCTGGTGTGCCTTTAACTCAACATCCTGAGGAGAGAGCAGCTCTGATTGGCTGATTAAATCAGTAAATAAATCCATTCATTGCAAAACTAAATGTGTGCTGATAATGTACGTATTGATGATGGCAGCCAGTCTAAAACATTCAGTCTCTAAAACAACTTCCACACAGCAGTGAAATACAGCTTACAGCTCCGACAGTTATTCATCTCAATATCTTCAGACCTGAGCGTGATCAACGCGCTGCTACGTGTACATTTATCAGATATGTTTAATCAAATCTCTACACCTTACACCTACCAGCCAATCACTGAGGAGAGAATAAGTGATGATGAAATTAAAGATGATGTCATCAGCTAATTCTACTAAACTACTAACAAATGTCCCATTTTTTATTAATGACTAAAGGGGCCGGAGACTACCCGCCTGATGATCGGCCCTTCCTGCCTCAAACAGAGTACTGGATGATGTATTGATGACTGTTGACTCTGACTTCACATCAGTGTTGTTGCTTCTTGTCTTGGGTGCAGTTTTTCAAACAGTTGACCACATCACAGTTCTCAGCTGCTTCTAGAAGCTTTTAGTCTCCAGGGGGCGCTGATATCATGGTTTTATTCCAAAAAGAAGTCAACACGTTAATTACCATAATACTGTCTGCAAACTTTCATGGTGTACCCCAGGGATCCCTCCTGGGCCCTGTGCTTTCTTCCATCTCTATGCTTCGCTCCAGTGAAATCACCAAGTACGCTGTTGTTTATCCTTTCTATGCTGATGACACACAGCTATATGTACCAGTGCAGTCAATGACCTTTCCTAAGTCTAAAGTTTAGAAGCATATCTATCAGAAATTTAAAAAAAAGATGGGTATAAACTGTTTTTTAAGAGGATTTAAGAGTAAATATTGACCTTTATTCTCTTCTGGCATTTCGGTCTCATATCAACAGTATTAACATTATTATTATTAGAAGGGGGGAGGAGGGGGTCAGGTGGTGGGTTGGTGGAAGCTGGTTTAAACTGGTGTTCAGAGAAAATTATATTATGTGGTGCATAAATAAAGGCTGGTGGAGGAGGATGGCATCATCAGCTCATCAATAATAACAGGAGGCCCGCTGACTGTACAGGCCTGTTTCTGTAGTCTTGTCACCAATAAAATAAAACAGCAGAGTCATGCTGCCGTTTAATCGTTAAATCACCAATGAGACTAATCCGCACCACCCAGACAGCCACAGGCCTGCAGGTCCGCACTGCGGGCAACACACACACACACGCACACACGCAAACACTCACACACACACGCAAACACTCACACACACACACGCACACACACACACACACGCAAACACTCACACACACGCAAACACTCACACACACACACACACACACACGCACACTCACGCACACACACACACACACACACACACACACACACACACACACACACACACACACACATTTTGTCAACATTCAGCACTCCATTTAAAACCTGCCGATTTACAGATTTTCTGATATAATGACAAAAGTAATTATACTTACAAGGTATTTAAATAATTCTCTGACCTAGTTTGATCAAGTGATACATTCGGCATACAGACGTTGAACGGAGATGTTCCTGTTTAATAATAATTAGGTATTTTGTAGCTGCTGCGTCAGTTATTCCTACACGCCAAAGGTTCGTTAGGCAGCTCTCAATTCTCTCCCTGATAAAATAAAGTGCTACTCTACTACGTAATTTCTGTGCCGATTTTACCAGACCAATATTATTGACAATAATTGACAGTATTGTAATACGGTATTACAACACTCGTTTGGTAAAATGCAATACAATCTTAATTCGCTGGGTTTTTCAGGGAGGTTTGGTGTGGAATTCCCTCCACACAGTTGGGCACGTATAGTTGACATACCCTTTAGTTGGCTTCCAAGACAAGGACAGACACTTACCTTGTCCCAGGTCAACCATTGGTGCACCGCCTTGTCCAGCTGCGGGTCACCGGTGCTCTGGCACCTCGAGTTGGCGTTCAGGTCCCCGTTAATTCCGTTATCGTCTCCCATGAAGACAGACAGGATCGGGCTAGCTAACACTCAGTAACCTGAAGCAAGGCCATTTGCCTGTCGGATAAAAGTAACAAACAGCTAGCAGGCTCCCGGCTATGTGAGAAGATAGTAGATAAACTCCCAGCTGTTAGCTATCCCGGCTCCTGGACCCGACACACATCTCATCTGTGTTATGGCTGTTGGTTGTCAACTCTCCGATTCTGAGTGTGACCCTTAAACTTCACACACCGAGGCTAATGTTAGCTACAAGCTAAAGTTACACTACAATTGCTGGGAGCAGATAGCACCCAGCTAACCAAAAATATTGCTCTCTAAATATTCCTCGTGTCTTGACAGAAATATTAAGCACCAAAGTTCATCAACAACCGAAGAGGCAGCACACATAACTTCCTGTATCATTTAAAATTAAAAGCTCTTTTTCCTGTTTCACATTTTCGCCGAAGGATAAATAATTAATATCAAATAGTTTTATCGCTTGTTAAAATCGAATTAGAATTAGAATGCATTTTCACACCATGTATTAGCAGGACAAAGAATCGTCTCGTGACTCGTGTTCAAAAACCGACTTGGGCTTATATTTTGAGAAGCTCATTTTTACTTCCGGTCATGATTTAGTACGTTACGCTAGCTTTTAGGTTTTAAGAACTAAAAAATCATGTAAAAACATCTGAATTACTACAATCTTACTACGGAGATATGCTAACATGTAGGCAAACAGTCAACTTATTTCACATGAAACCCTCTAAAGCTGTGAGAGCATAACCGCTTCAACTCAAGCTGATCTTATTGTAGAAACCACATTTTATTTTTATAGACCAAATGTAGAAACAGAAATGTGAAATGAGGTTTAAGCAGCATTAAGAATGTTATCAAAGCTTACAAACTTACTTAACTTAAAGTTTTTATGTATATTTAAAAAAAAATGTAAATATTTAAATATGGAAATGAAGGGGATAATTAATATTTATTCAATTAGCTGTTGTAACACAAAGAAATCAAGCAATACAGCCAACACTGATTTTGAACCTAAAATTCAAAATGAAGGTGAATTCAATGTACAAGAATGGTTCAGATTTAAAGGTAATATGTCGATTTTAAAGGTGCTTAAAGGCTTTTTAGCCAACAAGATGCAACATGTAAATCATACAGATTTAGCTGCACACCTGATGAAAAGAGTTTAAACAAAATGTTTGTGGGTTTTTGTTCTATAAAGTCTGTTTCTACGCTGATGATCCTCTGCAGTCTGGATCAGGTTCAGGTGTTTGTCCGTCCATCAGCTGACAGTTGAACTGATCCCTGAAGGCGTCCAGCAGGTGAGGGATTGTTTCCTCCACGCTGACGTCTCTCTGCAGCTCAGCACTGAGTGACGTCACTCCTTTACCTTCGATACCGCACGGCACGATGTGGCTGAACCACGACATGTCCGTGTTACAGTTCAGAGCCAAGCCGTGAGATGTGATGTAGCGACCACAGTGGATTCCTGGAGACACAGAGCAAGAACACAACATTCAGACAGGGATCAGATCATCTGATGCTCCTGCCTTTGTTCACCGTCAGAGGGAGTAATGCAGACTGACACTCAGGTGGGATTTCATCATGGACCAGATGAAGAAGAAGAAGAAAGATAGTGAATGTGATCACACACCTGAGGAGGACTGAAGGACGTTTAGGCACAGCAACACTGACAACTGACAGAGTTACTTTAATTCACTTTACAAAATTCATCAGGCATCATGCAGGAACAACTCTTACAAACACCTGCAGTTACTGCTTATCACCATAGGTGGCGCCAAAGAGAAGTAAGATCGTTAATCTGCTGTGGAACAAACTGAGCCAGTGCCAGAGAGGAGGGGGGTTGTCGTACCGATGGCACAGATCTTGTTGTCTCCGACCCAAACCCCAGTGTGAGGAGACGTCGATGCTTCGATGCCAAGCCTGCTGCATGCTGAGATGATGGTCTTCTCCAGCTCACAGACGTACCAGCGCACACTCTGAGGGACCAGATCAGACATTTACACCTGTACGGTCACATTACACCACATCAAACTCAAGATTAAATCACTGCAGACCTTCTTGAAGCTGGACAGGTTGAGGACTGGGTAGCAGACCAGCTGACCTGGCCCGTGGAAGGTGATGAGTCCTCCTCGGTTGGTGCGGTGGATGTCGGCCCCCAGCAGGCGGAGGCGCTCCAGCAGGGAGGCGGGGTAAGGCTTGTGGCGGATCCCCGTGGTGTACACCGGTGGGTGCTGACAGAGCAGCAGAGCGTGAGCCGGACCGGACCGGTGTCGGTTCATGTACACCTGCTGCAGCCGAAGAGCCTCCTGGTAGGAGACCCGGCCCAGATGGACCACCTCCACCACCGGTCTGCTGCCCTGCATCCAGCACAGGGACCAGACCAGGAGACCGGAACTGGAACACAGTGATACACAACCTTTCAGTTAAATCAGGAGAGATCAAATTTACCCTCAGGAGGATTCTATGTTCACTTATTTCAAGCTTTTTCATGGTTTCTTCAGGGACTGAGGGCTTTGTAAGGGCTGCGTGTAATCCTAAAAATTAACACCAGGATTGTTCTTAATTTGACTTTAATATGACTTTCATGTTTTCAGCTGGATGCAAATTATTGTTCATCACATTACAGGTTCACTGAAGGTCATTGAACATGATCAGATTGTTTATCTATCAGTTTGATATTAAGATAAGATCATCCTTTATTGATCCCCAGGGGGGAAATTCGGGACAATTTGGATTAAGATCCTTTTCCACGTTTATTTTTTATTTAATTGCATTTTAATGAAGATGAAAATGAATCCAGTTTTATGGTAAAACATGTAATGAATTCAGCTTAACAGTGTTATGTGATTCACCTCTGCAATGAGAGGAAGAGTTAATGAAGTGACTGCAGCACTTTGACCTCCCTGACAGACTACAGTTCAGTCTCTCTAACGGTTTCCGGGTTTCATCTTTGAGTTTCATCACAGGTTCGACATCAAATCTGTTTAACTTTAAATAGTTCACCTTCTAACTTCACCGATCAGCTTTCAGAAATCCTCCTCTATCTTCTCCGACCACAGTGCGCCGCCATTGTTGTTATTCACTTCTTCCTCGTTGGTCAAATTGGTCCACTTCCGTTTTTATGCGGAACTCCACTGTCACCTGCCGACCGGAAAATCAAACCTTTCGCAAAAAAGTTAACTAGAATTGAATTTATTCCTCGGAATGTAGACTGTAATTGTTTTGTATTATTATTTATTTAGCAATGTAATTAGAGTGTGCTTCGATACTCCTCGGTTAACACGCTGCGTTCAAGAGCAGCCTCCAGCTGCTGCCACTATCTGCAAACAGGCGGACAGACATGTAGATGAATATATCTGAGTACAGTGTAAACCGAATACCCGGCATATTATCCACATCTTCCTTGGCGGGGTTGACCTATATTTGATTACAACATATATATCCCAATAAAAATATAACAGTGTAGATATAATAAGACACATGTAATATGACACACAATAAAGCTTACTATAATCGTTTTTCCAATGGGACCACAATTTACAAAATGAACATTATGCTGTGTTTAAGAAGATTTGAAACTAAACCTGAGACCATATTTGTTTTTCTTATAGATTTGATACAAACAGACCCAGTGGAGTCGCCCCCTGCTGGCCATTAAGGAGAATTCAGTTTTAAGCATTGGCTTCACTGTTAAAACGAGGAGGTCCATTTGTTACATATAGTCTGAGTTTATAACGGAAAATACAATCTAGGAGAAAAATCTACAGTTAGTAGGTCGCATTAAATAGACAGGACAAAATTCCAAAGTTCCCACTGTTCATGAAGGAAGCACGACTGACGTACGTGGATGTGGGCGGAGAACGACTTTCGACCCCGCCCCTCGCGGGCCGCAGGACTGCTTGTGTGTTTCGGCGGCAGCAGGGCGGGGTTTGTTTTGAGAGCAGCCCGGAGAGAGAAGACTCACCAGGGAAGATGGCGACCGCAGGGTCCGCCGAACGGCCTGGCAGACCGGCCAGAGCGTCTGCCGGCAGGTACCGGTCCGGGCCTGGAGCTGGGTGCGGGTCCGGGTCCAGTTCGGCAGAGAACGAGGCGAAGAAGTGCTCGGCGTGTGCGGAGGGGCAGCCCGGCGGCAGCCCGCCCTGCGGACACCCGGCCTGTCCGCTCTGCCTGGCCCGCAGACACTCCGGCAGCAGAGAGCGGCTCCGGAGGAGGAGCGACCCCGAGAGGAGCAGCAGCAGGACAGGCAAGAGGGACTGCGACAGCCGGAGAGGTCAGTGCGTTTACCGGGAAAACTACAGCTCTTTATCTGCTGTATGAGCACCACCCCGGCCGTATATTTCTACAAACACGCGCCAGAAAATCAGAGACAATCGGAGTTTCACAGTTTAACTTTATTGTAAGTTTAACGTCAGCAGCAGGAGGCCTGAGGAGGTGAGCACCGTCTGTCAGGTAAAACTGACCCTGAGTCAGCTCACAGACAACAGCAGCGCTCGTCAGTCTGCGGAACACTGCGTTTGAATCAGATTACATTATACATTTCAAAGGTAGAGTTAAAATGTGTGTTTTTCTAATGGAGTTTTGTATGAAGCAGAATCTGACCTCCAGTCAGCTCAGTTACTTTCAAATCAATGAGATGCTGAAAACACGGACCTCAGTAGACAGCACACACGGTCACTCTCATGTTTATTATCAGTTTCATATAAACGTGCCCAAACTGTGACAGGAAGTACAAACGTGAGAGTTTTGTAGTTTTGGTCAGGAGTGTCGGGAGGTCTGCTGCTGGAGGACTTGTCCAGACTTGTGCAGCTGTAGGAGGAGCTGCTTTAGAGCCGCTGCTTGTTATCTGTCTGTCTCCTTCGTCACGCCTTCATCTGACTGTTAACCACTCACACTTACATTAAGTTAAACCGCTCACGCGACTGTCACCTGTATTGGTCATTAACTCAGCAACACTTTGATCGTGTTGCTCATGTTTCCTAGCGTCCATGATAGCTACATGAGGTTGTTGTGTTTTCACATTGGTATGAATGTCTGTGTTTCAGAGTGTAGATCAATAATCAGGACTTTTATCTGTCAGGTGAATCGGTGGCTTAATAAAACAAAAGAGACCTACATGTCTGTCTGTTTCCTAACATAGATAAGATAACATGATTAGTGACATGAAGTTGATAAAACGGTGGCAGAGGACTTTAACTCTTGTTTCAGTCGGGTTCTTCAGATTCACCCTGATGTTCTGTCTCCTCAGAGTTCTTCGTGTCTCCCGCCTTCATCCCAAAAGGTCCGGACGTTCCATCAGCAGCAAGCGGGAAACACAAGGTGAGTCTGATTCAACGCAGCGTGTGTTACTGTTGTTTCTCAGATCAGTCAGCGTCCTCAGACTCTGACGCTCGTGTTTCAGCTGCTGGTGTCTGAGGAGAGAGAGGAGGCGAAGAGGAGGAACTCTCTGATCTGTAAAGACGAATCAGTCCGACTCCACGAGGAGCCTGTGAGTGTGACACACGGAGCGGTGTGAGCAGGGAGTCAAGATGTGATCACGTCATTTCTTTAGAGCATGAACGGATGATGGATTCATGTGTTCACAGTTTGGACCTCCGTCTGCACAGGCTCACGTGTTTCTTAAAACGTCTGTTTTTCTCAGGGAGTTCTGTCTGACTCAGAGAACGAGGAGCCGATCAGCAGGCGGATCAGAAACATCTCCGCCTTCATCAGGAAAACCAAAAACTCTGCAGCCTTCACCAGGTGAGCTCTCATCACCTGTACACCTGACAGCCTGTCAGACAAGCTCCAGGGCACAGAAAAACAGTTGAAGCTGTGTGACCTCTGACCTTATTGAATTACTATAGTATCACGATTCTTTCTTTTTCGATCCGTTTCGTTTCGGTTTTGGAGGAGCAGGAGACTCACAGACCTGAAGCTGCTCAGCCAATCAAATCTCTGCGGCTCCAGCGGGAGCGAGTGGGTCATTTCACACGGCGCGCTCTCAAAAGAACCAAGCAAACAAATAAATGAATGTGTTAATGAAGACCTGACAGAATGTTAAACAGTTAAACACCGATGTGGGAGAAACGCTGATATAACCTGGAGCTGCTTTATCACCTGTTTGAACGGTTCAGATCGTGTTTGTTTGGAGAGGAGGAGCGCTCTGTGGATCCCTCTGCTCCTGTTATCACCTCCTGTGAGGAACGCTGCAGGAATCTGAACTCAAGCAGCGCTAACGCTAGCCGCGGCTCGTCCTGAGGTTTTGTGTTCACAGAAGAGAGTCAGTGAAACAGCTTCAGTGTTTTTACTGGTTTTCATGATCTTTACTTTAAATAGAGACAAACAGCCTCACGGCTTAGCTGCAGCAGCCCCCCGAGTACACCCCCTCCACACTAGTGAAGGGAAGGCTGCTGAGACTGACTGACGTGAAGCGCATCTGTCTCTGATGTGACTTCTCCTCATGGTTAGTTTATCAGTCAATTAATTGTCGAACTGAATTGTGATACTTAAGAAGCGGCATGTATCCAATCAATAACAGAGAATAGTGATGAAGAAACAAGCATACCATCCTGCCCCAACTAACCTGTGCTCTTCTCCTCCTCCTCCTCCCTGTTCTCCTCCTCCTCCTCTTCGTCAGTGGTTCTCAGAGGAGTCAGAGCTGCACGGACTCGGTGGAGGACGGAGGAGGGAAGCTGAAGGTGGTCACGCAGCCGGCCCTGATGGACAGAGTGAGTTAGAATCAGAGAATGTTTCTGTCACTAACCTGAGACACCATGTTTATAATACCGGAGAGTTCGGACAGTCAGGAGGCATCTCAGTTTAACTCTGGTTTAAACTAGTGAAATTCATGTAGACGCCTCTTAACCTTAAAAAAAGAATCACGTCCATTTTAACCGTTCCATCCCAGTGCCAAGTTCAACGGCCTCTGTGATCGTAGCTGCAGGATCGTCTGCTGTTGTGCAAAGAAAGAATAAATGTATTTATTGAGCAGAAGTCAACAGTTCTTCACAGAGAGCAAAAAGAACCAGACACAGATGATAACAAGAAAAGCATGTCGACTATAAACATCTGCTGTTAAAGCACTAGTGAGCAGGAAGGTCAGGGTTTCACCGCACATATTAACTACACAGCTATAAGCGTGTTCTCAACCATCCAGCACTCACTACATCACACACCCAGAGACAGAGACCTCTGTTCTGTGTTTAATCTGTGTTCCCCTCCGTCTGTCAGGTCGGTATCAGTCACAGCTTCACAGCAGGGATCCTCCTCTCCTCTGAGAACAGTCGCTCCGTCTCCGCTCCCATCACCGCCCCCGACCGCAGGCTCACCTGGCGAGCCGTCATCACGCCATCGACTCCGCTGGTCCTTATTCCACCGCGACCGGAGCGCTCCATCAGCCCCGAGAGCAACGACAGCATCTCTGAAGAACTCAACCACTTCAAACCCATCGTGTGCTCGCCGTGCACGCCGCCCAAACGCCTGCCAGACGGCCGTCTGATGGAGCCCACCATCGTCAAGTCCACGCCCAGGAACCTGACCCGCGGCCTGCAGAAGGCCACCAGCTACGAGGCCAGTCCTGCCGTCCTGCAGAAGTGGAGGCAAATTGAACTCGACCGGCAGAGCCTCAAAGTGAACTCCAAGGCCACGCTGACGAGCCCGGTCAACGAGATCCACAACAAGACGGGCAGGGGGGCAGAGAGCAGAGGGGGCGGCGCGAAGACTCGTCAGTCCCCCGCAGGACGGGACAGAGACAGAGTGACGGCTGTCAACAAGCGGAGGCTGCTGTTCGAGCCTCCAGCCGGTGACTCGGACACTCTGCAGAAACAGTCTGTGAAGATCCGGGTCCCTGCGATCCGCTACAGCAGCGAGGCCACTTTCAGAGGAAGTACAGACTTTGAAGCGACAGTCGGTGCTCCTGAGTCCGGCAGCGGAGGAGTGCTTTTCAGCCGAAGACAGTCGTTCTCACCGTACAGTAAAAACTCTGGTTTCCAGTCGTGTAAATTAGTGCCAAAGGACTCTCAGAGTCCACGCAGGGAGTCCGACAGTAGCCTCCACAAGCAGTCTACCTCAAGGAGGGGCAAGAAGAGGGAGCAGAAGACCAAACACCTGGACTCAGACCGGGAGTCGGACCTGAAGAGGACCCGGTCGGTCGGCCAGGAGGCCTTGGACGAGCGGTACGTCCGTCAGATCCAGCAGGAGCGTCAGGACCGAGCGCTGGCCCTGAAGCTGCAGAGGCAGTTCGACCGGGAGAACCAGACCAGCAACCGCAGGAGGAGCCCGGACACCTACTTCCTGCGGTCCTGGATGTCCAATCAGAACCGCAGGAGGCGTGGCCTGAGGCGATCCCGACGAATCAATAAGAAGCACTAGAGAGGAGCAGTCTGCTGACTCAGACAGGAAGTAGTTCATATATGCAAAGAGACGACTGCTGAAGGTTTGAACAGTGTGAATGTTTTTAGAGCCTTTTATTTTGAACTCTGTGGAAGGAAAGTTAAACGAACGTTTCTTTCACACTTTCACCAGCAAATCGCCAAAACTGAAAGTCAGGAGGCAAAGTGTCGAGTCTGGAGGTCCGACTTCATTTTAGAGATTCAGTAATTAAACAACCAATCAGCAGACAAACCCACAGATTATAATACAGACATGATTGTTGCTGCAGCTGTGAGGGCCCAATGACATTAACGTGGACTCAAAGTGTAACTTGGTTCATCACAGTTGTTGCTGGAACCTGGTGACCCTCAATCCTGACCGAATCTACCTGCCCAGGTGCTCTGTGTGTCTCACACTGTGTTTAATAACAGATGAAAACAGTGTGTGAGTGTCTCCAGTAGATGTGTTCATCCTGCAGCAGTGAAACAGGCTGTAATGGCTGCAACATAATCCTTGATGGGTCAAAGGTCGTCCACTAAAAGTTCTTGTTGTTTCCACTGACAGGCTCAGATTGTTATTCTAAGTGTGTGACAACATGACAGAAAGGATCCCTACAGAGATAGACCTTTTTGTTACAGAGGAAGATGATTGTTTTAACCACACACAGACGTTACATCGCTCTCTGCACACACACCAGACTCCATTCAGAAAAACAGGGATTTTAACAGCACACAGGAGCTGCTGCTGAATTTGAACATTTAAAACAACAAAGTCACTGCTGCAGACATCCAGACACTGTTTGTTCCTTTTAGTCAATTAGGACACAGATTTGATGCCCCTGGTTGTAGGAGGGCTGTGATTGGCTGATGACAGACTAAAGATCAGTGTGCTCGTTCAAGGTAACCACTGTTCTGGGTCCACCAGTACCTGGTTACTCAGCAGCAGGTAAACACAGGAAGCAGGCAGTTTAAAATCACCGGAGGAAAAATGTGCAATAAATCAAGTTATGGTCAACTAATGGACACACAGAGAACCGGGGCCTCGGGTCCACGGGGGGCCACGGGGGCCTCCGGGTCCACAGCTCGGGTGTTTCTGCTGGAAAGCCTTGACATAGACGCAGCTCTCCCAGCGTGTGCTCTCTGCTCAGCTGACAGTCTTCCAGTGTGAACGTTTCTCAGACGGAGTGACCCGCGCCATGCTGAAGCTCTGGACTCTCCTCTGTGACCGCTGAGGCTCATGGGTACTGTAGTCTGTACGCAGACTGAGCTGCTTTCCACCCGAGGACCAGAACAGACCCGAAGAGTCCGAGTCGTGTTCACATCATTCCACTGATTCTCACTGACATTCGTTTAAGCCTGAGAGCTCTGACCAGTCTACATGTGCTGCTGAAACAAACCCGAATTGAACATCAGGACAAACAGTCACAGAGATCGTCACAGCTTCTCTGAGCTGCTTTGGCTCTGTTCTCAGAACATGTCAAACACACAGAAACACTCGGGTCAACCTGCTGAACCTCAGCCTTCACAGCAGAGTCTGTGTCATTCGTCAAAGCTACCAAATATCACGGTGACATCTGTTTGACAGTAAAACTGTTGAAGCGTAAAGAACGATGTGCTTGATCAAAGACGTAAGCGGTCTAATTGTTTCCTTATTTTGAGCCGAAGCAGCTGACAGGAGCTGTGAGGCTCAGTCACTTTGTTTAAGACGTGAAGAGCTCAGCTGAAGTACATGTGAACGAGGTTCCAGCTGTGGCTGCGGTTCTGCACATGGATGTACTTCCTGTTTCATGTTGTCATTTCATCTGAACAGTCTGAGACTCTGAAGGGCTTCTTTACTCGACTACACTGATATGCACATTTTCTACAGTTCAGTTGATGCAGTGTGACAGCAGAGGGTTCAGGAGGGGGGGGGTCAGAGGTCGGGGCGGGGAGGGGGGGGTAATGCTGAGTGCCAAATGATGTGAGTGTGTCTGATGCTAAATGTTTGTATGTGAGGAGCTGCTGAAAAAGAACCTGAGACGACTCAACGCGCCTCCTGTCTGCTTCTCTGTGTCACACACACACACACACACACACACACACACACACACACACACAGATCAAACAGTAAATGTAGATTTATATGGTTAAAGATTTACAGAAAATGAATGAAAAAACTTGAATCCAAACTTTTTTTGTGGCAGCTTTAAAACAAGAAACAAGTTTAGTTAGACGTGAACATGAGAAGACATAAAACCTGTCCATTAATCAGTAATGCTCTATAATAAGAGAGTTAAACCTACCTGGGATTTCATAAAGTATATATTTTATATTAATATAAATTAAATGTTCTTTATGTCAGTGTTGGGACCAAGTCATCTTTGCTCAGGTCCCAAGCAAGTCTCAAGTCACTTATTTTTTTGTCAAATCAAGTAGCAAGTCATCAAAACAGTGACTCGAGTCGACTCGAGTCCAAGTCTCAAGTCCACATCTCTGCTAGATGCAGCAGAGAGGAAAAACGTTTCTGGATGTTAAAATGTTTTTGTTAAACCATTTTGGAATCTACTGAAAAAAAGTGACAGGCAGAGAGACAGACAGGCAGGCAGAGACACACAGACAGACAGACAGACAGATGAACAATTCAGAGAGACAGCCATACACACAAACATACCACAGTTTGTGTCTCTGTGTAATTGGTTCCATGTAAAGGGAGCAGCAAACTTGCGCGCTGTTTTCCCCGGTTCAGTTCTACCCTGTGGCACAGACAGTGAAGGCAGGTCCTGGACCGCAGACTGGAAGCTCCTGCTCTTCTGACTGATGCAGCTCTGACGGTACGAGGGAAGCAGACCTAAGAAAGACTTGTAAATAAGAATATGCCCCTGTTTAAGTCTACGTGTGGACAACGCGGACCATCCAACAGGTGCAGACAGCAAACAGTGATGAGTGAGGCCTTTAAAATGAGTGATGAACCTCAGTGCTCCATGATGCACAGTGAACAGAGCATGTGAGCTTTGATAGGAGGCGTGCATGTATAAAACATCACCATCGTCCAGCACAGACATAAAAGTGGCAGCAACCAGTCAGACTCGAAGGAAAGGCAGGATCTTATCTGAAGCAGAAACCCAGTTTAATCTTTTATCTTTCACTCAGTCTGTGTACCCTGGGAAGTACAGATTGAGGTTTTAGTGGCCTTGATTTTGTATTTGAGAACAGCAACAAGTTTGAGATTATAAACATTTTGTTGAGCGGCACAGACAGCCTGCTCTGGATTGGATGCTGAGCCATACATTACAGTGTCGTCGGCTTAGAAATGAAACATAGTTTTAACAACATTTTAATGTTCGATGTTATTGATATAAAGAATGAATAGGAGAGGTCCCAGGACTGACCCCTGATGGACACCTTTGGTTACTGTAAGAAAACCAGAAGTGCACCCTTCTACCTGCAAACACTGACTTCAGTTTGTTTGTTAGCTAGCTGTTAAACCAGCTGATCCTACAGATAGTCCAGCACTAATTAGTCTTTGAGTTTTAGAGTAAAAACAAAACAAAATAAAACAACAAATGTTTTAAATGAATAAAAAAGTTGGTTCAAATGAAATTTGAACAATAATACATAAATAAAATATTAAATATGGCATGTACTGGCTTCAGACCAGCATCAGACCCGGAGGCTGAACCAGTCTGTGGGCAGAGCGGATGAGCGCGCACGCTGCTCCCGTTCCTCGGGCACGCGGACGTGATAGCATTGTCACACGTGGCTGGGAGTTCGAATGTCTACGGGAGCCAATCAGAAGCGTCCAGGTCACAGGCGTCGTGTTTGTAGCGGAAGGGAAGATGGCTGCTGCGCGGAACGGGAAGAGTGGACTGCTGGAGAAAGTGAGATTAAAGTTTATTCTTTCCGTCAGCTGGAGACTCGTTTGAGCTTTTACTGTGTTACTGAGCTGTGACTGCAGCGGCGGAGAGGTCCGCTCTCTGTGCGCCGGAGGACAGCTACTGTGATACTCTGCTGTTAGCATGCTAAGCTAAAGGCAGCAAGCTAAAATACACGTTATTTGAATTAAAAGTAACACAGCTAATACATAGGTGAACATTTGTCTGTGTCCGCTGCGCTCGTTAATCAGTTTGTATTCAAACTGCTGCGGTTTGTTCAGTTTCCGGTTTCCTGCTGTGTGAGCCAGCTGCTCAGTCTGCTCAACAAAACTCCATTCAGAAAACAGGCATTTTAATGTTCATTTAGACGTTAAAATGACTCACTGTCAGTCTGTGACTAGAGGAGCAGATGTGCTGTGAACGTAAGCAATGGTTCTTATAATCGGCCTTGATTTTAAAGTGAACTCCTTCCTGCTCAGCAGACACGTTAGTGCAGAACTCCTCCTGCTTTCTGCCCGTTTTTACTACTTAAATAACATAATTTAAGACCACAATTTGGTAGTTCTAACTTAAAAACAGCACGTCCTCGTACGTTGCTGATGTGTTTCACACGTTTAACTTAATAACTGAATAAATAAAGTCTTACATTCAGAGCTTCAATCTAACAGGCTGTTGTTTAAATGCAGGCTACATGAAGCTGAAATTCGGCACCTTTGTCTTTATAATGTAAAATATAAAAAGGTGTCAGAGTTGAGAGTTGGCAGCTGAGTTGTCTCCTGTGTTCTCCTTCAGTTCTTCAATTAGAAGCAGACTGAAAGCCTCACCTGTTCTTTGTGAGTTCACCTGTAGGAGGCTGCAGTCCAACTTTTAGTGACAGGTATTCTATAAAAAGAGAGGAGGAAGATATTAAGAAGATCAAGTTTATTATGATAATTGTACCTACAGCTTCCTGTGCTGTAACATGTCCTACGTTATGTCTGGTGTTTACCTCCCTTGAAAAGAGTTACAATCTGAACTCTATTTATTCTTTAACACATCTCTCGTGTTGTTAAACTTAAAAAACACAAAAAACAAATGATTAGATAACAGAGTATTTTGCTTTGAATTGAAAAGATTGTTAATAATTAATGTGTTTCTTTGTTTCAGTGGAGAATCGATGAGAAACCAGTGAAAATCGATAAATGGGACGGAGCGGCGGTGAAGAACTCTCTGGATGATGCTGCCAAGAAGGCAAGCGTTCATGCTTTTATTGTGAAAAATGCTTAGCCTCTCAGTCATCAGTAATCTGTGTGGTCATCGATTGATCAGGTCTGAGCCTGCGGTGTGCTGCTGTGCCCCCTTCAGGTGCTGCTGGAGAAGTTCGGTTACGTGGAGAACTTTCGGCTGGTGGACGGCCGGCTGGTGATCTGCACCGTGTCCTGCCTGTTCGCCATGCTGGCTCTGGTCTGGGACTACCTGCACCCCTTCCCTGAGTCCAGACCCGTCCTCGCCTGCTGTGTCATCTCATATCCTTCCACCACAGACAGGAAGTCCACCTGAGAGCGCCTGCTGTGATGTCACTGATCTGTTAGAATCAGAAATCAGTTCTTCTTCAGTTCTTCTTCTCTGCTCCCAAACTGCAGCTACACAGGAAGCTGCTCCGTGCAGCCACCATGAAGGTGTCATGGCGGCCACCTGTAACGACTGCTTCAGAGCAGAGAAGAAGAACTGATATCTGTGCCTTTGTTACGTTACCATAGAAACGTGTGTGTGTGTGTCTGTATGTGCGCTCCTTAACTCTCCTCCATCACGTACTTCATCATGATGGGGATCCTGACTCTCTACACGTCCTACAAAGAGAAGAACATCTTCCTGGTGGCCCTGCAGAAGGACCCGGCCGGGATGGATCCCGATCACGTCTGGCAGCTCTCCTCCTCTCTCAAAAGGTCAGAATCATTACCCAGCATGCACTCTGGCGGAGCAGCCTCATTTAGTTCTTAGTATGTCAGAGTGATGGAGGAAGAAGTCAGACTGACTAAACATTCCTCCTCTACTCTGCTACTCGGGAACAGAACGCTGCAGGAGCCCCATTTGTCCACAGAGCTGTCAATCATGAGGCCACGCCCCCTTTTTATAGCATCAAATAACTAATTAAAAGTAAACTTGTCAGAAAAATGAACACTGTGACATAAATCAGCACGATAAGAACTAACTATAATGACAGAAACCATGTTGGAGAAAAATGTATTTGACGTGTATTTTGATTTTATAGTTTGACTCATGTCCCATCTGTTAACATGGAGGAGGCGGGCTTTATGAGCTATACTGCAGCCAGTCAGCAGGGGGCGACAGAGAGGGTTTGGCTTCATGCTGTACATCTTTGTATACAGGCTGTGGTCGGTTCGGTTCAGGCACAGGAACATAAATAACATGATAAACAGGAAAACGGACTTGTGTTTAGACAGTGAACCAATCAGGGTGCGGTTTACTGCACTGTCAGGACTTGGCTGAATTCCTGTGCAAGTTATCGTCGTGTTGGTGTCTGATGTTCTGCGTCGTGTCTCTCAGGTTCGATGACCTGTACACGCTCAGGGTGTCCTTCGCCGACGGCCACTCAAAGAACTGGAGGGAGGCCGAGTTCACCAAGTCGGTGTCGGTGTTCTTCGACGAGGACGGGACGCTGGTGATGGACCAGTTTGAGAAGTGTGTTTCTAAACTCCACGACACGCTGGCCACAGACAAGAAGACCAAATAACACACACGCACACACGCACACACACACACACACACACACACGAAACTTGTCACAACGGTTTGATTGCTCACAATAACGGAGGAGTTCCTGTTTTTATTTGATGTTTTGTAGTTCACTGTTCTGTTTAATGTCTCTGCCGCTTTAAGAGCTCATTTAATCATTCTGTTATCAACGTTTTGACGGTTTAAGTGTAAATATGGTTCTCTGGTGAAACATTTACACTCGGGAGGATGTCGTCAGTATTTCTCTTCTAAAACATTTCAGCTCCTCTAAAGTTCCTGTTGGAGATTTAAACGTGCGTCTGGTGAGGCTGCGTTCCATCACTCGGTATCCTGATAGAATACAACACTCAGACTGTGACATGTCTCTGGTGGGCGGAGCCATATGAGGGACGCCTCTCTGACCTGTGGTGTAAAGAGCTCAGCCTGACTCGACCTCCACACACACATCATGTTCATGGGGGGGGTCTGATTACAGTGTAATAAAGCTACAGATGATTATTTGAGCCCGAACCAGGATCTGTTTCTGTCTGTTCTCTGACTCTGTCCCTGTGTGATGAGGTTTATAGAGATGCATTCTGTGAGGTCTGTGGGGTGAAAGAGACGTCTCAAAGGTCATCGAGGTGAAACAGCATGTCACCGTTCACTCTGTCAGCAGGAGGAAGTGAACTGCAGCAGCCGTGATGAAGAAATAAAACCAGAGTAAAAACATTTAATGCTTCCGTTTTTCTGCCTGATGCTGGACACAGACGTCGGCCATGTTGGTGCCTCACAACAGGAAGTGACTGAATGTGGAGCACGCTTTATTTTGAAGATGTAGTTTGTGTGTGTAACCTCTGTGAAACATTAAAGATGGATTCTGTTACAGAGACTTCAGAGCGGGTCAGTTTCTGAATGTTTGAAGGATGCTCACCGCAGCCAATCAGGAGGCAGCTGCAATTACACGGCTCAGCCAGCAGGCGGCGCTGTGCCTCTATTCTGATGTGGTCTGCAGTTGATGTGTGGTGTGCTCATCACAGCTCACACACATTTATCAGATTCAAACTTTAAACTCGTGTGTGGATGTGAGTCATTCACAAAGTAAGAGTCTGAAGTGCTTAGCTTGGATAAAGTGCTGATGAAGGACGAGATAAAGAAAGCAAACATGAAACTCATGTCGATTCATCAAAAGGAAGTAACGTTTAAAGAACAGAAACCAGGTTAAAACGTCGGCTCGCTCTCAGGAGAACTACAAGCTTCTCATCAGCTCAGAGACCTCGAGTTACGGGGGGGCCGAGTTATTCTGTTAACTTGTTTCGTTGAAATTTACAGCAAACAGTTTTTATAACAAAAACGGGGGATTGTAATTAAAGAGTCACCGTCAGGCTGTTACTCATATACTTTATGTGTTCATCATCCAAAGGAGGGCGGTTAGAGGACACTTTGAGTCCATCTTTAAATCTTTACATGAAATCTTGTTTTGTTAACATGTTTGTTGTAAAATAAATATAATTTAAATAATGTATGTTTGATTAAGCGACCCTTCTCTTTCTTTGACAGCGATGTTTGATGTGTTTAAAGTGAGATCAGGTCGTGTTTCACTCTGCAGGATTTCATCTCCCCCGTGTCTCTGCGCCGTTTAAAGGTTTCAAATGTTTCGATTAACCAGAATCTAAGAAATATAAAACTTTAGTCTGAAGCTGTTTCACAGGCTCACACTTCCACCTGTCAGCAGTCATTTTAAAGCCTTCCTGCTGCACAGAGGGCGGGGCCTGCATGGGGTGGGCGTGGTCAGTGTACAGGTGGGCGTGGCCAGCAGGCAGAGCAGCTGTGTGTCTGTGAGCAGGGATCAGATGAGAGCGAGCGGAGCAGACAGTCAGAGTGCTGCTGTCTCTCGGCCATGGCCTGTCTGATGGCCGCCTGGTCCGTCCACAACCCCACCGTCACCAACTCCATCATCATGGTGAGTACTGAGGACACACACACACACACACACACACACACACACACACTGAGACACACTGAGACACACTAAGACACACACACACACACTGAGACACAGAGACACACAGGGACACACAGAGACACACTGAGACACACACACACACACAGAGACACACTGAGACACACAGAGACAAACAGAGACACACACACACACACACACGGAGACACACTGAGAGACACACACACACACACACACACACACACACAGAGACACACTGAGAGACACACACACACACACACACACACACAGAGACACACTGAGACAAACAGAGACACACTAAGAGACACACACACACAGAGACACAAGAGACACAAGAGACACACCGAGACACAAAGAGACACACTGAGAGACACACACACACACACACACACACACACACAGAGACACACAGAGACACACTGAGACATACAGAGACACACACACACACAGAGACACACTGAGAGACACACACACACACACACACACACACACACACACAGAGAGACACACTGAGACAAACAGAGACACACTAAGAGACACACACACACAGACACACAGAGACACAAGAGACACACAGAGACACAAGAGACACACAGAGACACAAGAGACACACAGAGACACACAGAGACACACTGAGACACACACAGAGACACAAGAGACACACAGAGACACACAGAGACACACACAGAGACACAAGAGACACACAGAGACACACAGAGACACAAAGAGACACACTGAGACACAAGAGACACACAGAGACACACAGAGACACAAAGAGACACACTGAGACACAAGAGACACACAGAGACACACAGAGACACAAAGAGACACACTGAGACACAAGAGACACACAGAGACACACAGAGACACACTGAGACACACACACAGACACACACAGAGACACAAGAGACACACAGAGACACAAGAGACACACAGAGACACAAGAGACACACAGAGACACACAGAGACACACTGAGACACACACAGAGACACAAGAGACACACAGAGACACACAGAGACACACACAGAGACACAAGAGACACACAGAGACACACAGAGACACAAGAGACACACAGAGACACACAGGGACACACACAGAGACACAAGAGACACACAGAGACACACAGAGACACAAGAGACACACAGAGACACACAGAGACACACTGAGACACAAGAGACACACAGAGACACACTGAGACACAAGAGACACACAGAGACACACAGAGACACAAGAGACACACAGAGACACAAGAGACACAGAGAGACACACAGAGACACACAGAGACACACACAGAGACACAAGAGACACACAGAGACACAAGAGACACACAGAGACACACAGAGACACACACAGAGACACAAGAGACACACAGAGACACACAGAGACACAAGAGACACACAGAGACACACAGAGACACACACAGAGACACAAGAGACACACAGAGACACACAGAGACACAAGAGACACACAGAGACACAAGAGACACACAGAGACACACTGAGACACAAGAGACACACAGAGACACACAGAGACACAAGAGACACACAGAGACACACTGAGACACAAGAGACACACAGAGACACACAGAGACACAAGAGACACACAGAGACACACTGAGACACAAGAGACACACAGAGACACACTGAGACACACTGAGACACAAGAGACACACAGGGACACACAGGGACACACAGAGACACACTGAGACACAAGAGACACACAGAGACACACAGGGACACACAGGGACACACTGAGACACACTGAGACACAAGAGACAACAGAGACACACAGAGACACAAAGAGACACAAAGAGACACACTGAGACACACAGAGACACACAGAGACACACAGAGACACAAGAGACACACAGAGACACACAGGGACACACTGAGACACACTGAGACACAAGAGACACACTGAGACACACAGAGACACACAGAGACACAAGAGACACACAGAGACACACAGGGACACACTGAGACACACTGAGACACACAGAGACACACTGAGACACAAGAGACACACAGAGACACACAGGGACACACAGAGACACACAGAGACACACTGAGACACACAGGGACACACAGGGACACACAGAGACACAAGAGACACACAGAGACACACAGAGACACACAGAGACACACAGGGACACACAGAGACACACAGGGACACACAGGGACACACAGAGACACACAGAGACACACAGGGAGTGTTAGTGTAAATGATTCATTTCTACGTTTAAGAGGGCTTTCTTCGGCCGCTGGTGTGTTCATGGACTCCTCAATGTTACAACACATTCACCGTCTCTGACTTCAGCACGCAATGAATCCTGGGAAAGGTTTCTTAAAGGATGCAACAGATGGATCCTCCACATTCAGGAAAGATGGCCGCCTTTACGGGAGCGTTGGGAACAGGACGGCCTCGGCCCTCATGTTGTCCTTACATCTTATTGTTGTGTATTCTGTGCGACGTGCGGTGTGAGTGATTCATGGCTGTCTGTATGCGCTCTCTGTGAGCGTGTGGATCGTTAGATTATTTATTGATCAGTGTGACAGCAGAGAAGCTGAACGTATGCAGCACTCGAGCCAAAACTGACTTACAGAGACAAATTTATCTTTGAAACACATCTTCAGCACATTTCCCAGGATGCACCTCTTCTTTGTAATCCAGGAAGCTGAACATGAAGATGTTGTGTTTCTCTAGAAGCTGTTTGTTGTGAAGAGTGGAGCACTCTGTATGTGACGAGTCAGGAGATGTGCACTTTTAAAATACACCTGACCTGCTTGGACAGGAGTGCGTTCCTGTAGCTGCAGCAGACAGAGCATGAAGCAGACGGTCAGAGAGAGAGAGAGAGAGCGTCCAGAGGAGAGATGATCTTTTCAAACATCAATGAGAGAAAATATTTTAAAGTTGTGAAAACAGTTTAATGTGCTTTTTTCTCTGCGGTGTTTCAGTGATGTTACTGTTGATGACCAGTGAGCTGGTCGGTTAGCACAGATGATGAAGGTGGAGCTGTTTCTGTGCTGAATCACAGCAGCAGTCTGCAGTTTGTCAGCTTTAAATCCTCGGTGACTAAGCTCTTCTCTGTCCGACAGTCACCTCCTCCTCCTCCTCCTCCTCCTCCTCTCTGTGGAGGCAGATTGGTGTCCATATGGAGGAGCAGGACGCTCACACGATGTCCCAAATTACAGAACATCAACTCTCAAGTATCAAACTTGAATGTAAATGTCTAAAAGGTTTATAAGTTTTGGACTTGCTCCAGGCGTGCAAAAACACCAGGTCAAAGGTCGTCCACTAAAAGTTCTTGTTGTTTCCACTGACAGGCTCAGATTGTTATTCTAAGTGTGTGACAACATGACAGAAAGGATCCCTACAGAGATAGACCTTTTTGTTACAGAGGAAGATGATTGTTTTAACCACACACAGACGTTACATCGCTCTCTGCACACACACCAGACTCCATTCAGAAAAACACTGATTTAAGCTCACAGGACACAGGAGCTGCTGCTCTGCCTCTGTGTAGATCTGTTGGTTAGTTAGTTAGTTTGTCTTGTTGTGTGTGTTTGACAAATGTTGTGTTTGATCCAAACTAACACAATAACAGAGGCAGACCTGCTTTGTTCACTTTGTGAACTTCTCCCCTCCCTCTGTGATCTGACCCTCAGAACACTAACGGGCCCCCGGACCTCATGTTGGACCCCCGGACGGTGTGTGTTTGTATGGACGAGGTGGTTAACAAGCGGCCGGCGGGCAGCCAGCAGACGCCACTGCTGCAGGGACACCTGAAGAAGGTGGACAACAACCTGACGGAGGCCCAGAAGTTCTCCTCCTTACCACGGAGACCGGCGGTCAACATCGAGTTCAAGGACGTCTCGTACTCGGTCAGAGAGGGCCCCTGGTGGAGGAAGAAAGGTACTGCAACACAACAAGCAGCGAGTGTACATCAGAGCTGCTGGTTATTCATCTCATCACTGATTCATGATAAAGAACATCAAACATCAAGCGCAGTTATAGAATCTGTCGTGTTTTTAACAAAACAAGCTGCCGATTTTAATCTAAAGAAAAGAGAAAATAAAACAAGATCATTTTTAATTTAATTAGGGCTGTCAAAGATAACGCGTTAATAACGCTCTGAGGAAGAGCACTGACACGGTGACAGGAGTCACAGGACATCAGGACGCTCTCTGTCCGCACACAGTCATATGCAGTTCTGTGACGCCATGTCAACATTCCTGCTGTGTATCTCCGTGTGTCCCTATTGTAAAAGCATTGATTGTCTCGGTTTATGAAGCTTATAAAAGGTCATTCGGTATCGATCGATCGCTTTGATCGCTACGTCATTAATAACGTCCCTCGTGCACACGCGGCTCACGTGCTGTGAGAACTGAATTGTGAGAGAAAATATTTAACTTTAGTGACTTAATGAAACAGACTGCTGATGAAGACGGTCAACACAGCAGACAGAGAGACAGACAGGAAGAGGGGGCGGGGCCAGCAGCGGTGCAGAGAGCACAGGTGTGTTGGGGGACTGAAGCAAAGCAAAGTTTTTGAGCGTGCAGAACCTTTGAGGTTATTCTGTAGAATATTCTGGACAGTATTTCTCATTGTTTTGGAATGTTGCAGTAATAATAAACACACATTAGCATAGAGGAAGCGTATTTGTCCATTCTCATGTTGATAAGAGGATTAAAAACGTAATATCTCTTAAAGGTACATTTACAACAGGTAAAAAATGTGCGATTATTCACGAGTCAACTAACTAAGAACAACCATGAGATTAATCGCGATTAAATATTTTACTCGATTGACAGCCCTATTTTTAATACATTTTCAGAACGATTACCCACAAATATTCAGTCCTTCATGTTCTTTTTTAGTAACTCCACCCATTTGGTTTTGTTTTTGTACAATGAGAGGAGGAGGAGACACGTCGGCCATCTTTATATACAGTCAGTGGTTTATACATGTCGAGGAAGCAGCAGTCTGACTCATCACTTCCTGTGGCCCCTTCACAGTTAAAGTTTTTTCACTGGGTGTACGTGTGCTGAGTCTACATTATTAACACCTGCAGCTGAGAGGGTTCTCTCAGTTCGGTCACGCACGCTGACTCTGGGTCAGTGACCTGCTGCTGATCTTTGTGAGCTACATGAGTAAAAGTTAAAAAAAAAGCTTTGACTTTTAAAATGTGTCTGACAGTCAGTCAGAGACGTTTGAATGTGAGCAGCTCACTGATGTAATCACAGCTGATCTGAGGTCTGTTTGCTGCGTCCAGAACCTGAAGGGACAGCCTGAAGGTCCACTGCAGTCACAAACGATCAGTTACCATCAGAGAAGCTTGAGGAGAGTTTGCAGAGATCAGCAGCTGCTGAACGTTTGAAGTGACATTGACTTCATGTGTGAGAGGACTGAAATCAGTCAGTGATGTGCAGGTGGGATCATGAGGTGAGATCTCGGCTTCTCGACACGATCAAATCTCTGCTCATCAAAACATTCACAGAAACTCTGACAGCTGTCACGTCAGTGTGGTCGAGCTGAGGGACCTAAAAGGCAAATACAAGGAAGTACAACAGTTTATGCAACAGTTTATTATTATCAGAGTGATTTAGGATGCTGTGTGTGAGTGTGTGTGTGTGTGTGGGATTATCAGGCTGTAATCTGTTAATCTCCGTCAGGGTCCACTGCTGTAAATAGCTGCAGGTCAGATTAGAAGGCGCTCTGTCGCTTACAGCCGACAAAATAAAACACAAACAACAGAAAAAGTCACCTGATGATGTTTCTGCAGTTTGTGTTTGAAGAGACGAAACTCCTCCTGTCAGTCTGAGCTCAGGGCTGACTGCCCTCCAGAAGTTAACCCCACACCCTGTTCAGACGGAGCAGACACCATGTCTTAAACCTACACTCTTTTTAATGGCCAGCAGGGGGCGACTCCACAGGTTGCAAAAAGATTGCTGACCAATCTATTGCTAGCGTTAGCTGATAACTTAGCATTTTCTAACCCCTCACTCCTCTCCAGCTCCCCCTCTTGTCCACGAATGGTCACGTCTGGCTCCTATAAAGAAACATGAAGGCGACGGATAAACAGGCCTCAGAACCGTGGCCTCAGAACCGTGTCCATGTCTCAGGGCTACAACCACTTGTTACTGAACATCCAGCTCCTCAGCTAACACACAGATGTGACAGAGGCAGATTGTGACTTCTTATGTTTGCAAGACTTTTTGAAAGTTTTTATCCTTAGCAGTCTGCCTCTCTCTAATATCCTGAGCAGCCGTCACATAAAGAACAATGAGTTAAATAAGCAAAACACCAGGTCAAGTAAAAGAGGGGAAATTAAAACTGAAAGATTTATTTAAGGATCTTTTTAACTCGTGCTCTGATTTGTCTTTGAGCAGCTCGGACGTGAAAACCACATTCTGGAGGGGAAACCTCGTGTCATGTTTCAGCTCTTCAGACAAAAGATGTGGAACACAAAGAGTTCAGGCTGCAGGTTCCTGTATCTGTGACAGAATCTTGTTTTATCAGCCTGCAGAGCAACTTCCATCCATTAAACATGAAAATATCAGCTGGTATTTTACATCGCTCTCTTCAAAGCCTCCAGAACTACGCTGACAAAAACAGTCATTTTACCTCTCAGGACACAGGAGTCTCTGGTCTGATAGTTAAGTTTGTTTGTGTTTTGTGTTACTTTGCTGATACGTTGAATGGTTTGCTTGAACCTTTTATATTTATTATTATAAATATATAATTATAATATTATTAAGTTTAAAAGGCTAACTGCTGTCTTTTTAAACCTGGGTCCTATTTTTGTTCAGTATATTTTTGACTTCTTAATGACGAATAGGTAGAAAAACATTTTCGAACATCTCTCTTTAAAGACACCAGACTCCATTGACAAAATCGATAATTTTACCCCTGTCACAGGAGTCGAGGTCTGCCTCTGTTATTGTGACACACAAAACAACACAAACTAACCAACAGATCTACGCACAGGCAGAGCAGCAGCTCCTGTGTACTGTGAGCTTAAATCATTGCTTTTATGAATGGAGTCTGGTGTGTTTGCAGAGAGCGATGTAACGTCTGTGTGTGGTTAAAAAAATCATCTTCCTCTGAATAACAATCTGAGCCTGACAGTGGAAACAACAAGACCTTTTAGTGGACGACCTTTGGTCCGGTGCACTGTAGCATACTGTGGTGCACTGTGGTGCACTTTAGTATACTTTGGTGCACTGTGGTGCACTGTAGTATACTGTGGTGTACTGTAGTATACTGTGGTGTACTGTGGTGTACTGTAGTATACTGTGGTGTACTGTGGTGTACTGTAGTATACTGTGGTGCACTGTGGTGCACTGTAGTATACTGTGGTGTACTGTGGTGCACTGTAGTATACTGTGGTGTACTGTGGTATACTTTGGTGCACTGTGGTGTACTGTGGTGTACTGTAGTATACTGTGGTGTACTGTGGTGCACTGTAGTATACTGTGGTGTACTGTGGTGTACTGTAGTATACTGTGGTGTACTGTGGTATACTTTGGTGCACTGTGGTGTACTGTGGTGTACTGTAGTATACTGTGGTGTACTGTGGTATACTTTGGTGTACTGTGGTGCACTGTAGTATACTGTGGTGTACTGTGGTGTACTGTGGTGTACTGTGGTGCACTGTAGTATACTGTGGTGCACTTTAGTATACTGTGGTGCACTGTGGTGTACTGTGGTGTACTGTAGTATACTGTGGTGCACTTTAGTATACTGTGGTGCACTGTGGTGTACTGTGGTGTACTGTAGTATACTGTGGTGCACTGTAGTATACTGTGGTGCACTGTGGTGTACTGTGGTGTACTGTAGTATACTGTGGTGTACTGTGGTATACTTTGGTGTACTGTGGTGCACTGTAGTATACTGTGGTGTACTGTGGTGTACTGTGGTGCACTGTAGTATACTGTGGTGCACTTTAGTATACTGTGGTGCACTGTGGTGTACTGTAGTATACTGTGGTGTACTGTGGTGT
This sequence comes from Semicossyphus pulcher, assembly GCF_022749685.1. Lineage (NCBI taxonomy): Eukaryota > Metazoa > Chordata > Actinopteri > Labriformes > Labridae > Semicossyphus > Semicossyphus pulcher. Next base: position 637,798 of record NW_027211692.1, read on the forward strand.
ACTGTGGTGCACTGTAGTATACTGTGGTGTACTGTGGTATACTGTAGTATACTGTGGTGTACTGTGGTGCACTGTAGTATACTGTGGTGTACTGTGGTGCACTGTAGTATACTGTGGTGCACTGTAGTATACTGTGGTGTACTGTGGTGCACTGTAGTATACTGTGGTGCACTGTAGTATACTGTGGTGTACTGTGGTGTACTGTGGTGCACTGTAGTATACTGTGGTGTACTGTGGTGTACTGTGGTGCACTGTAGTATACTGTGGTGTACTGTGGTGCACTGTAGTATACTTTGGTGTACTGTGGTGCACTGTAGTATACTGTGGTGCACTGTAGTATACTGTGGTGTACTGTGGTGCACTGTAGTATACTGTGGTGTACTGTGGTGCACTGTAGTATACTGTGGTGCACTGTGATGCACTGTGGTGTACTGTGGTGTACTGTGGTGCACTGTGGTGTACTGTAGTATACTGTGGTGCACTGTGGTGTACTGTAGTATACTGTGGTGCACTGTAGTATACTGTGGTGTACTGTGGTGCACTGTAGTATACTGTGGTGCACTGTGTTGCACTGTAGTATACTGTGGTGCACTGTGATGCACTGTGGTGTACTGTGGTGTACTGTGGTGCACTGTGGTGTACTGTAGTATACTGTGGTGCACTGTGGTGTACTGTAGTATACTGTGGTGCATTGTGGTGTACTGTGGTGCACTGTGGTGTACTGTGGTGCACTGTGGTGCACAGTAGTATACTGTAGTATACTGTGGTGCACTGTGGTGCACTGTAGTATACTGTGGTGCACTGTAGTATACTGTGGTGCACTGTGGTGCACTGTGGTGCACTGTAGTATACTGTGTTGCACTGTGTTGCACTGTGGTGCACTGTGGTGCACTGTAGTATACTGTGTTCCACTGTGGTGCACTGTAGTATACTGTGGTGTACTGTAGTGTGCAGAGGACAATGACACAGAATAGCTCTCACAAAGTGGGTTCAGACAGTGAGCAGCTGTTTTGTTGTGTTAAGTCTGTAATGAGATGCTGTCGGAGGCTTTAACAGCTCAGGTTTCCAAGAACTCTTTGTTAAGGTTCCTGTCAGAGAACCAGAGTTTCACTCAGACCAGCGCACCTGCTCAGCTGGGAACAACACGCCTCCTCCTGATGAGGATGATGACCAGATGAACTGCTTCTGTCAGCGTGACACACCTGAAGATTCAGATGTTTGATAGAGTGAAGAATGATGGATGAGTTATGATGTCATAACTGGTGAAGCACATGTCGTTCCTGATGCATCATGGGTAATGGTAGCGTGCAGCAGAATGTTAATTAGGTTACTAAATTGACTCTGACCTGGTCATTATCTAAACTACAGATCCATAAATGTTCCTGACGACGTTCAATTTACCTGACAGTCCAACTGAGGGAGGAGAGAACCCAGATATATACACATATATATACATATATGTACATACACATACATAAAGCCTTACCTGGAGTCCCCATGTTTGACCTGTTATCACCTGACCTGAGCTCTTATAACACTGAAACACAAGCAGTGATGTGATGCTCTCATACTAGTTATAATAAGAACGTGTCATATCTATTATGTAAAGTCTAATGATAGATATCTACAACTCACTTCTCATTCATCACAGTCTCAACTACTGATATAAACATGTGACTTCCAACAGTTCCAGTGATTACTGTAGATATCTACCACATGGTCGTATTTGTTCAGTGTAGGACAGGAGACGTGCAGCAATCACAGTCCAACAGAAATATCTACTTAAAATACTCACACCTTTATTGTACACCAACTTACTGAATTACAGTATTTTACTGCAGTACAGTGTTTTAATGCATTACAGTATTTTACTGCAGTACAGTGTTTTAATGCATTACAGTGTTTTACTGCAGTACAGTGTTTTACTGCATTAGAGTGTTTTACTGCAGTACAGTATTTTACTGCAGTACAGTGTTTTACTGCAGTACAGTATTTTACTGCAGTACAGTGTTTTACTGCATTACAGTATTTTACTGCAGTACAGTATTTTACTGCAGTACAGTGTTTTAATGCATTACAGTGTTTTACTGCAGTACAGTATTTTACTGCAGTACAGTGTTTTACTGCATTACAGTATTTTACTGCAGTACAGTATTTTACTGCAGTACAGTGTTTTAATGCATTACAGTGTTTTACTGCAGTACAGTGTTTTACTGCATTAGAGTATTTTACTGCATTACAGTGTTTTAATGCATTAGAGTATTTTACTGCAGTACAGTGTTTTACTGCAGTACAGTGTTTTACTGCATTAGAGTATTTTACTGCATTACAGTGTTTTACTGCAGTACAGTGTTTTACTGCAGTACAGTGTTTTACTGCAGTAGAGTATTTTACTGCAGTACAGTATTTTACTGCAGTACAGTGTTTTAATGCATTACAGTGTTTTACTGCAGTACAGTGTTTTACTGCAGTACAGTGTTTTACTGCATTACAGTGTTTTAATGCATTAGAGTATTTTACTGCAGTACAGTGTTTTACTGCAGTACAATGTTTTACTGCATTAGAGTATTTTACTGCAGTACAGTATTTTACCGCAGTACAGTGTTTTACTGCAGTACAGTATTTTACTGCATTACAGTGTTTTACTGCAGTACAGTGTTTTACTGCAGTAGAGTATTTTACTGCAGTACAGTGTTTTACTGCAGTACAATGTTTTACTGCATTAGAGTATTTTACTGCAGTACAGTGTTTTACTGCAGTACAGTATTTTACTGCATTACAGTGTTTTACTGCAGTACAGTGTTTTACTGCAGTAGAGTATTTTACTGCAGTACAGTATTTTACTGCAGTACAGTATTTTACCGCAGTACAGTGTTTTACTGCAGTACAGTATTTTACTGCATTACAGTGTTTTACTGCAGTACAGTGTTTTACTGCAGTACAGTATTTTACTGCATTACAGTGTTTTACTGCATTAGAGTATTTTACTGCATTACAGTGTTTATTGCAGTACAGTGTTTTACTGCAGTAGAGTATTTTACTGCATTACAGTGTTTTACTGCATTACAGTGTTTACTGCAGTAGAGTATTTTACTGCATTACAGTGTTTTACTGCAGTGCAGTAAGTATTACTGCGGTGGAGGTAACTGTCGGTCAGAGCAGATTACACCAGATTAATTCTGATAATCTTGTTAAACAGCGTTCAGCTTCCATCAGCAGATAAACACTGCAGCGGTTACTGCAGGACAACATCAACATCAACATCTTCATCTTCATCATTTTAATATTTATCATCAGCATCTCTGGTGTCCAGTGGTGTAGTTAGCTAGAAGGGATCATGACCTGTAATCTTTGTTATATTCACCTTTTGCTCTAAAGACACAGAACAAACCTGAACGAAGCGGAGAGCGTTCAGTGAGAGGAGACAGACCTTTGTTTGTGTTTCAAAAGAAAACAAAGGTGTTCTCAGGTGTTCTCAGGTATTCTCAGGTGTTCTCACTGTGACTGTTTGGTTCACACCAGAATTTGATGAAATAATTAAAAGAAGACTTTCTCAGGTACAGATGCTCTGAAAACAGGGTGAAATAAATCTGTAATAATCAGAACACTGATTAACATACTGAAAGTTTCCATGGTCATGATGTTGCAGAATTCAGGTGAGTCCAGGTTTGTGGGTGTTTCTCTGAGAGTTAATGTGAATCTGATTCAGGTGAAACCAAACGTACTGTAACCTGAACTCGTGGACTCGAGCACAAAGAGCGGCTCTCAGGCCGGCTGGGAACCTGCAGACTGAATGTTTCTGTTCTGTCTCAGGTTTCAAGACTCTGCTCAAAGGGATCTCTGGGAAGTTTACCAGCAGGAACCTGGTGGCCATCATGGGGCCCTCAGGAGCCGGGAAGTCCACCCTCATGAATATCCTGGCTGGGTACAGGTGGGTACTGACCCGCTGAGACACAATGACATCATTAAAACAGCTTCAGTCACCATGTGATGAGCCCTCATGAAGCATGGCGCAGTAGAGTAACAACTATTTATCTGCATTTTACGGTTAAATGACAAGTTTTAAGCCAATTTTTTATTAATGACACTGGTGGCCACTGAGTGAACTGCAGTAAGGATCCTGTTGCTCGCACTCTGTAGGTGTGAGGCAGCATCCTGCGCATGGGGTAAAAAGCAGTGATAGTGATAGTGTAGTCAAGTATCATTGTGGTCCAGTATCGGTGTAGTCCAGCATCATTGTGGTCCAGCATCATTGTGGTCCAGTATCGGTATAGTCCAGTATCATTGTAGTCCAGTATCATTGTCCAGTATCAGTAACATTGAGGTCCAGTATCATTGTAGTACAGTATCAGTAACATTGAGGTCCAGTATCATTGTAGCCCAGTATCATTGTAGTCCAGTATCAGTAACATTGAGGTCCAGTATCATTGTAGTCCAGTATCAGTGTAGTCCAGTATCATTGTAGTCCAGTATCACTGTAGTCCAGTATCACTGTAGTCCAGTATTATTGTAGTCCTGTATCAGTGTAGTCCAGTATTATTGTAGTCCAGTATCACTGTAGTCCAGTATCATTGTAGTCCAGTATCACTGTAGTCCAGTATTATTGTAGTCCTGTATCAGTGTAGTCCAGTATTATTGTAGTCAAGTATCACTGTAGTCCAGTATCATTGTAGTCCAGTATTATTGTAGTCCAGTATCATTGTAGTCCAGTATTGTTGTAGTCCAGTATCATTGTGGTCCAGTATCGGTATAGTCCAGCATCATTGTGGTCCAGTATTGTTGTAGTCCAGTATTAATGTGGTCCAGTATCATTGTAGTCCAGTATTGGCATAGTCCAGTAACATTGAGGTCCAGTATCATTGTAGTCCAGTATCAGTGTAGTCCAGTATCAGTAACATTGAGGTCCAGTATCATTGTAGTCCAGTATCAATGTAGTCCAGTATCCAGGAGGCTCTACAACTATCTAATCAACGGGACAAAAGAAAAGGCTCACCTAAACAGGAGGCTCTACAACTATCTAATACTTATTAAACACAAAATCGCTCCAAAAGGGAGGAAAGAAAACAGTTTACAAAATAACGCAAAATCGACGCTAAACTAGAAAACTTTAACAAACGAAAAATCACTCTCAAAGGAGGAAACAGAAAACAACTTACGTGGCGTAGCAAAAAACTCTTGACAAAATCGACTATGACTGTGGATAAGGGCTTGGGTGCACGGACAAGGACGAAACACTTTGGCAAAAGACAAAGGGGAGACGCACACTATAAGCACATGAGGGAAATGGGGAACAGGTGGAAACAATCAGGGATCAGGGGAGACAATCAGACCGGTGACACATGAGGAAGGGCAAGTGACCTGAAATGAGAGGAGAGTTAGGTTTCAAAATAAAACAGGAAGTTACGAGACAAAAATCCAAGACAAGACAAACCTCACCGCAGTGTGACAGTATCATTGTAGTCCAGTATCATTGTAGTCCAGTATCAGTAACATTGAGGTCCAGTATCATTGTAGTCCAGTATCAGTGTAGTCCAGTATCACTGTAGTCCAGTATTATTGTAGTCCTGTATCAGTGTAGTCCAGTATTATTGTAGTCAAGTATCACTGTAGTACAGTATCATTGTAGTCCAGTATCAGTGTAGTCCAGTATTATTGTAGTCCAGTATCATTGTAGTCCAGTATTGGTGTAATCCAGTATTAATGTGGTCCAGTATCATTGTAGTCCAGTATTGTTGTAGTCCAGTATCATTGTGGTCCAGTATCGGTATAGTCCAGCATCATTGTGGTCCAGTATTGTTGTAGTCCAGTATTAATGTGGTCCAGTATCATTGTAGTCCAGTATTGTTGTAGTCCAGTATCATTGCAGTCCAGTATTGGTATAGTCCAGTAACATTGAGGTCCAGTATCATTGTAGTCCAGTATATTTGTAGTCCAGTATCTTTGTAGTCCAGTATCATTGTAGTCCAGTATCATTGCACTCCAGTATCAGTAACATTGAGGTCCAGTATCATTGTAGTCCAGTATCAGTAACATTGAGGTCCAGTATCATTGTAGTCCAGTATCATTGCACTCCAGTATCAGTAACATTGAGGTCCAGTATCATTGTAGTCTAGTATCAGTAACGTTGAGGTCCAGTATCATTGTAGTCTAGTATCAGTAACATTGAGGTCCAGTATCGGTGTAGTCCAGTATCATTTTAGTCCAGTATCAGTGTAGTCCAGTATCATTGTAGTCCAGTATCATTTGAGTAGACGGTAGCTCAGTCTGTAGGGGCTTGGCTTGGGAACCGGAGGATGGTTAAAGTTCTTTCCTGTGCACTGTCGAAGAGCAAGGCACCGAATCCCCCGACTGCTCAGGGCGCGTGTCCACGTGCAGCCCCCTCACTCTGACATCTCTCTATTAGTGCATGTCCATAGAGTCCTGTTTGTGCATGTGTGTAATAATAACAGACCTAACCTAACCTTGTATTTCCCTTAATAAAGTATGTCTTCTTCTTCTTCTTCTTCTTCTTCTTCTTCTTCATTGTGTGTTTGTGTCTGTGTGAGCAGGGAGACGGGGATGAAGGGGGAGATTCTGATCAACAGTCAGCCCAGAGACCTGCGCTCCTTCAGGAAGGTGTCCTGTTACATCATGCAGGACGACATGCTGCTGCCTCACCTCACCGTGCAGGAGGCCATGATGGTACACTCTTCTTCTTCACGTTGTGTTACGACTGACAGCTGCACAGTCACATGACTGTCGCTTACATGTCTGTTTAACATGTGACTCAGAGTGTAGAGACGTAAACAAGATGGAGGACAGAAAATAAAGAGACAGATGATTTAAACAGAGTTTTGAGTGTTACAGCCAGAGGTGGAAGGAGAACGAAATTCTTTACTGAAGTAAAAATACAAATCACCACATTGTAAAAATACTCTTTACAGCTGGAATATGACGCAGGTTAAAGGTCAATATTAAACTACTGAGAGGTCAGTGGAGGCTGTATCACTGCCTAACTCAGCTACTGATCTGGCCGATGACAAGCTGGCAATTAAATCGTCTAGGATAGGCTGGATGTTAGGTTCTGAGACTGGTAACAAGCACAACATGGCTAGCTTTCAAATGGAAGGGCTACTGACTTGGCTAGTAATTAGCTAAGTGGCCAAGGTAGGTCACTAGTGCAGAGGCTAACAGCCACAGGAACAGCTTCTGTCTTGGTAGTCACTAGCCTTCGATGCTTGTTACTAGCATGCAGATGCTACTAACCCTCCAGAAAGGCTAATGGATTGTGCATTCATCAGCATCAAAGCATAGTCAGTAGGATGCCGAGACTAGTAACCCATTGTCTGAGCAATCTGCCTGAATATTTATAGAGACTAGCTGAGGCTGATTTCATCAGCTTCTGACTGGATGTTAACTTCTGAAGATGATCACTAGCATGGCAAGGCTAGCAACACACTTGATTTGCTACTAGCTAGGCTTGACATTACCTACCAAGGCTTGTAACTGGACAGCCAAAACTAACAAAGAAATTAAATGGCTTCTGGCTAGATGAACATTAGTTTCAAAGGCTGGTAACTCGCACGCTGAGGCTAACAACCTGTCACTACCTGGTCCATATGTCCTGCCTTGTTGTTGTCCCACAGAAAACTGCAGATTTAGACAGTCTGGTCACATTTCTGCAGTTCTTGGTTCAGTCTAAACTTTTTAATGTGTGTGTGTGCGTGTGTGTGTGTGTGTGTGTGTGTGTGTGTGTGTGTGTGTGTGTGTGTGTGTGCGTGGTGTGTGTGTGTGTGTGTGTGTGTATGTGTGCGTGTGTGTGTGTGCGTGGTGTGTGTGTGTGTGCTGCACTCATGACTCTGGTCTCTGCAGGTCTCAGCCAACCTGAAGCTGCAGGAGAAGGAGGAGGCTCGTAGAGAGATGGTGAGTCATGATCCCTGACGACAACTTCCTGGTCATGTGTTTGTCTCAGTGGTTAAAGCAGTTCTGTGTGTGTGTGTGTGTGTGTGTGTGTGTGTGTGTGTGTGTGTCAGGTCCGGGAGATCCTGATGGCTCTGGGGTTACTGGACTGTGCTAAAACCCGGACGTCTCACCTGTCGGGGGGTCAGAGGAAGAGACTGGCCATCGCTCTGGAGCTGGTCAATAATCCCCCGGTCATGTTCTTCGATGAACCCACCAGGTGAGGGTCAGAGTCCCTGAAGATGTCTGCTCTGTGGTCTGTCTGATTCAGCTTCAGTCTGCTGATGGAAATGTTTGTAGGTTTAGTTAAATTTTGTTGTTTGATTCAACAAAACCTAAAGTCTTTAGCCCAGTTTTCATCATCGATATTTTTAGTTTTCTTATCGCACAGAGGGCTGGAGGAGACAGGCTTAACTTGAGAGACATGAAAGGTGGGATGGATGCGAAGAGAGGCAGGGAGTTTGAGGCGAACAGCACAGAGGTTAATAATGGACTCAATGACAAAGGGGCCAATAAAACGGGGAGACAATTTCCTGGACTCAACTTTAAGGGAAAGATTCTTGGAATTGAGCCAAACCTTCTGACCAGGGATGTAACTGGGAGCTGGGATGCGACGGCGGTTAGCCTGCTTTTGCATACGAGTGGAGGAGCGGAGCAGAGCAGCCCTGGCTTGCCTCCAAATCCTGAAGCAGCGACGCATATGGGCTTGGACAGAGGGGACAGCCAGTTCCTTTTCCTGTGTAGAAAACAAGGGGGGTTGATAACCAAGAGCACAAAGAAAGGGGGACATACCGGAGGATGCGCTCGGCAAGGTGTTATGCGCGTACTCCACCCAGGGAAGCAGGGAGCTCCAGGAGGATTGATTAGAGGAGATAACACAGCGAAGCGCAGCCTCCATATCCTGATTGGCTCTCTCCGTCTGGCCATTAGTCTGAGGATGGTATCCACTGGAAAGGCTAGTAGTGGCTCCCAAGGCAGAACAGAAGGCTTTCCAGACCTGTGATGTAAACTGGGGACCCCGGTCAGAAACAATGTCCGTGGGTAGTCCATGTAGGCGGAAGACATGCTCCACCAGGAGGTCAGCTGTCTCTCTAGCTGAGGGAAGTTTGGGCAGGGCAAGAAAGTGAACTGACTTAGAAAAACGGTCAATGATGGTGAGTATGACAGTTTTACCGTTTGAAGGGAGGAGACCGGTGACAAAATCCACAGCGATGTGTGACCAGGGGCGACTGGGAACCGGCAAGGGACGAAGGAGGCCAGAGCTGGGCTTGGTTGAAGTCTTGAACTGAGCACATACAGAACAGGCAGAGATGAAAGAGCGTGTGTCAACCTCCATGGTGGGACACCAGAACCGTCGGCGTAGAAAGGCCAGGGTCCGGTTGAGACCGGGATGGCACGTGAATCGGGAGGAGTGGGCCCATTGGAGGACCTGTGAGCGCACAGAATCAGGGACAAAGAGACGATTAATAGGGCCATTACCTGGGTCAGCCTGGTGGTTCTGGGCCCACTTAACCACAGATTCTATCACCCAAAAGACAGCTGCGAGAAAACAGGTGGTAGGCAGGATGGACTCCGGATCGGAACTGATCACTTCAGGAGAGAACTGGCGTGACAGAGCATCAGGCTTGACATTGCGGGAACCTGGGCGATAGGTAAGGGTAAAGTTAAATCTGCTAAAATATAAAGCCCACCTGGCTTGTCTAGAGTTCAGCCTCCTGGCAGATTGGATGTAAGACAGATTCTTGTGGTCTGTCCACACCATAAAAGGCTGGTCCGCTCCTTTCAGCCAGTGGCACCACTCCTCCAGAGCCAGTTTCACAGCAAGGAGCTCTCGGTTGCCAATATCATAATTCCTCTCTGCAGAGGAGAGTCTGCGGGAGAAAAAGGCACAAGGGTGTAGTTTATTATCAGCAACAGAACGTTGTGACAGGACAGCACCTACCCCTGTGTCTGAAGCGTCCACCTCCACAATGAACTTACGAGCCGGGTCAGGCTGAATCAGGATGGGAGAAGAGGCAAAGCGGTGCTTGAGCTCAGCGAAAGCTTTTTCAGCCCCTGTAGTCCACCGAAAGGAGGAGGAGGTGGAGGTGAGAGCAGTGAGGGGAGCGGCGAGGCGGCTGTAGTTTTAGAAGTTAGCGAATCCCAGAAAACTCTGTAGCTGATCCATCTGCACCTCCCCCTGTGCAATGATGTAACCGAGAAAAGATATTTTAGGAACATGAAATTCACACTTCTCGGCTTTTACAAACAACCTGTTCTCTAGGAGGCGCTGCAGGGCCAGTCGCACATGCTGCTTATGCTCCGAGAGGGTCTTGGAAAAAATCAAGATGTCATCCAAATATACAAAAACCACCCTGTTCAACATGTCACGGAGGACATCATTTACGAGTGCCTGGAACACAGCAGTTGCATTAGTTAAGCCGAAAGTCATTACCAAGTACTCAAAGTGGCCCAAGGGAGTGTTGAATGCTGTCTTCCACTCGTCCCCTTCTCGGATGCAAATGAGATGGTGGGCGTTACGAAGATCCAGTTTAGAAAAAACTGTGGCTCCATGGAGGGGGGCAAAAGCAGAACTGATTAAAGGCAGTGGGTATTTGTTTTTGACTGTAATGTTATTAAGACCACGGAAATCAATACATGGTCTCAGGGTTCCATCTTTCTTGCCAACATAGAAAAAACCAGCACCCACCGGAGATGAGGAGGGACGAATTATTCCTGCCACAAGAGAGTCCTGAATGTACCTCTCCATGGCTTCGTGCTCGGGTCGAGAGAGGTTATAGAGCCGACTGTTAGGAAGAGGTGCACCGGGGAGGAGGTCTATAGCACAGTCATAGGGACGATGAGGCGGTAGGGACATGGCTTGATGTTTGCTGAAGACAGGCGCAAGGTCGTGATAAACCTCTGGGACAGAAGAGAGGTCGGGGGGCTCATACTGGGGTTGTGGCTCAGGAACAGCTGGGGCTAGGGCAGAATGCAAACAGTGGTTATGGCAAAATGTGCTCCAAGAGAGAATTTTTCCTGCCCTCCAGTCAATGTTTGGATTGTGCATCTTAAGCCAGGGAATTCTGAGAACCAGAGGGGTTTGAGGGCACTTGATGACGTGTAACTTGATCTTTTCTTGATGGTTGCCTGATATCCGGAGGGTAATGGGGACCGTTTGGTGAGTAACTCGAGCGAACAGTTGTCCATTTAAAGCTTTAGCCTTAAGGGGAGTGTCCAAGGGCACGATCTCAATTCCTATCTGGCTGACCAAATTATCATCAATAAAGCTTTCATCAGCTCCAGAATCAACAAGGGCAAAAAGGGGTAATGATTGGGAATGCCACTGGAGGGAGGCATGGAGTTGTAGGCGAACGGAAGATTGACTGGATGCTCGGCTCACCAATAATTCTCCCACTACTGGTGAGCCAGCCCTTTTGCTGGATGTTTGGGACAGGTGGAAATGAAGTGGCCAGACTCATCGCAGTAAAGGCAGGACTTAGAAGTTATGCAACAAGCTCGTTCCTCAGGCGTTAATTGGGCTCTGCCTAACTGCATGGGCTCAGGCTCTGGGCTGCTCGTGTGAACTCGGACAAGTTCGGGGTCGCGCCGAGGAGGAGCTGTCATGGAGACGGCATGTTGTTTGGTAGCCCTCTCCCTGCGGTGCTCCCGCAGGCGATTATCAATCTTTATGGCTAGGGATATGAGTTGGTCAAGAGATCCCGGTTCATCTCGGGAGACAAGTTCATATTTAATCACATCATTCAAAGCATTTTGAAAAGCCCCCTGTAGAGCCTCATCATTCCAGCCACACACCGCTGCCAGGGTCCGGAAATCCACAGCCAGCTCAGCAACACTGCGTAACCCCTGCCGGAGAGTAAGCAGCCGTTTTGCAGCGTCTTTACCACGGACAGGGTGGTCAAAAACCTTTTGCATCTCAGCAGTATAGGGTACGTAGGAGAAACACACAGGAGATTGGCTCTCCCACACAGCTGACCCCCAGGCCCGAGCGGATCCAGTCATAGAATTAATCAGATAAGCAATGCGGGAGCGATCAGTGGCGTAAGAGTGGCGCTGCTGCTCAAAAACTCGAGAACACTGCGTCAGAAAAGCTCCGCAGGAGCCAAGGTCTCCATCATACCTTTCTGGAGCAGGTACATAGGGTTCACGGAGGGGAGGAGCTGAAGGAACAGGACCAACAGCTCCGGAGGGCTGAGGTGGTGAGGGGTTTACTGGCTGGGCAATGGCTGCCTGAGCAAGCTGAGTGGATGGAGCAGAAACTTGAT
>NW_027211692.1:655000-735000 GCF_022749685.1 Semicossyphus pulcher
GCAGACTTGAAAGTACATATGTTCTTGCTGTATTGTTATTGATGTTATATTGATATACGTGCGTGTGTGTGTGTGTGTGCGTGTGTGTGTGTGTGCGCGTGTGTGTGTCAGGAGAGCTCGTCATCGTCTGAAGGCTGTCACAGTTTCTCTGCGAGCTGCATGACTCAGTTCTTCATCCTGTTCAGGAGGACGTTCCTCAGCATTCTCAGAGACTCGGTGAGCACCACACACACACACACACACACACACACACACACACACAGGCGCAGAGTAACATGTCCATGCTGTGATTGGTCGAGCAGGTACTGACTCACCTGAGGATCTCGTCCCACATCGGGATCGGTGTTCTGATTGGTCTGCTGTACCTGGGCATCGGGAACGAGGCCAAGAAGGTCCTCAGCAACTCGGGCTTCCTCTTCTTCTCCATGTTGTTCCTCATGTTCGCCGCTCTGATGCCCACCGTGCTCACCTGTGAGCATGCGCGCACACACACACACACACACACACACACACACACACACACACACACACAGTAATTTTGATACTCAGAACAAATGTGAGGCACTTGTGCTTTAATATTTTGACGCATGAATGAAATCGTCAGCAGGTGAATCCAGAATCATGCTCACAGCATGTATAACATCTTTACCTTCATGTTCATGATTTCACTAAAGTGTTTTAAGTTGTAACTGAGCATTTTTACTGTTTCTTCTTTAACTGCTGCAAAAGATTCGAAAACTTCACCCTGTAGTACTGACCTAGCTTAGCTTAGCTTAGCTTAGCTTAGCATAGAGACTGGAAACAGACGAATAGCTTGCATTACAGCTCTAAAGAGTGGTTAACGACTTGCTTAGCTGAGCATGAAGACTGGTATTGCAAGAAATAGCATGCTAGCTTAGCATAAATACGCACAATTGAAAACAGTTAGCTTAGCTTAGCATTAAGACTGGAAACTGTTAAAATGCTGGCTTAATTAAGCATAAAGATACAAAACTAGGAAACAGCTAGTTTAACATAGCATTAAGAGCAGAAACAGAATGAAAGAGCTAGCTTAGCTTAGCGTTTAGAAGGGATACTGGGAAATGGCTACATTAGCTTAGCATAAAGCCTGGAAACAATGTTCTCGTGTACACACAGCAGCTCTGAAGTTGAACGTTTTAATACTTTACTTTGACATTGTGATGATCAGTGAACACATTTGTTTCTGAAGGAACATTTCCAGACTTTTACTTGTATCAGAGTATTTTACCTCGACTGCAGCAAAGGGTCAGAACGCTGCACCACGACAGCATCAGAGAGCGTGAACAAGAGAATTCAGTTTGACTGAATCTGATGTAAATAATCTGTGTGTGTGTGTGTGTGTGTGTGTGTGTGCTGCAGTTCCTCTGGAGATGGGAGTTTTTCTGAGGGAACACCTGAACTACTGGTACAGTCTGAAGGCTTATTACCTGGCCAAAACCATGGCTGACGTCCCCTTCCAGGTAAACGACTCACACACCTGTCAGCAGGTTCTCAGGCTGTGCCGGAAAAGATGTTTCAGAGTGTGGAGTCAAATCGCTGCTAGAAAATAACAGTGTTCAGCCCTGCTGGTGAACTGCCCTGAACGCTTACCTGTCCTCTGTGTCTGCGGTCGTACAGGTAGTATTCCCCGTGGTGTACTGCAGCATTGTGTACTGGATGACGGCTCAGCCTCCAGACGCCGGCCGCTTCTTCCTCTTCCTGTCTCTGGGGGTCCTGACCTCTCTGGTGGCTCAGAGTCTGGGTCTGCTGATCGGAGCCGCGTCCACCTCGCTGCAGGTCAGTTCCTCTCACTTCACCTGTGAGAGCTTGCAGACGGGTGTATTCGCCTGCTGACTGCATTGTGTGTGTATCCTGCAGGTGGCGACGTTTGTTGGTCCGGTCACAGCGATCCCGGTGCTGCTGTTCTCAGGGTTCTTCGTCAGTTTCGACACCATCCCCTGGTACCTGCAGTGGATGTCCTACATCTCCTATGTCAGGTGGGGGTGCTGTTGAGAAACATTTACCATCCAAGAAAGAAACTATTGAAAGGAAATAATAATAGAATAACAATCTGACACTTCCTCCTGATCTGACTTCCTGTCCTTCTGCGTTGTGTCTCAGGTACGGGTTCGAGGGCGTCATCCTGTCCATCTACGGTCTGGACCGAGAGGATCTGCACTGTGACGACGACGACACCTGTCACTTCCAGAAGTCTGAGGCCATCCTGAAGGAGCTGGACATGCTGGACGCCAAACTCTACCTGGACTTCATCGTCCTCGCCATCTTCTTCTTCTCTCTGAGGCTCATCGCTTACTTCGTCCTCCGCTACAAGATCAGCGCTGAGAGGTAGACCAGGGCCAGGACCAGGGCCAGGACCAGGACCAGGACCAGGACCAGGAGGAGTTTCAGGAGAAGAGGATCTGAGCGACTGCTTCCAGCATTTAGAACAAATCTTTAGGCCAAAGTTAGCGTGTAGCTGTGGAGTTTGTCCACTCGCTGACACGTAGCAGAGACGAAGAGAGGAGAGGAGGAGAACGAGCTTAAAGGTGTCTGAGTGTCTTTAGAGGAGGGGAGGACACGTCAGTTAGGAGCTGGTCTCCTGACTGTTTATCTGTGCCACAACCGGAAGGACCACTGCATTAACTGTGCAACGCGACTGGAGAACACCTGATTTTCTTTCACAATAAAAGCCTCTGTGGTCTGTTGGGGGGGGCGCTCTGATTCATTATGTTTTCAAAGTCTCAGGATGGAGACGACGTGTTTGTTAATGTAGTTACTCTCTGAGCTGAGGACACTGTAACTCAGACTGTTCACCAATAAAGTTAAGACCAATGATTTCCTGAATTCAAACTTTATTGACTCCCGCGTCACTGACGGCTTTCTTTCACGACACTGAGGAGAAAATGCAGCTGCCTGACTTTTGAAAGAGCGGGTGTTTTAACTTCAGTAAAATCATTTTAACTGACATTGTCTTGTGTTTAGTTTGTCCTGTAATAATGTACAATAAGACCATCGGGTGGACAGAGCTCCCTGTTACTGCTATGAGCACCACAATCTGCCTCCAGATGTGTGTTCCTCTGCCCTGGTCTGCTCATCTCATATCATAA
The DNA here is from genome assembly GCF_022749685.1 of Semicossyphus pulcher. Classification (NCBI taxonomy): domain Eukaryota; kingdom Metazoa; phylum Chordata; class Actinopteri; order Labriformes; family Labridae; genus Semicossyphus; species Semicossyphus pulcher. The sequence continues at coordinate 658,108 of NW_027211692.1, forward strand.
GTTCTACTGCAGACATTAAAGCTTAAAACACGTGACTGTAAACAAACGTGTTATTAATTCTTTACCAGTTTCAAATAGAAAACGCTCCACGTGCTGCTTATGTCACAGTGTAACGTACTGTTGTCTGCAGAATGAACACTGTTGATTACTAAGTACTTTAATCTCACAGAGACATAAATACATATTTAAGTGTGGAGGGTGAGTTTAGGGTTAGTTAGTTAGTTAGTTTAGTTAGTTTAGCTTGAAGTTTCTTTCTTGTTTGAACTTTTCTCACTTAAATATCTTTTGAATAATATTTGAAGTAAAATCAAATTTCATCTTTTAATCAGTTCAAGTACCTGTAGACCCACGTAAATTACGTATGGAAACATGACGTCACACACGTGAGCGATTAGCCCCGCCCCCTCCCTCAGACCTGCATAACGTTTTTCTTTTTAATATCTGAAGACGAGCTGGAGGTAAAGATCCGGAGCTGCATCACCTGGCAGCGTCCTTTCAGCGGAGGTGAGTTTTAATCGATCAGAATCGATCATTTAAGATCATTTCAGTGATTCAGAAGTAACATAAGTAACATAACTTCAGTAAATGGCCGGCGGAAGTCCCTTCGTGCAGTAGATACGTCAGCTAACATGTTAGCTAACATGGTAGCTAGCTTTGATTAGTAATCCCTGCAGTGACGTAGCGCTCCATCTGCTCTGAGTTTAAAGGTCATTATCTCTGATCAGTGACAACAGAAATATTTATTGATCGTTTTTACTGATTTAGGAGTTTAATAGAAGTTAGAATCTAAAGTTATAAATACAGTTTGTTAGGACAGTCAGCTCTGATGGAAGTATTATATATAAACATAAGTAAAGTACTCATAGGGCTCCATTTCACAATAATATACACCGATCAGCCGTAACATTACGACCACCTGCCTAATATTGTGTAGCTCCCTCTTCTGCCACTGAAACAGCCCTGCCCTGTCGAGGCGTGGGCTCCACGAGACCTGCGAAGGTGTGCTGAGGTATCAGACACCAACAGGTGAGCAGCAGATCCTTTAAGTCCTGTAACCTGCCAGGTGGGGCCTCCGTGGATCGGCATGTTTGTCCAGCACATCCCACAGACGCTCCGTTGGATTAAGATCTGGGGAATTTCTTTGCTCTAGATGCATTGATATTGATCGATGTATCTGAGTGAAACAGTTCTTTATAAAGGGGATCTGTTGTATTGTGATCAGTGAGTCTCACATTTAAACTCTGCAAAGTAAAGCCTAACAGTTATTGTTCTTGTTGAGAAATGTGTTGATTGTTTTATTTCTCGATGTGAAAATGAATGAAAAAAGCCAAAGATGACGTCGTCGTGTTTTGTTTTGGCCACAACCCAAAGATCTTCAGTTTACTGTCAAAGAGGAGGGAAGAGAGCAGACGTGTTCACATTTAAGAAGCTCAAACAGAGAATCTTAACGTGAGTTTATTTTGTTTCATCAGCTGAACGCCGTCGACTGAACCGTCAGTGTGAGACCGAACAGAAATGAACACCTGAAGCCTCAGGACATCAGGTGAGCTTCTTCATCCTGCTGCAGGTAAGAAAGCTGCTCTTCAGCCCTGTCAGGAAAGAGCTGGTGAGTTTGTGCAGGCCGACTTTTCCTGAACATGTCGTCCTAAATCGTTGTGAGGTCTGTGTTCATGTTAGTTTCATCAGCAGTCGAATCCACCTGCTCGTTTGTTTGTCCCACAAGCAGAAGCTGAGCAGTGTGCCTGTAGGATTACTATCACTACATCTCAAAACCTCTCAGCAACATGCAGCCATGGTGGTTTTAAAACTGGGCTCATTTTTGACGTATTTCAGGGTCCAAATGACTGACAGGTACAAAGGTAATGGAGTAGCTCCAGCAGTTGCTTTATACAACTACAATTACAAGTTTGTCGGCACTTTGAATTCTGGTCAGTCTCCTGGAAACAGCCAAACCCGGATTCGTCCATCAGACCGTCAGACAGTGAGGCCAGACTCCACCTCACAAAGAACACGTCTCCACAGCTGCTGCTCTACTTCACTCCAGCCGACACCTGGTCATTAACTTCTTTCCTGAAGCTCCAGACACACATCAGGTGTGCAACAGATACGAGCTGACTTTGACATGCTACATGCTTCAGTTAATCTGTCAGTTAATTAGTAGGTATTTAAATTAACAGCATTCATAGTAATAGAAAAATCTTGATCAGGTATTTCACACACTTCTGTCCTTTGTGGCCGCAGCCTGCGAAACACGACCCGAGCTGGGCTTTGTTATCATTCTAGCTGTGGAACCAAAGTCAGGAGCTAGAAGAGGCTAAAAAGCTGCAGAACCGGTGAGCACTGACCGTGGGTCCAAACCTAAAGGCGAAGCCTTTTACATCAGTGATTTGATTTGATGGGAAATCAATGGTTACTGGAGATTCCTAAAGAAACAATCCAAAGTAAAGCTCAGAAATAGAAACTTAGCACAACTTAATTACCGGAGTCAATCTGTGCTTTGTCCCATCATTACGTAGCTCATTAATGAAGACCCACAGGTCAAAGGTCATTTCAGCCTGTCAACATGTGTGTCCCTGAGGCATCTTCATGTCAGCCACAGTTTCCACTAATTCCCTCTGAAGCAAATTAGTGTCGGAGCTGTTAACCAGTGAGACCAATCAGCCTGAGCGGACCTCACTGGTCCCACTGGTCCTCAGAGGGTCATAATGACCTCCCCTCAGACCGCTCTGACACAACACCTCAGGGTGGACACACTCGTCTGTTTGGTCTAACTAAACTAACTATCGAGAACATTAGTTTAAAGTAATAATCCCGGAGACGTTCATGTAAATAAATGTCTGTACGTCTCTCTCTCTCTCTGAATGAGGTAACACATGGTGACTGAGCCTATGGCCCACTGATGAAAGCCTTTACATTTGCAGTATATAGTATTATTATGGGCTGGGTGTCTGTGGCGGCGCCCAGTTAGTGACGCGTTTTCCATCAGCCAGCAGTGGTTGGTCTGCCAGAGAGGGTAGGCGGAGCTAAGCGGCTGCTTTCCCGCTCTCTGCAAGTGTTGCGAGTAAACAGTAATCTACTACGGCTGAACAAACAAAGAAAAGATGGATGACTACAGATACAACTTCAACAAGAAGTGAAAATCCAAAGAAGAAGAAACAAACTCGACGCTCAGATGAAGCAAACAGTCTGAAAAGGAAAGCGACCGTCAGCCAGGAAAATCAAGAGTTACAGCCGGAGCCGACCGTGGACGTCACACACAGGAAGTGTGCTCCTGCAGTTACCGTTTATCACCATTAGGGGGCGCCCAAGAGAACAAAACTGAGATCTTCTAGATTATAAATTTAACTCGGATATTAATTTAACATCAAACACTTGTACACGCCTGTTGGGCGTGTTTCCTGTCAGTTGTGTTTCCTGTCGGGCGTGTTTCCTGACGGTCGTGTTTCCTGTCGGGCGTGTTTCCTGTCGGGCGTGTTTCCTGTCAGGCGTGTTTCCTGTCAGTTGTGTTTCCTGTCGGGCGTGTTTCCTGTCAGTCGTGTTTCCTATCGGTCGTGTTTCCTGTCAGTTGTGTTTCCTGTCGGGTGTGTTTCCTGACGGTCGTGTTTCCTGTCGGGCGTGTTTCCTGACGGTCGTGTTTCCTGTCGAGCGTGTTTCCTGTCGGGCGTGTTTCCTGTCAGGCGTGTTTCCTGTCAGTTGTGTTTCCTGTTGGGCGTGTTTCCTGTCAGGTGTGTTTCCTGTCGGTTGTGTTTCCTGTCGGGCGTGTTTCCTTATGGTCGTGTTTCCTCACGGTCGTGTTCCCAGACGGTCGTGTTTCCTGCCGGTCGTGTTTCCTGTCAGTTGTGTTTCCTGTCGGGCATGTTTCCTGTCGGGCATGTTTCCTGTCGGGCGTGTTTCCTGACTGTCGTGATTCCTGTCGGGCGTGTTTCCTCACGGTCGTGTTTCCTGTCGGGCGTCTTTCCTGACGGGCGTGTTTCCTGCCGGTCGTGTTTCCTGATGGTCGTGTTTCCTGATGGTCGTGTTTCCTGTCAGTCGTGTTTCCTGTCAGTCGTGTTTCCTATTGGGCGTGTTTCCTGTCGGGCGTGTTTCCTGTCAGGCGTGTTTCCTGTCAGTTGTGTTTCCTGTCGGGCGTGTTTCCTGTCAGGTGTGTTTCCTGTCGGTTGTGTTTCCTGTCGGGCGTGTTTCCTTATGGTCGTGTTTCCTTATGGTCGTGTTTCCTGCCGGTCGTGTTTCCTGTCGGTCGTGTTTCCTGATGGTCGTGTTTCCTGTCGGGCGTCTTTCCTGTCGGGCGTCTTTCCTGACGGGCGTGTTTCCTGTCGGGCGTCTTTCCTGTCGGGCGTCTTTCCTGACGGGCGTGTTTCCTGTCGGTCGTGTTTCCTGATGGTCGTGTTTCCTGTCAGTCGTGTTTCCTGTCAGTCGTGTTTCCTATTGGGCGTGTTTCCTGTCGGGCGTGTTTCCTGTCAGGCGTGTTTCCTGTCAGTTGTGTTTCCTGTCGGGCGTGTTTCCTGTCAGGTGTGTTTCCTGTCGGTTGTGTTTCCTGTCGGGCGTGTTTCCTTATGGTCGTGTTTCCTTATGGTCGTGTTTCCTGCCGGTCGTGTTTCCTGTCGGTCGTGTTTCCTGATGGTCGTGTTTCCTGTCAGTCGTGTTTCCTGTCGGGCGTGTTTCCTGTCAGTCGTGTTTCCTATTGGGCGTGTTTCCTGGCAGGTGTGTTATACTATCGGTCGTGTTTCCTGTCAGTTGTGTTTCCTGTCGGGTGTGTTTCCTGACGGTCGTGTTTCCTGTCGGGCGTGTTTCCTGACGGTCGTGTTTCCTGTCGGGCGTGTTTCCTGTCGGGCGTGTTTCCTGTCAGGCGTGTTTCCTGTCAGTTGTGTTTCCTGTCGGGCGTGTTTCCTGTCAGGTGTGTTTCCTGTCGGTTGTGTTTCCTGTCGGGCGTGTTTCCTTATGGTCGTGTTTCCTCACGGTCGTGTTCCCAGACGGTCGTGTTTCCTGCCGGTCGTGTTTCCTGTCAGTTGTGTTTCCTGTCGGGCGTGTTTCCTGTCGGGCGTGTTTCCTGACTGTCGTGATTCCTGTTGGGCGTGTTTCCTCACAGTCGTGTTTCCTGTCGGGCGTCTTTCCTGACGGGCGTGTTTCCTGCCGGTCGTGTTCCCAGACGGTCGTGTTTCCTGATGGTCGTGTTTCCTGTCAGTCGTGTTTCCTGTCGGGCGTGTTTCCTGTCAGTCGTGTTTCCTATTGGGCGTGTTTCCTGGCAGGTGTTTTTTATACTATCGGTCGTGTTTCCTGTGAGGTGTGTTTCCTGACGGTCGTGTTTCCTGTTGGTCGTGTTTCCTGTCAGGTGTGTTTCCAGTCGGTCGTGTTTCCTGTCGGTCCTGTTTCCTGTCGGGCGTGTTTCCTGTCAGGTGTGTTTCCAGTCGGTCCTGTTTCCTGTCGGGCGTGTTTCCTGTCAGGTGTGTTTCCAGTCGGTCGTGTTTCCTGCCGGTCGTGTTTCCTGTCAGTCGTGTTCCTGATGGTCGTGTTTCCTGATGGTCGTGTTTCCTGTCAGGTGTGTTTCCTGTCGGTCGTGATTCCTGTTGGGCGTGTTTCCTCACGGTCGTGCTTCCTGTCGGGCGTGTTTCCTGTCGGTCGTGTTTCCTGTCGGGCATGTTTCCTGGCAGGTGTGTTATACTATCGGTCGTGTTTCCTGTCGGTCGTGTTTCCTATTGGGCGTGTTTCCTGGCAGGTGTGTTATACTATCGGTTAGCCCTAACCCTAACCCGTGTTACAGGACACAAAAGGGTGTTAACTCGAATGTGTTTGCAATGGGTTGAATAGGTTAACGAATAGAGGTCTTATATTGCCTTGTTCATAGTGAAAGCTCTGCCACAGGGTAGTAGGTTACCAGGTACACTTAGGAATCACAATAAAGACAACCTGTATCTGTCAAAGAAGTTCCTCCCAATCACTCCCTCCAGGTTCGTCCATCATTGGCTGCCGTGGACAGGTGTTTGCTCAGGGACGTTGGGTGTGATTTATCTGCCTTGATTTTTTTGACAAGTTACTTTTTCTATGATAAATTAATTCTGTGGACCCCAGTTATATTATCAAAGCGTGCAGAAGAGCCTCTCGTCTGTCAGTTAACTGTAGTAATTCCCACCTGACATGACGTAAGTGAGGGGAGGGTGCTGTGCTGTTACACTCTTCTCATGGAGACGTATAAAGCTGCAGGTTTTGCAGCAGCCTCCTATTAGTCCCTGCAGCAGGTAACACATGTTATACTGTGAGTAATGAATGTTTCTTTGTCAGTTAAAGAAATAATACAAATGTTTTTGAACATGCAGTAAGGACGGAGACTAAATGCTGGGTTTATGTTAGTTTCTTGATCCTTTAGTGAGCCGCTGTTTTCAGGATGAAGCTCATAAAAGGTGGAAACGATGCTTTTGTTTTCCTCTATAATGTGCTTGATTTAAGCAAAGGGTTCATTATGGGTTAAAAACAGAAGCAAACCTTTTTACATTTATCAGTTTATGTTTCATCACTTACAACATGGTAAATTCAACGTTAGATTACTTCATTCTCAGCACTTATGTAGATGTAGGAACTTTGAAATACTTGTATTTTATGTTAACTGCAATGTTGTACATTGTTGTTATTGTTGTCAACATATCTCTCATCGTGGTGATCTGCATGAACAGAAGCCTCCATGAGCCCATGTACCTGTTCCTGTGCAGCCTGTTTGTCAATGAGCTGTATGGCAGCACAGGGTTGTTTCCTCTGCTGCTGGTTCAGATCCTCTCTGACGTTCACACTGTTCCTGCCTCCTTCTGTTACCTGCAGATCTTCTGTTTGTACACATATGCTCAAGTAGAGTTTTGTAACTTAGCCGTCATGTCTTATGACAGGTACCTCGCCATCTGTTGCCCTCTACAATACAACACACGTATGACTTTTAACAAGGCGGTCATTTTTATAGCTGTAATATGGCTGTACTCTTTTGTTAAGTTCATTATTACCTTGTTTCTAAACATCGCTTTGCCCCTTTGTGGAAACATCATAAACAGTTTGTACTGTCACAACTATCTTGTTGTGAAGTTAGCATGTTCTGACACTCAAGTGAATAACTTTTATGGACTTTTTGGCATTGTTCTCACCATCTTAGTCCCTCTGCTTCCGATCATGTTCTCTTACACAAAAATCCTCAATGTTTGTTTTTCTGCCTCCACGCTGACCAGGCGAAAAGCTGTCAGCACATGCACACCTCACCTCGCTTCCCTCATTAACTTTTCTTTTGGTTGTTTGTTTGAAATTCTTCAGAGTAGATTTAATATGACCAGTGTTCCCAGCGTGCTACGCATCATTCTGTCGCTGTATTTCCTCCTAATACAGCCGCTTTTGAATCCTGTCATGTATGGGATGCAATTGTCAAAAATTCGAAATACATGTAAACATACTCTCTGTTATAAAATGTTGGCTAGTCGTAGAGAGATGTAGCTGTCGCAAAAGTGGATACCTTATAATGTCTTGTATTCCAGTGTTTGACTTTGCAAAATGTGAATCAACAGTCGCCGCGCTGTCAGTTAAGGAGACATGACACATTTCTTAATGAGATAATGCAGTGTGGGTTTGCATAGACGTGGCGCCTCCTCCGTTTTACAGTACGACGTTGGTAATATAACAGACAGAATAAGCCAGACACATTTTTGAATACTGTTGTCCAGCTCAGATATTTAACAGAGTTAATGTAGAGATTGTATTTAACCTAAATGTAAAGAAATAAGTACACCCTGAGTGTTCTGAAAATAATGTGTAATTTGGAAGCTGAGACTGTCAGAATGTGTCCTCCGTTTTTGTCTCCCTGTGGACATGGAAGAGTCCATTCTCACCACCAAGCCCTGCCACCAGCTGTTCTCCACACCATTTGGTCTGCCCATTTCAAAATGCTTCAGGAAACTACGGGGTAATTGGGCCACAGGGAATGTGATCACTTAAATGGTAAATGAATGACAACTGGAATGGTAAATATGCATGGAATTAAATAAAGTTCAAAATATAAATTATGAAGCAAATATTTAGACAATTAAAACCAATATGGTAAACAAAAAGTTAGTCTAAGATTTACAATGCGTGCAATGCGATAGTGTAGTCTGAAGAGGGTAGAGCAAAGTCTGAGGGAGGTAGAGCAAAGTCTGAAGGAGGTAGAGCAAAGTCTGTAGGAGGTAGAGCAAAGTCTGAAGGAGGTAAAATAAAGTCTGAAGGAGGTAGAGCAAAGTCTGAGGGAGGTAAAATAAAGTCTGAAGGAGGGAGAGCAAAGTCTGAAGGAGGTAGAGCAAAGTATGTAGGAGGTAAAATAAAGTCTGAAGGAGGTAGAGCAAAGTCTGAAGGAGGTAAAATAAAGTCTGAAGGAGGTAGAGCAAAGTCTGAAGGAGGTAGAGCAAAGTATGTAGGAGGTAAAATAAAGTCTGAAGGAGGTAGAGCAAAGTCTGAAGGAGGTAAAATAAAGTCTGAAGGAGGTAGAGCAAAGTCTGAGGGAGGTAAAATAAAGTCTGAAGGAGGTAGAGCAAAGTCTGAAGGAGGTAGAGCAAAGTCTGTAGGAGGTAGAGCAAAGTCTGAAGGAGGTAGAGCAAAGTATGTAGGAGGTAAAATAAAGTCTGAAGGAGGTAGAGCAAAGTCTGAAGGAGGTAAAATAAAGTCTGAAGGAGGTAGAGCAAAGTCTGAAGGAGGTAGAGCAAAGTATGTAGGAGGTAAAATAAAGTCTGAAGGAGGTAGAGCAAAGTCTGAAGGAGGTAAAATAAAGTCTGAAGGAGGTAGAGCAAAGTCTGAAGGAGGTGGAGAGGTAAAGCAAACAGGTACCCTTGATTGGTATATAACTGGGGTTGATACAGAGAACTGACAACAGTCAGTCTAAAGCAGGGGTCTCCAACCCTGCTCCTGGAGAGCTACCTTCCTGCATGTTTTAGGTTTCTCCTTACACTAACGCACCTGATTTGAATCATCTGCTCGTTATCAATCCCTTGACACGCTTCAGTTGTTTGATAACGGGCAAAACATACGAATCAGGTGTGTTAGAGTAAGGAGAAAGTGTTGGAGACCCCAGGTCTAAAGACTAAAATCTAAGTCTGTTTCTTGATTTGTCGGTGTGTAGCAGAAAAAAACATTTGAATCTCACCTCTGAGCTGCTCCGTGTCTGTTAGACCTCTCTGTAGTATAGATACGTTTAGGTTCCAATACAGCGGTTGTGAAAAATGCCATGTATTGTATTCACTGCACCTAGTGAAGAAAAATCACCAGTTTTATGCAACAGTATGGGAACATATCAAAACCATTTTCATGAGTAAATTATTAAGCTATTAAACGATTAGTGTCAAGCTGTGAGTCAGGCTAAAGCCAGCTGAATCACCCTAAAGAAGGTGGAGGTCTCCCAGCTACGGCTTTTACTGTCACGAGTTTCTAGTTTGTTCTGGTTTTTCTTGTATTTCGGTGTTCAGTTGTTGTTTCTTGTGTTACCTCGTCACTTTGTCCCTTGTCATGAGTTTTCATCGTTTAGTTTTGTATTTAGTTTATTCTGTGTTCTTGTCAGTATTTAGTCTTGTTAAGTATTTCACGTGTGTCTTTTTGATTAGATCATTTCCTGTTTTACTTTGTCACCTTGTCTCTCGTGTTGGTCCGTTTCCTGCTTGTTTGATCATGTGCCCTGCCCTGATTGTTTTCACCTGCCCCCTGATTGTCTCACCTGTGTCTGATTAGCCTCACCTCCTCAGTTTATTTAGTCTTTGTGCTCCCCTGTCTTGTTGCCTGTTCATTGTCGTCCTTCTCTGGAGTTAGTCTTTGTCTCTGACCTGCACTTGGTTCCTTGTGTTTTCTTCCCTGGATATTCTTTGTGCTTCCCCTGACCCCTCGTGTCCCTTGGATTACCTGTTCCTGGTTTTGTTGTAAGTTTTTTGCTCTGCCTTTTGATTTTCCTTTTGTTGGATTTTAGATTTTGTTTTTTTTGCATTTTTTGCCTTTTGTTTATTAAACTTATGATATCAAAGGCTGCATCTGGGTCCTCACCTTTTGTTTAAATTGAAACCCTGACATTTACCACCTGTTGTAGAGTTTTTAGAGCTGTTTGGATTGACAGAGAGGTATAAAGTATTAAGTGCATCTATCTGTACTGCACTCAGGACGGTCCTGACCTTCACACAAAAAATCACACTTTGTTTTTGTGTATAAACAGTCATTTTTTTAAAGGTTAAGTGTTAAATATATAAAATCGATTCCAACAGAACCGTTGGGCTGAGAGAGAAAGAAGTCAAACGAAATAAAGCTGTCAGCTAAGGTGCTCAAGCAATGAGCAAGTACTGAGCAACAGTGGCGAGGAAAAACTTGTTTCCAACAGGCAGGAACCTTGAGCAGAACCACAGAACCACCAACAGGCAGACAGCTTGAGCAGAACCACAGAACCATCAACAGGCAGGAACCTTGAGTAAAACCAGAGAACCACAGAACCATCAACAGGCAGAAAGCTTGAGCAGAACCACAGAACCATCAACAGGCAGGAACCTTGAGCAGAACCAGGGAACCATCAACAGGCAGAAAGCTTGAGCAGAACCACAGAACCATCAACAGGCAGGAACCTTGAGCAGAACCACAGAACCATCAACAGGCAGGAACCTTGAGCAGAACCAGAGAACCACAGAACCATCAACAGGCAGAAAGCTTGAGCAGAACCACAGAACCATCAACAGGCAGGAACCTTGAGCAGAACCAGGGAACCATCAACAGGCAGAAAGCTTGAGCAGAACCATCAACAGGCAGGAACCTTGAGCAGAACCACAGAACCATCAACAGGCAGAAAGCTTGAGCAGAACCACAGAACCATCAACAGGCAGAAAGCTTGAGCAGAACCACAGAACCATCAACAGGCAGGAACCTTGAGCAGGACCACAGAACCATCAACAGGCAGGAACCTTGAACAGAACCACAGAACCATCAACAGGCAGAAAGCTTGAGCAGAACCACAGAACCATCAACAGGCAGACAGCTTGAGCAGAACCACAGAACCAGCAACAGGCAGACAGCTTGAGCAGAACCAGAGAACCAGCAACAGGCAGACAGCTTGAGCAGAACCAGAGAACCATCAACAGGCAGGAACCTTGAGCAGAACCACAGAACCATCAACAGGCAGGAACCTTGAGCAGAACCACAGAACCATCAACAGGCAGGAACCTTGAGCAGAACCAGAGAACCATCAACAGGCAGGAACCTTGAGCAGAACCACAGAACCATCAACAGGCAGACAGCTTGAGCAGAACCACAGAACCACCAACAGGAAGGAACCTTGAGCAGAACCACAGAACCATCAACGGGCAGAAAGCTTGAGCAGAACCAGAGAACCATCAACAGGCAGGAACCTTGAGCAGAACCATCAACAGGCAGGAACCTTGAGAAGAACAAGAGAACCATCAACAGGCAGAGAGCTTGAGCAGAACCAGAGAACCATCAACAGGCAGGAACCTTGAGAAGAAAAAGAGAACCATCAACAGGCAGAAACCTTGAGCAGAACCAGAGAACCGTCAACAGGCAGAAACCTTGAGCAGAACCACAGAACCATCAACAGGCAGAGAGCTTGAGCAGAACCACAGAACCATCAACAGGCAGGAACCTTGAGCAGAACCACAGAACCATCAACAGGCAGGAACCTTGAGCAGAACCACAGAACCATCAACAGGCAGGAACCTTGAGCAGAACCAGAGAACCATCAACAGGCAGGAACCTTGAGCAGAACCACAGAACCATCAACAGGCAGAGAGCTTGAGCAGAACCACAGAACCATCAACAGGCAGAAAGCTTGAGCAGAACCACAGAACCATCAACAGGCAGGAACCTTGAGCAGAACCACAGAACCATCAACAGGAAGGAACCTTGAGCAGAACCACAGAACCATCAACAGGCAGAAAGCTTGAGCAGAACCACAGAACCATCAACAGGAAGGAACCTTGAGCAGAACCACAGAACCATCAACAGGCAGGAACCTTGAGCAGAACCACAGAACCATCAACAGGCAGGAACCCTGAGCAGAACCAGGGAACCATCGTTGGTAGACAGCCATCTGCTGTGGATGAGCCGAGAATGTGAGATAGAGAGGAAAGAAATACAGACAGACAGACTGAATAAAATAACGATTGATCATAGAGACTAATGATAAAAAATGCCAACGTTAATAATAATAAAATAATAATAATTCATCCATTAATCCTCAGCGTTTATCCATAGAGGGTCGCAGTGAGTTGGCTGGAGCCGATCCCTGCTCTGGGCAGAAGGCGGTACATCCAGGACAGGTTGCCAGTCAGTCATGGGGCTGACACTAACGATTACTTACACTCATATTCACACCTACGGGCAATTTAGAGTCACCTAACCACCAGACAAGCATGTCTTTGGACTGTAGTAGGAAGTGAATACCCAGAGGGAACCCATGCATGCACGTGGAGAACATGCTAACCCCGCACAAAAACACCCCTGCTGACGAGTGGAGTCGTTACCATGACCTTCTTGCTGTGAGGCAACAGTGCTGACCACCACACCATCACGCTACCCTATCAATAATTATACTAATAAAATAGTGAGAATAATATTACTGATATTAGCAATAATAGCTATATGAATGAAAATACAGTTGAATGATGAAGATAATTCTAACAGTGGAAGTCGAGCAGGTCCACAGCGACAGGTGGTCGGCATCAGTGATACCGTTAAACCTGCAAGACGAGAGCACAACAAACTCAGGAAGATACAGAGTTAGAATCATGCATTAACATGACTGCATACACACAATATGAATGAATAAAGAGAGAGAGAGGGACAGGAGCTCTGTGTGTCCGATCCCCCGGCAGTCTAAACCTATAGCAGCATAACTCTGGGCTGGTCCCAGCCTGAGCCAGGCCTAACTATAAGCTTTATCACAGAGGAAGGTTTTAAGTCGACTCTTAGAGTAGAGAGAGTGTCTGCCTGCATCCTGGGAGCGGGTAATATGGCACTATGAGCTCTTTAAGATATGATGGTGCCTGACCATTAAGAGCTTTGTAAGTAAGAAGAAGGATTTTAAATTCTATTCTAGATTTTACAGGAAGCCAGTGCAGAGAGGCTAATACAGGAGAGATGTGCTCTCTCTTCCTAGTTCTTGTCAGCACACGTGCGGCAGCATTTTGTACCAGCTGCTGAGTTTTTAGTGACTTATTAGAGCAGCCTGATAGTAACGAGTTACAATAATCCAGACTGGTTTTTTTTTGTTTCCACTGAGAATGAACCGGCACTCGGAAAACAGGTTCCAGAGCGGCTCCGACTCTTTGCTGGTATAGAACCACGAAGTGCTTACATCAGGGGTGAGGGGCAGGGTTGCTGTGACCAAAGAGACCAAACGATAGTGTCCGTTTTTCTACATTCAGCTACACAAAACAAGGAAGGTTATGGATAGAAAGGAGAAGCAGACGTCGGCCGAGCAGACAAGCTGCCTCCTTGCAGTTTGGTGCTCGGTGACAGACCGGCGTGCCGACTCAGTGGGGCTTTAAACTCGGTGACGGTCATTCTGGAGTCGGTGGTGGAGGACTCGTTACACTTTCAGAGCTCTGATAAAGGTAAGTTATGTTTTGGTTTGCCTTGCTAACAGACATGCATTACTAGGCTGTGTTTGGCGTGCTACTCATTTTCAAATCGATGTTACGTTAAACCCTGTAGTTATGTTTGGGTAATGTTAGCTCACCGACAGCTAGCTAGCGTCACCTAAGTAACGATAGCTTGCGTTAACATACTACTAACGTAAGCATGCTACATTTTGCCACTGGCTCTTAAACTAACGTCACTTAACATTTGACTCCTAGGCAAGCATTGCGTGCAACGGAAAAGTTTTGTTGATTGTTCTCATTGTGTTTTTACAGAATTGTCTGCAGTCTATGACGCCGATGCCGATGCCGATGCGACGCTGCAGCCACCGCTGATGTTAGCTCGCCTGCACCATGGAGCAGCTCTGCCACAGTTAAACTCCATGTTGTATAAACACATGTATAAACGTTGTTTAAAAAATAAAAATGAAACAAGAGACCGTCTGTGATTCAGTGCTTTTTCAATCAACAGAGAAACAAATGATGACAATATTGATCGCTTTGACACGAAGAGAACAGGTTTGTTAGACTGTGTAGTTTTGTCACTCGTCCCTTCTTAGGTGAAGTTATCGCCATGTTCGCCACATATGTAGAAGTACGCAGCAGGTTTCAGTCTGCCAGTATCTGAAGAAGGTTTCATGAGCAGATGTTGCATTGGGTACGCCGGCGGGCCACCGATCAGGTAATTACCTTTACCTTTCTTCTCATAAGAAGTCACCGTCCATGGAAAGCACGACGAGTAGCACAAATGTGTTGGACAGGTTGTCTTTGGGATCTAATGTGAAAGAGGAGCAACAACGGCAAACATAGCATGTAGTCCGTCATTGTTAACGTGAGCAACAAAACGTCTCCTGCCTACCTGAACGCCCTCATCCAGGTCTACACTCCGTCCCGCCCACTACACTCTGCCAATGAAAGGTGCCTGGTGCTCCCATCACAACAGAGTCTCTAGCTAGACTCTTCTCCTCTGTCGCCCCCCGGTGGTGGAACGAGCTACCAAACTCTATTTGGTCCGCAGAGTCCCTTTCACCTTTAAGAAGAAGCTAAAGACCCAGCTCTTTATGACCTGATGACTACATTGACGTTGTTGATGTTGTTGTTGATGATTAAAAAAAGGAAACGCCCTGTGCACTTCCTGTCAGCACCAGTGTCCGATCACACTTAAAGCTGTGTGTTGGCTCTTCCTGACTCCGCCCCCTCCTGTCTCGATTGTTGCTCGTGTTGTATTAACTCTCAGATGTACGTCGCTTTGGACAAAAGCGTCTACATGAAACTGTAACATTGTAACATATCCTGCACACTCATTCCAAGCATGTCAAACCTACTCCATTAGATCAGCAGGTTTCCCCCCTGCCCTCCATGACACCAAGGACATTCCTGCCAACCAGCAACCCAACAGGCAGCCCGTCCTCCAGCAGTGTATATCCCATCTCCCAGGACACCTTTCCAACCCACAATCATGCGGGCTAAGATGCAAAAAGGGCAGATTGTGCTGGCATGGTACCAGAAAGAGGAAAATTATGAGTGCTGTTGCAGCGGAACTACTGCGTCCCAATCTTGGAATGTTCTGGTTCAGGCCTCTCAGGCTCGTTAATGAGTATTTGGCTGGTGGAGGATGATTGTTTCTTTTACCAGCTCATCCACGTTCTGTGGGCCCTCTCTAATGTCTGTGTCGTATAACCTCTGCTGTGCTGCCATGATGTTATATATAGTTATATCATTTGTAATACTTATATTATTACTTCTGGTGGCTACCGAGATTGGTCAGAGCTTCTGTGGACTATTATTAGCTAATGAGAGCTAGTTCGGGGAGCTCTGGGGCGAGCTGCCGCTGTAACGAGGAACTAAAACCCACTGATGGTCATTGTGGTGGGGCGACTTGCTGCTGTTACGGGGGGCTGTCAGTGATTCCCTGCTTGACCACAAGTGAACAATTTGCCGACACTCGCGTCTGCCAGCCTCGCGTCTGCCAGCTTCGCTGGTCACTTATTGGCGTGAAATGAGGAGTCACAAGGTTCATATAGTCAAAGTCCGTCGCCGTTTTCTTCAAATGCATGATTATGACATAACAATGGGCTGCTCCGGAGCACACGCCAACCTGTCAGCTTTAGCAGCCCGCAGCAGCAGACCCCCGGAGCTTCCCCAAACAAAGCTGCTGTAGCGCACACAGCTAATAACCATTACTACTGATATAACTAACTGTCATTAGCTCTGGTAGCTACCAGAAGCTCCATGCAGAGAAAGAAATGTCAAAATGTCTTAAAATGATAAATAAAACATTTATCCAAGGATGACCGTCTGACTGAACTACAAAACATGTTTTTGGCCAGAACACAAATGCAGTTATTCTAATTCTGACAAAAAGTGACACAAAATGGCGGATGGGATAAATGATGCTACCGCAGGAACTTCGTCCACAGAGTCGAACATTTGGAGGACTCATGGCGTTTCCAGTGGTCTAAGTCATTTCACCCCCAAACACACTGTAGGATGTACTGTATGTGTTTAATGTCATTATGTTCTGTACATCTTTAACCAATAATTATATTTAACCAACAACAAATTACAAATGTGACCATTTCTGACACAAGCTTTGTTCAGATGTTTACTTCACAACAGATCATTCTGACAAGCATGACCGCCTTCATGCACACGCCCTGTTATCAGATTATCATTGTATGTGCATGACATGACTTTAAACACGAGCACTTACATTTTAGCAAAGAGAAGACTTTTACATATGATGTGTATCTTTGTCAAATTCAGTCCATAGAGCACAGGGTTGTAGAGCGGCTGGCAAACGAGAAAGTACAAGGACAGAAAAATACGCACCATGATGGGAGCACCGCTCATATTCAACCTGCTCTGCACTATTTCTAAGAAACACCCACAAGAGAAGTTGAGCAGGGAGGCCAGGTGCGGCGTGCAGGTGCTGACAGCCTTCTGTCTCGTCTGTTTGGATCCAGAGAAACACACTTTAAGGATCTTGGTGTAAGTGTAAAGGATGAGAACTGTAAGACCAAATAACACCGTGAAAGTGTAAATGAGTCCATACACATTATTGACTGTGGTGTCATAGCAGGCCAGTTTCACAAGAGAGTAGTTGTCACAGAACAATCTGTCGATGACGTTTCCACACAGCTGTAAAGACGCATTCAAGGATATCATGACAACAATTACAACAACAGGGAATAACCATATTACAGCAATAAGTATAGCAACCTTGTGTAACGTCATACAGGTGTTATATTGTAGAGGAAAACAGATGGCGAGGTACCTGTCATAAGACATGACGGCTAAGTTATAAAATTGTACATTTACATACATATACAAACAGAAGATCTGCAGGAAGCAAAGAGGAGCAGGGACAGTGTGAACGTCAGAGAGGATCTGAACCAGCAGCAGAGGAAACAACCCTGTGCTGCCATACAGCTCGTTGACACACAGGCTGCACAGGAACAGGTACATGGGCTCATGGAGGCTTCTGTTCCTGCAGATCACCACGATGAGCAGCAGGTTGGCACAGATGATAGAAATATAAAGACACATTAAAACTGAGAAGAACACGTATTTCAAAAGTCCGATATCTAAGTAGCCACTGAAAGTGAAAAAAGAAACCTGTGAAGAGTTCATCATCATTCACATCACAACCAGAGTTCACAGAGATGTGCGCTTCATTTAACACGTGAACAGGAAAGACAGTCAGGATCAGTCACCACTCTGTCACTGTCAGTCTGTATGTCTGTCTCACACCTGTTCACACCTGTTCAGTCTGCTGTGCTGCTGCAGTCATGCTTAGACTGCCTCACTGAGAGGAAACTGCTTCTGCTTCTTTAAGCTCTGAGGTCAGATGATGACATCAGGTCTGACTTTATTACCAAAGGACACATCTACATGAAAAAACACCTGCTCATGGAATCATGTAAACAGGTAAATAGAATCTAAAGTAAGGAAACAAACGGAGACTCCCTCTTTCTCCTTACAAATCATGTAGCAAGTCTCGATCCTGCTCCCCTCCCTCCCTCTCTCTCCCCCCCTCTCCCTCTCTCCCTCTCTCTGCCCGTCCAGTCTCTTCAGATGTCCAACATGCCGCAGTAACTTGGCAGGTCACAAATTAAAACTATTCAAGTAATTTTAGTAAACGTGTCATTTTATAGCTCCACCTCCAACATGCTCGGCTCAGTTTCAGACACTCTCGTTTATTCTCAAAGAAGCTGGAAGAAGCTCGACACAGAGAGACACAGAGAGACACAGAGACACAGAGAGACAGAGACACAGAGAGACACAGAGAGACACAGAGACACAGAGAGACACAGAGAGACACAGACACACAGAGACACAGAGACAGAGAGACACAGAGAGACACAGAGAGACACAGACACACAGAGACACAGAGAGACACAGAGAGACACAGAGACACAGAGAGACACAGAGAGACACAGACACACAGAGACACAGAGACAGAGAGACACAGAGAGACACAGAGAGACACAGACACACAGAGACACAGAGAGACACAGAGAGACACAGAGAGACACAGACACACAGAGACACAGAGAGACACAGAGAGACACACACACACAGAGACACAGAGAGACACAGAGAGACACAGACACACAGAGACACAGAGAGACACAGAGAGACACAGAGACACAGAGACAGAGAGACACAGAGAGACAGAGAGACAGAGACACACAGAGACACAGAGAGACACACAGAGACACACAGAGACACACAAAGACACAGAGAGACACACAGAGACACACAGAGACACACAGAGACACAGAGACACACAGAGACACAGAGACAGAGAGACACAGAGAGACAGAGACACACAGAGAGACAGAGACACACAGAGACACAGAGACAGAGACAGAGAGAGACACAGAGACACAGACACAGAGAGACAGGGACACAGAGAGACAGACACAGAGACACAGACACAGAGAGACACACAGAGACACAGAGAGACAAAGAGACAGAGACACAGACACAGAGAGACACACAGAGAGACAGACACAGAGAGACACACAGAGACACAGAGAGACAGAGACACAGAGAGACACAGACACAGACACAGAGAGACACAGAGACACAGAGAGACACAGAGACACAGAGAGACACAGACACACAGAGACACACAGAGAGACACAGAGACACAGAGAGACAGAGACACACAGAGAGACAGAGACAGACACAGAGACACACAGAGAGACACAGAGACACAGAGAGACAGAGACAGACACAGAGAGACAGAGAGAGACACAGAGACACAGAGAGACACAGAGAGACAGAGACAGACACAGACAGACACAGAGACACAGAGAGAGACACAGAGAGACACAGAGACACAGAGAGACACAGAGAGACAGAGACAGAGAGACACAGAGACACAGACACAGAGAGACACACAGAGAGACAGACACAGAGAGACACACAGAGACACAGAGAGACACAGACACAGAGAGACAGACACAGAGAGACACACAGAGACAGAGACACAGAGACAGAGACACAGAGACACAGAGACGGTTTGGCGGTGTGAATGGCGAGGGATGCAGACACACTCCCAAAGATGAATACAGAATGAAATAAGCTTCATCTTGTATTTCCCTCCTCATAGTGTGACTGCCCAAGACAAACCGCTGCAGGTCCCACTGATGACACCACAAAAGTGAATGTTCAGTGTTTGACCTGAGACTTTCTGCTGTGTGTGTGTCATGGCTAACTGTCACTGGTGTGGGCTGCGGTGATAGCATGACTGCACAGCGCCGCCCTGTGATGACCGTGAGGAACAGAATGAACAATGGCAGCGTGACTCTGGGCTCTCAGCTTCTACCATGCTCTCTGCTCCAGTGGTGACTTTAAGTTTAGTCGGCTGAACCGCTATTGAAGCACACTTTGGTATCACTGTGGTTCAACCTGTTCTGCCGTCTACGGTGAGTGAGTCTTTAACTGACGGCGCTGTCAGCAGCCGGGCAGCAGGGACGCTCCCTGGTGTGCTGGGATTTTACAGGTGAATATGTAGAAGCTTTGATGTCAGGTTAACAATAAACACATCTTCAATTCACTTTGCTTCACTGTCACTTAAACGTTTCATATCTAATCAGGGGTCAATAACTTCTCCGGCCTCCAGAGCCTTTAAGCACAATGACAACGAGGGTTACGTGTGTGTACACTCCAGATGTTGCAGTTCATCTGGCGGTAATGTTTCTTTTTTACTGTGTGGGATTTACATTCTGGTTGTTCAATTGGCCTCTCAACACTTCTCTCAGTGCTTAGTTGGGGGCGGCTGTGGCTCAGTGGTAGAGTCAAAGGTCGGGGGTTCGATCCCCAGCTCCCTCAGGCTACATGTCGAAGCGTCCTTGGGCGAGACACTGAACCCCATGTTGCTCCTGGAGCCAACGGTGTGTGAATGTGACGCCTGATTGACAGTCGGGCACTTTGTGCAGCAGCCTCTGCCATCAGTGTGTGAATGTGACATGTAGTGTCAAAGCACTTTATAAGTGCAGGCCATTTCCCATTGAGTTGAATTAATGTGAATGTATTATTTATTTTATTGACCTCAGTCTGTTTTAGTCCACATCACGTGAAACATCAGTGAACGATGAAATGTGACAAACTGAAGCAGAGAAAACGTCGCCTTCATTTGAGCTTTAGGTGCGATGTGTGTGTAATAAGAGATGCATCGTAGACAGGTGAAGTCATTACGTGAAATAATAGTACAAAATATATCAGCCAGCTCCCTTTGAATGTAATCGTGTTCCTAACTTAAGATGTCGGCAGAAGGACAGGATCATGTTTTTCATTTCTGAACTCTTTAAAAGAAAACAAAAAATCTGAATAACTGTTGTTTTTATTCATTTTGTTTTGACCTTTTTATTCTCACATCACATAAAAATAAGACCTTGTTGTTTACACGTGAAAATGTTACATTTTACCAAAGATCAGACTTTTACACAAGATGCGGATTTTGGTCAAGTTCAGGCCGTACAACACGGGGTTAAAGAGCGGTTGGCATGTCAGCCAGTACAATGATAAAAAAACACGACACATATAAGGCACATGTTTCATATCAAAGCGACTCGACACTATCTCAAAGAAAGCCCCAAAAGAAAAGTTCAAGAGGGAAGCCAGGTGAGGCGTGCAGGTGCTGACAGCTTTCTGTCGCGTCTGTTTGGATCCACAGAAACAAACCTGAAGGATCTTTGTGTACGTGTACAAGATAAAGATGACCACACAAATGGTTGCAAAGGTGTAAGCCATTCCATACATGTTATTGACGGTGGTGTTGAAGCAGGCCAGTTTGACGATGGAGTAGTTGTTACAGTAAACTTTGTTAATGATGTTCCCACACAGCGTCAGAGAGGCGCTCAAAGATATCAGCACAGTGATTGCTAGAAAAGGGTACAACCACGTCAGAGCAATAAGTACAGCAACCTTGTCAGATGTCATCAGTGTGTTATACTGTAGAGGAAAACAGATGGCGAGGTACCTGTCATAAGACATGACGGCTAAGTTACAAAACTCAACATTTGCATACGAGTACACGCAGAAGATCTGCAGGAAGCAAAGAGGAGCAGGGACAGTGTGAACGTCAGAGAGGATCTGAACCAGCAGCAGAGGAAACAACCCTGTGCTGCCATACAGCTCACTGACACACAGGCTGCACAGGAACAGGTACATGGGCTCATGGAGGCTTCTGTTCCTGCAGATCACCACGATGAGCAGCAGGTTGGCTAAAACAATCAACATGTATAAGGACATGATAACTACGAAAGAAACGTACTCAAAGGTGCCGATGTCAAAGTAGGCACCGAGCGTGAAATATGAAACCTGTGTGGAGTTGATCATCAGCCTCTCTAATTACACTGGGTGATTGTATCTCTGTGTTGAACCAGGTGAGCCGTTGTAAAACACAGTGTTCACATTCTCCAAACCTGCTAAATATAAAGCAGACATTAGCTGGAGTCACACTGTCAGCTAATTGGTGACATTCACAACCCAAACAGCAACGACAGCTTCACCATGAAAGAGTAAAATACAGTTTCACAACACTGCGTTACAGGAGCGGCTTTACCTGCTGCAGGACCCTGGACAGAGAACAGGCTCCTGCTGAGCACCCCCACCACGTCTCCGCCTCTCTCTGTACATCATGCCTTAAGTAGTGTTTGCTACTTTCTTAGCTCCAAATATATTTAGTCCTTTGGGCCCCTCCGAGGTCAGCTGACCTGTGGCAGCGCTGAAGCTACAGAGATAAGATGAAGTAATGCTTTATTTCTATAAGTACACACACTCTTACCTCAGGTACAAGAACAGATACTTGAGTGAAAAAGAAGTTCTGCTGTCAGTCGTGTCCTGCAGTAACAGTGAACACTCTAAAGTCAGACGGGTCCCTCTGAAGGACCTTTCTAGCGGCTGTTTCTGTGCTAAGCTAACTGAAGCTAGCCTCATATTTTTAAGCTGAAATCATGTGAACTTGAAATCAAAGAACAATAAAGTGACAATAATGAACATTAAGGTGGCTCCGATGTGTAGATGGGGCCTGTCTGTCTCTTCTCTGGTTGGTCGCGTGTCTCCTGAGGACATTACAATAAACGAATCAAACGGTCAAACTGGAACAGGAAGCACTTCAAGAGCAACAATTTCTGACCATTGAAATTTGTTGACTTGTTGATGTTAACCTGTCCTTATTCAGTCCTCACGACGTGTAGCTCCCTCTGGGGGCCTGCAGTGGTGGTAGAGTGGTGTTTACTTGTTAGTTTAGTTTTGCTGACCTTCATGAAACATCAGTGTTAATCAATGCGACCTTTCATGATGAGGTCACTCGGTGTTCATTGGCTTGAAGAGTTTAAAAGAGGTCCACACAGGGTGCCGGTATACATGAGAGGGAGTCCCTGTGTGACGACAGCAGGACGACAGGTGAATGCTCACACTGACACAGTGTCACAGGTGGTGCATTGGTAAGCTAATGATAATGACTCAGTGCAGTGTTACTCTGCTTCATGTCTGTGTTATGTTGAAGCTGCACATTACTCAAACCTCAAACTTCAGTCTGCTTCCATTTGTACAGGTCTCCAAAACAAGCTAACATAGTCGATGGGATCAATAATCATGATCAACTCCACACAGGTTTCATATTTCACACTCGCTGCCTACTTTGACACAGGTATGTTTAAATACTTATATTTCATAGTTGTAATGTGTTTATATATTTCTATCATCTGTGCCAACCTGCTGCTCATCGTGGTGATCTGCAGGAACAGAAGCCTCCATGAGCCCATGTACCTGTTCCTGTGCAGCCTGTGTGTCAGTGAGCTGTATGGCAGCACAGGGTTGTTTCCTCTGCTGCTGGTTCAGATCCTCTCTGACGTTCACACTGTTCCTGCTCCTCTTTGCTTCCTGCAGATCTTCTGCGTGCACACTTATGGAGCCGTTGAATATCTAAACTTAGCCGTCATGTCTTATGACAGATATCTTGCTATCTGTTTTCCTCTACAATATAACACGCTGATGACCTCTGACAGGATTGCCGTGCTTATTGCTGTAACATGGATATGTCCCTGTTTTGCAATGGTTGTGTTGTTATCTTTGAGTTCTCCTTTACAGCTGTGTGGGAGCGTCATCAACAAGGTTTACTGTGATACTCACTCAGCTGTCAAGCTGGCGTGCAGTAACACAGATGGAATTAACATATATGGACTCATTGCTACGTTCGGCACCATCTTTGGCTCTTTGATTTTAATTCTGTACACTTACACGAGAATCCTTTTGGTTTGTTTCTGTGGATCCAAACAGACGCGACAGAAAGCTGTCAGCACCTGCACGCCTCACCTGGCTTCCCTCTTGAACTTTTCTTTTGGGGCTTGCTTTGAAATATTACAGAGCAGGTTTAACATGAACAACGTACCAAATACTTTACGTATTTTTTTATCGTTATATTTTCTTACATGCCAGCCGCTCTTCAATCCTGTAATGTATGGCCTGAAATTCTCCAAAATCTGTTTGATTTGTAAAAGTCTGATGTCAAGAGTATCACAAAGGATGAAGAACTGCTGTAACTCTGGAACGCTGTAATGATCTGAACAGGAAGTGTGTCCTGCTTTGTGATGTGACAAATAAAATACATGTAAACGTTCCAGCCTGCACGCGGTCCGTTAACACAGCCTGCATTATGTCATGCCCACTGACAAACTAAATAGTCATTAGCAGATGGAGAATAAAATCTACAGTCACAACTTTATTTGTATATTCATATCCTATAATATGACATCATGTATATCACATAACTGATATCTCTGCAGTACAGCATCAGCACATGATCGCGCTCTCTGCTGCTGTTACATCCGAATCTTGCTTCCCCGTTAATAACAGACAACACACGAGCCGAGACGGCCCCTGTGTGCTAATAATACAGCTGGACCAGTTTCCTTTAATGCAGCCTATCACAGTGAATAAGCTCAGAATGGTACTGATGTGCACAGAGGCAGGAGTAAACGTATGAATCCAGACTCTTTACAGACGTTTATTAAATGATTTAACAACATGGCATCTTAAAGATGGAACGTTAATATTTTAAGGTACGGCCTACACCTACCCTTTATGTACTGAGCAATGACATGTAGGTGTTGGGTGTCTGAGCTGCCCCCTGATGTTCCGTTTTGAATCATCTGCTGTTGCTCACTGACGACTTGTCTGAAACCTCCCCGAGGCTGAGGAAGCGGGCCTGTGGTTTGGACATGTCTTGCTTTAACTTTTCTTGTAACACCTGACTCACGCATGTATCTTCGAGCTCACCTGGAGTAATGAGGTGCAGGGCAGATAATCTCTGCATCATGCTGTTTCTACCACACAGCATGCTGCAGGAATCATGGGATTGTTGGGGCTCTGAATTAAAGGCACCTGGACTTCTTGGAGACGTTTCACCTCTCATGTGAAAGGCCTCTTCAGTTGCAGCTGACTGGTGGGCGGAGCTAGATGACTGAGCACCTTCACAGACATGATCTGAATTAAGGTTTGACCGAGGTATCATGGTGTCACATACAGCTCTCCTTCTCTGCTTTGCTCATACAGTACAACTTAATCCAACCCCCTAGCAACCGTTTACAGGCCGTCCCTCTTCAGCTCCACGAGTCTTTCTCTCTCTCTGGTGGTGACAGCCAGGCCAAAGCTCACTTAGTATTCTCTCATATAATAACAGACAGGGTTCATGTTACAGTCCTGGAAGCAAGGTCTATCCTCTATGTGTCTTCCTGTGCTCTCTGTCTCTCTCTCAGTACTTGTGGAATGATAGACAACAGTAAATTGGCCGCAGCACTCAAAGTACATGTCAGGCATCAAACTGGCCTGACTTTGTTTGAAGTATCCAAAGTCTCTGGGTGGTGTCCACCTGTTGGACCTGCCCTGTACTTTGTTAGTTCTTGTGGGGTGGGGCGGGTGGGGGGTGTACTTGGTACTTGGTACTGGAACACCTAAGGTCAAGGTCATGTATTGGAGTTGTGGTCATATCATCAGGTCATCAGCTACAGTGCTGTGAAAAAAGTATTTGCCCCCTCCTGATTCCTTATATTTGTCACACTTAAATGTTTCAGATCATCAAACTAATGTTAATATTAGACAAAGACAACCAGAGTAAATACAAATGCAGTTTTTAAATGATGATTTCATTTATTAAGGGGGCAAAGTTACCAAACCTACCTGGCCCTATGTGAAAAAGTAATTGCCACCTAAACCTAATAAGTGGTTGTGACACCCTCGGTATTTGTGATAACTGGCAGTGAGTGTTTTACATCGCTGTGGAGGAACCTCGGCCCACTCGAGCATGAATTGTCAGATTTAAGTCTTTGACTAGGCCACTCCAAAACCTCCGCTCAGAGGTGGACCTGCTGCTGTGTTTCGGATCATTGTCCTGCTGCATAACCCAAGTGTGCTTGAGCTCTTGAACTGCCGGACATTCTCCTTCAGGATTTTCTGGTAGATAGCAAAATTCTTGGTTCCATCCATTACGGCAAGTCGTCCAGGTCCTGACCAGCAAAGCAGCCGTAGATTATCACACTACCACCACCATGTTTGACTGTTGGTATGATGTTCTTTTTATGGAATGCTGTGTTAGTTTTACGCCAGATGTAACGGGACGCACACCTTCCAAAAAGGTCAACTTTTGTCTCGTCAGTCCACAGAATATTCTCTTGGGGATCATCAAGATGTGTTTTGGCAAATGTGAGGCGAGCCTTTGAGTTCTTTTTGGTCAGCAGTGGTTTTCTCCTTGGACGCCATTTTTGCCCAATGTCTTTCCTATTGTTGAATCATGGACACGGACCTTAACTGAGACAAGTGAGGCCTACAGTTCTTCAGATGTTCTGGGTTCTCTTGTGACCTCCTGGATGAGTCGTCGATGTGCTCTTGGAGTCATTTTCGGAGGCCGGCCGCTCATGGAAAGGTTCACCACTGTTCCAAGTTTTCTCCATTTGTGGGTCATGGCTCTCACTGTGGTTCGCTGGAGTCCCAAAGCCTTACAAATGGCTCTGTAACCCTGTCCAGACTGATGGATGTCAATGACTTTGTTTCTCATCTGTTCTTGAATTTCTTTAGATTGCGACATGATGTGTTGCTTTTTGAGATCTTTTAGCCGACTTCACTTTGTCAGACTCTGTTTGAGTGATTTCTTGTTTCAGCAGATCAGGCAGTCATCAGGCCTGGGCGTGGCAGTAATCAGGCCTGGGCGTGGCAGTCATCAGGCCTGGGCGTGGCAGTCATCAGGCCTGGGCGTGGCAGTCATCAGGCCTGGGTGTGGCAGTAATCAGGCCTGGGCGTAGCAGTAATCAGGCCTGGGCGTAGCAGTAATCAGGCCTGGGTGTGGCAGTAATCAGGCCTGGGCGTAGCAGTCATCAGGCCTGGGTGTGGCAGTAATCAGGCCTGGGCGTGGCAGTAATCAGGCCTGGGTGTAGCAGTAATCAGGCCTGGGCGTGGCAGTAATCAGGCCTGGGCGTGGCAGTAATCAGGCCTGGGTGTGGCAGTCATCAGGCCTGGGTGTAGCAGTAATCAGGCCTGGGCGTGGCAGTAATCAGGCCTGGGTGTAGCAGTAATCAGGCCTGGGTGTAGCAGTAATCAGGCCTGGGCGTGGCAGTAATCAGGCCTGGGCGTGGCAGTAATCAGGCCTGGGCGTGGCAGTAATCAGGCCTGGGTGTGGCAGTCATCAGGCCTGGGTGTAGCAGTAATCAGGCCTGGGCGTAGCAGTCATCAGGCCTGGGCGTGGCAGTCATCAGGCCTGGGTGTGGCAGTAATCAGGCCTGGGCGTGGCAGTAATCAGGCCTGGGTGTGGCAGTAATCAGGCCTGGGTGTAGCAGTAATCAGGCCTGGGTGTGGCAGTAATCAGGCCTGGGTGTGGCAGTCATCAGGCCTGGGTGTGGCAGTCATCAGGCCTGGGCGTGGCAGTAATCAGGCCTGGGTGTAGCAGTCATCAGGCCTGGGCGTGGCAGTAATCAGGCCTGGGTGTAGCAGTAATCAGGCCTGGGCGTGGCAGTAATCAGGCCTGGGTGTGGCAGTCATCAGGCCTGGGTGTAGCAGTAATCAGGCCTGGGTGTGGCAGTAATCAGGCCTGGGTGTGGCAGTCATCAGGCCTGGGTGTAGCAGTAATCAGGCCTGGGCGTGGCAGTAATCAGGCCTGGGTGTGGCAGTCATCAGGCCTGGGTCTGCCTAGTGAAATAGAACTCAGCTTTCCAAAACAAGTGGTTATCACAGTTAATCTGTGATTGAACAAGGTAGGTTTGGTAACATTGTCCCCTTAATAAATGAAATCATCATTTAAAAACTGCATTTGTATTTACTCTGGTTGTCTTTGTCTAATATTAACATTAGTTTGATGATCTGAAACATTTAAGTGTGACAAATATAAGGAATCCGGAGGGGGCAAATACTTTTTCACAGCTCCGTATATCTCTGACAAATGCTTCAGGAGCGCATCAAAGCTGCCCGTTCATCCCCATGAACCGAAGGGAACACTTTACCAGTCAAGTCTGCGTCCTAATGATCGACATGAGCTTAGGGTGCAGAACAAATGACAGTGAATACAAATGCCCACAATGGGTTTCCTGCACCTGTTTGGCTCATCCTGGATGGAGCTGAGAGGAGAGCCGCTCACCTTTGATGATGACTAAAGGATCCAGTTTTAGTTGTTTGGGCATCTCTACAGGAGGCTGGTGGGGTCTAACTGGTAGGAGACCCCGGGTAGAGAGAACATGCTGAAGAGATCTCTTAGCGAACAAGTGGGATCCTCCAGAAGGAGCTATAAAATGCTACCGAGGAAAGAGACGACAAGATATCTTTCACTGTCTGCTGCCACATCAAAGGAAAACCTCACAGGACAAAGGGGCAAATAATCAGTGGGTCCTTTTATGTCCTCTATGTGAGATCAGATCATCGGCAACATCTGAACATCAAGTCAGATTTGAACCACAAAGATCCTGTCTACAAATATCCCTCATAGTTCTTACAATAACTCTTCACTACTCACATGTGGTGTGTGAATATGATATATAATCATGTAGTGAACTCGTTTAAATACTCAGGTATGTGCTCAGCACCGCCTGGCAGGATGTTTGGATCGGGCTTTAAGGCGAGACAGTGGTATGATATTATTAAAGAGCGCTTTAACTTTCCCCTCTGCTTCTACAAAGTGTCAGGTCACATCTCAAATCTAACAGAAGTGTTTGAGAGTTACAGCTGTGTTCTACTTCACCTCTTAGTTATACAGTGAATGTGTAAAACAGGCACTGTTCCCTTTCTACAAAGATCCAGCTACATGTCAGACACAAACATAAGCAGCTCTATCCGGTGGCTGGGCGCAGCCTTTATTCCATATCACTCTTTTAAACAGAACACAGATTGTTGACAGCTTCAGGCCATACATGACAGAGTTGAAAGGTGGTGGGCATGTTAGAAAGTACAATGATAAAAAAATTCTCATTATATTGGGTACGTTGTTCATGTTAAACCTGCCGGCCAGGTGAGGCGTGCAGGTGCTCACAGCTTTCTGTCGCGTCTGTTTACAACCAGCAAAACAAACTTTAAGGATCTTCATGTACATGTTATTGACAGTGGTGTTGTCATGGTGTTTCCACACAGCTGCAGAGGAGCAAGTTAATGATACTGTAATGAAGTTTACAAGAACAGGGGTCAACCATACGACGGCAATAAGGACGGCAACGGTCTCACTCGTCATTTGTGTCATGTAATGCAGAGGACGACAGATAGCGAGGTACCTGTCATAAGACGTGACGGCTAAGTTTAGAAACTCTAAAGTGCCATACGAGTACACACAGAAGATCTGCAGGAAGCAAAGAGGAGCAGGAACAGTGTGAACGTCAGAGAGGATCTGAACCAGCAGCAGAGCCATACAGCTCACTGACACACAGGCTGCACTGGAACAGGTACATGGGCTCATGGAGGCTTCTGTTCCTGCGGATCACCACGATGAGCAGCAGATGATCAGCGTGTATAAAAGAATGACAGTCACGACACATGCGTATTTAAACCCTCCGGTATCAAAGTAGGCAACGAGTAAAAAATATGGAACCTGTGTGGAGTTAATCATGAGCCACCAGAACTTCACTGTGCACGTCAATAGATCAGGAGACTGACGGATGGGTTGGTGCAGCAGGAATGAAGGCGCTGTAGAGTAAAGAGGGATGTGAGCTTGAAGGTAAAGCTCTCGATTAACAAATCAAAGTTACATTCCAACCTCCATCTAGGGTCATGTGCTTTGCATTCAAATGATCCCGTTGAGATGATTTGGAAGACGTATACGTATCTCAACTGGGGACCTTGGAAGCCTGTGTTTCCCCCCGAAGAACCGCTGCTCGTGTGAAGGACCTCTAGAACACCTCTGAGCCACCTGCCACAGCGGGTGTTCCCCAGCTAGGCAGAAGAAACTAGCTGCATGTATGGATCGGACAACTGGCAACTTGGAACACAGTGGCTATGTTGAGTTCTTATGGGACAATAGGTATGTATTTACTTTATATGTTTGTTACATACTTTTAGTTAGGCCATCATATCTTATGACAGATATCTTACAGGTGTGTACAAAGGTTGTTTCTGCCTTTTTTCAGGGTCAGAACAGCAAACAATCTTGAGAAGCCTAAAAAATAAAACTTCCCACTTTCATCGCTTTCATGTTTCGAGGTCGGGCGACGCCGGAGGACAGAGGATGTTAGTGTAGGGATGGTGAAATCACAGGCAGCCACATGTTTTCACCACGTCGTGACGCTTTATGACTTTTACTTTATTTCATTTGTAATTTATGGAGTGGCAGCCTCGGACAACCCTGACAAAAGTCACACACACACAGAGAGCCAACACAAAGGATGTGGAAGGAAGTGAAATGATAATACGACCTAATCAACATGATGGATAATAATGACACCACACAACACAAAGCAATACAGAGTGTGCACAAACATGTTGAGTCTCTTTTATAAAGACAAACATTCAAATGAAAAATAACTCAGCTCAGTCCTACCACACGTCTGTTTGAATATTCAGTTCAGTTCATCAAACTGAAACGTTGTTTCCAAGGAAGAGCTGAACCTGTCCATGAGTCAGACAAATGTCAGCTGTCAGTCACGTCTGGGAAGCAGCCAGCGGTCTGGAGTCTGACCTGCCGTGATCAATGTGCAATCCGTGAAGATGAGCTGAGCCGGGATGAACGTTTCAATCTGAGGGCCTAACTCCCCCGACTCTTTGTAGTCGACCCGCAGGTTTGCGGCGCTATTTCCACAGGAACCTGAACCCAAATATTGGGAGGACTAGAGAAGCTCAACCAAGCAAACAGGATGAGCATCAAGCCAGATCACTGGATGTGAAGAGCGGCAAAGTCATCAGCAAGTTTAGCTTTTACATCAGTGAAACCAGATTCTCTCACTCAGAGAGAAAGCAATGAGACGTTGACAGGTTAGGTCTGCGTGGATTAAACATGGGGCAGCTGGACCCAGATGCTTGATCTGCAAGGTCCCACTGACAATGGTGCAGGGCCTTGAAAGCAGGATCGTCTGGCTCTGCCCCGGAGTTGCAGCTTCATTCTCAGAGCTCTGAAAACCAAGGGCCAGATGATCAGGCAACAAGAGCAATGATCAGGCAACAAGAGCAACTGCCCCGCGACATCCATCTCTTGGCCCTGACAAGCTGATGACTGATAATCATCTACAGCACCAGCAGGACGACATGTTCCAAACCGTGCCTGTTTCCATCTGCATCACTGTACGGTGTCATCATGTTAACATGAGGAGTGTTTTGTGTTTTTATTGGCTTTATTATCTTTCTCTTTGGTATCGAACACTCGGAGATTCTTATGAGCGCTTTCCTCCTCACTTTGAGACATTTGTTGGTCTGTTTTCTGCTCAGGAGCATGAACTCCCGAAGTGAAGGCCTGAAACTGCTTTGTTTCACTGGTAACCATGGCGACGGCAGACTGTTCTCCTATGATTCCCAGTGATACAGAGTGTGTTAGTAAGTGAGCTTGTTAGGAAAGCTGATTAAAGGGCTCTGCAGTGTCCAAGTGTCCACACAGAGGTCTCTGTGGGGGGGAGGAGCTCCGCTGGGGCTCATTACTATGAAACGATACTGTAAACATGATGAGCTCACACATGAGAGTCCCAGTGCCCTCCGTTTACATCACACTGGCCCAAACAAGGACAAATAAGTGTGTTTAAATGTTTATGATCTCCAAAGGAAAGTTCTTTACTGGGTGTTCTGTGCCCCCCCTGAATAAGAGCCCTGTGTACTTGGTTCCTCTCTTTACGTCCAGAATAAGAAAACACAAAGCGGCAACGTGAGTAGCTCAGAACTGCCCTACAGTCCTGACAAATCATACAGTCAGACTGTCAGCATCCTCTCAGCCTGTTTATTGTCATTAAATCTCAGTAACATCTGTTTGTTGTGGCTTCATAGCGCTGTAGTGAGACAGATCTCAGCCCACCTGTGACTTGCTACATACAGTGAAACTGCCACTCAGCAGACACAGATGGACAGGCGCTCCACAGCTGAGACAGAACGCCGGTAGTTGGTGTCCATCAGAGAAATCCTGGTACTGATCCGAGCTAACAGCTCATCACACTGGGCACTGGTCAGCCTGAAGGAGCTGGAAGCAGCAGGACATGATATAAGATAATCCTTAATTAATCAGGATCTAAAATTCAGGATCTCTGAACAGGAGAAGAGTGAACCCACACATGACGGGATGGTTGACCGAGTCGTCTGAAGGGCCAAATATCAGCAGTGAGAAATAATGACAGAAGACAAACATCTCCTTGTCTTTTGGCCTTGAGATGCGACACAGTGAAATGCAGTTGGAGACGCTGCTTAAATGAATAATTCGTGTTTAATTGGAAACAAACGTTTTCCATACTTTGTCTGTTGCTTGTTTTGGATGTTTGATGTTCAGCCGGTCACGCTGTCGGCTCCACACACGGCATGTTGGACTCTGTGCCGACTGACGGAGGATAATGAAGTTGGGTTTGTCTTGAGGTGTTCTTGTTTCTCCATTTAATTAACTGTGCACTCGCTCTGCTGCTTAGCTATTACAGAGAGAGGACATAGATGTCATGTCAGGATGTGACGTCAGGTATTTAAAGAGCATTTTACTGGTAATATTTCAAAGGTTAGGATAGCTGTTTAAATGGGACTGTTCATTTTTCTGAATTCCAGATGATTAACCAGGACAGTTACACAGACCATAACTATACCTGACATGCCATGCAACGTTGTGTTACTCAAACGACCTGTTTAAACAGCCAGTAAACACATTCACCATTCAGTGATCGAGAGGTGTCCCTGTGTTAAAGTCCGGTGGTCCCAGTTCAACTTCAAAGTATTCTTCATGCAAAGCGGGCCTGTTGGGTTAACTGTAGAGAGTAACGGGCTGAGCTGGTTGAGGCGGTGCTTCTTTTAACACATTAATAAGATTATTATGTTTTTTGATAGTTTTGAATGTAAAGTCTCCACAAAGCCGATAACGATACCTGTAATATAGTAAACAGAAAAAAGCAGTGCAGTGAAGTTTAGTTCTGAAAGGTCAAAGGTTAAGTCCCAAAGAACTAAAGTTCAGGTCCTGCAAAGAACAGCACGGATGTGAAGTCTCATCGGTCCTCACGTAGCACGACATGCTGACGCGCTGATGATGGGGTCTCACCAGAAGTGAATTAACAGCAAAGGTTTTAAGAAGAGGAACGACGGAGCTGCTGGCTCAGGGGCCGTCTTCAGGGCCTTTGGCCATCTGCCTTCGCTGTGCTGCAAACACCCCCTCAAACCCCCAGGGCGTACAGGTCGGATAACCTGCTTGATGAACTTGGTGTGCTGAAGTTCTGCCTGCAGAATGTGAGACCATTAGATCTTCCAGAACACTCTACCATCATAGGTTCACTGCTGGCCCCTCCTGCTGCAGTGTGGCATTGACCATGAATCATTACCTGAGCTGCCGGCCCTTCACAACAGTCTCAGTCTGATAAATCAGAGGTTACTTTAGTGTTCATGCTGCAAACAGGTCATGAACTAGTTCACAGTTTCACCCTTCGTACCTGCCAGACTTCTCACTTTTTAACTTTGGCTTTAAAACGCTGAACAAGGTGTTTTTTGTTTTGTCGTCATTGTGCTGTGATGCTGCCGCTCAGTGACGTTTGCAGTCTACGGTTTGGACTTTGTGCAGCCAATGGCAGCGTCACACAGAGGGCATTAAGGGCAGAGTCAGCTACTGACATCAACACTTCAGGTTGAACACCTTTACTTACTCATAATCCAGGAAAGGTAACCCTGATCATTCATTTGTACAGTCAGCAGGTTAAAGGTGTGTTTTTCTTGAAGCATCCCAGACGGGGAGGAGAAACCGTTTCATCTCAGATTGTTTTTCAGTCTTTCAGTCGTTCTTTGTCATTCTTGTTTGTATGTTGCAGGTGCCTCTTGATACTTTGACCTCTGGAAACATCTACAACTACCAAACCTGAACGGGGAGCAAGTTGAATTACCTCAATCCATTAGCTGAACTTTCTCTTTGATGTGAAACTAAAACACCTGAGAAGAGACAGAGACAGCTCCTCTCTCTGTGAGGTTTGTTGGGTAATAATTCATGTAACTGATGTTTTTTTGAACTGCAGCTGCTCAAACAGGACAAACTAAAGCTTGCCTGTAAAACAGAAGGAAATCCTGTCTTTGTCGTACAGGCTGTGTTTGTCCCGTACTCCTCTCTGCAGTGTGTGCAAGTGTGCAGAGGTTTTGCTTTTTCTGGTACGAGTTCCAACCCAGTGGAGGGAAGTCATACACATCACCCTATTTCCTGAGGCGTCGTCAGTCAGCGTACGACCTCCTTTATCCCTCGAACATAAATGTAAATAAAACAGAGGCGGGGTCGTGTGATAGGTGTCACCTTACAGCCCAGACAGATGGACTAGTAGCAGGATTTCAGTATGCTTTAGAAACAATACACAAACATGTTTGATGAGTTAAATATAAATGGAGACATTTAGCTGCTTTGAAACTGATCGAATCCTCTGAACATCAGCGTGTACGGACGGCGTTGATCTTCAGCTGTGTCCCTCCACACTGACGTGTCTCTAACAGCCGACAGTCTGTTTAGTTAAATGTTAACGTCATCGGGCTTCAGCTGGTAATCTGCCATCCCGTCCACGTCAGTCCAGGAAGCGTTTCACACCGTGATTCACCTTTACTGTAGAGCTCGGTTCAAACAGCACAGGTGTTTTCTCCCGCATGTGACGAGATGTAAAGTGACAGTATGAAGTCAGCGTGGGGGGTGGAGCAGCAGAGAGAGAGCCCACTACAGGTCGTACACCTGCAGTCATCACGTCCATTCAGATAAACCGTAACTAACAGTCTGTGTGTGTGCGTGCGTGCGTGTGTGTGTGTGTGGCTCCAGCTGTGTGTGTGTGTGTGTGTGTGTGTGTGTGTGTGTGTGTGTGTGTCTCCAGCTGTGTGACACACACACTCTTTCCCGTCACTGTCAACCCCCAAACATGTAACAATGTATTAACATTGATGGCAGAAGTCACATGACACGTGTCCTCACTGCTCAGAGGGCTACATGCACAGTGGACAGTAACAAAGTACATGTACTCGAGTACTGAAGAACATGTTCTGAGTTTTATTTTTGGGGGAAACTTTTACTCGGTTACATTTCTATGAATGTTCTCGTTACTCGTTACTTTGGCTCTGAAGTCAGCTGATGAATTTTGTGTAGTTCTGCGGTGTTTGTCTAAGGCGTGTTGCCGTACCTGTACCTCGCGCGTCTCAGCGGTTGAATGTCACTCAGATCAGACAGTTCATGTAGTGTCGGTCATGATGGCTACGGCTGACACTTCCCTGCTCATCAGGTATGTGTGCTTGTTCCTCCTGCAGCATGTGGGGTTAACACTGTAAATAATGTGTAGTAAATAGACATAAGGTAGCAGACTGTACGCCCATGTGTTCTTGACTGCACTCATGCTTTGTGAAAATACAGTTTGAGATTTTTTGAACACTGAAGTATTTTTAAAAGCGCGTACTGAAGTACTTTAACTCGAGTAATAATTAGACTGAGTAACTGTCACTTGTATTGGAGGAACATTTGACCAGCAGGATCAAGTCAGGTACTTTGTCCACCACTGATCACATGTCGTTTGTCTGACTGGGAGGAGAAGTTGTGATGTTGATGTAATAAAGTCTCAGGTTGTATTTGAATAATTTATTACTAAGTTATGTTTTACCTTTGAAGGAGAACCCAGTCTATTCTCTAGTTCATACATCACACTCATGTTGTTCGGGATTCACCCTGTCATTGCAGCAGTTAGCATTCGTCGGCAGGGCGGCCTTTAGCACTGAAACATTTGTTGTTTCGTCCGCCACACCAACCACAGTTCTGAAATGACTCAGTGCCATAAGAACGTCCCTTACTGAAACCTGCAGCAGAGGAGAAGTGGATTAACTGTTACATGTTTCTCTGTTTACAGGCTGATCAAACTGTACGCTGCACCAGAGGGTTTAGAGAGGACGGAGCATGGAGCCGCTGAGAGACAACGTCTCCTCGCACAGTCACTTTATCCTCAATGGCTTCCATGAACTCGGAGCGCTGAGGCCCGTCCTCTTCTTCCCGTTCCTCATCATGTTTGTTCTGTCACTGTCGGCCAACTCCCTGCTGCTGTACGTCATCATTTCACAGAGAAGCCTCCACTCACCGATGTACATCCTCATCGCCGGCATGGCGTGTGTTGACCTGAGCCTCCCGCTGTTCTTCGTCCCAAACATGCTGCTGAGCTTCCTGTTTGACTGGAGAGGAATCTCTCTGATTGGCTGCCTGGTTCAGATGCATTTCATTCACTTGCTCGGAGCTTTTCAGTCCACGTTGCTGGTTTGGATGGCACTGGACCGCTACTTTGCCATCTGCACTCCACTCTACTACCACGAGCGCATGGCTTTACCAGGGTTCCTCAAGTTTGTGATCCCTCTTGTGATCAGAAATGTGTTCATGGTTTCACTGGTAGTTAGTCTGGCAGGGTCATTACCCTTTTGCCTTGGAAATGTGATGAACCACTGTTTCTGTGAGCACATGGCCCTGGTGGAGCTGGCCTGTGGAAGCACCGCTGTAAACAGTCTGGTGGGGTTGATCTCAGTGTTCCTCATTCCTGTGGCGGACTTCTTCATCATCACGGCCTCCTACATCGTCATATTCAGCTCTGTGCTGAGTTCTGGAAAGGCAGGTGTCAAAGCACTTCACACCTGTGTCACCCACATTGTGGTGATGGCTGTCAGCCTGACCATCATACTTGTTGCCTTCCTCTCATATCGGATCAGAAATGGTCTTCCTGGAGCCGCCCGGGTTTTCTTCAGCATCATGTACCTGTTCTTTCCGAGCTGTTTCAACCCGATCATCTACGGGGTCAGAACCACCGAGATCCGACAGCACATTGTGAGGACGCTGACGTGGTGTCGACTCGTCCAAACTGTAAATTATTCTTAAGAATCTTTTGTTGGTTTCTCAGACAAAGAAGTCTTTATTGTATAGAAGGCTGCGTCTTCAAAAGGATCAAAGGCATGACAAACATCTTCATTATAATATAATAACTGTTTATTGTCGTGTTTATGAAATTATTAAATGTAAAGTTTAGGATTTTATGTTTCCAACCAATGACATTTGTGTTGTGAGCTGAGCCGCTGACCGCTTAGCTTAATATGAATTTTCATAAACTGAAAAGGTGGACGAGCAGGTGCCACAGTGCTGAAGCAGTCGTGCAGTCCTCACATAGAGACTCTTTTACACACCGCAGGAGTTCAGCTCATCTGTTGTGTTACCACACCTGGCTGACGTGTGTGCATACCAAACCTTCTGCACATACAGCAACAATGAAACCCCGGTTTACTGGCAAACTCAGGCAGCTACGTCAGGCCAAACTGTGAAGATGACAGCGGACTGTAGGAGAAGCCTCCCGACACTCCATCCCATCGACACGCTCAGCAGCACTGAGTGTGCTGGGGCAGCCTTCAGTTTCTGGGATCCACAT
This sequence comes from Semicossyphus pulcher, assembly GCF_022749685.1. Taxonomy (NCBI): domain Eukaryota; kingdom Metazoa; phylum Chordata; class Actinopteri; order Labriformes; family Labridae; genus Semicossyphus; species Semicossyphus pulcher. The sequence continues at coordinate 695,255 of NW_027211692.1, forward strand.
GTCCCAGTGGACCTCCCACACAGACAACATCAGGAAAAAGGCCCGGCAGGGGATGTAGTTCCTGAGACAGCTCAGGAAGCTCAACCAGCTTCAGGACAGTATTGTCCGTGACAGTCCCAATCCTTAACAAATATAGATTAGAGTTTGGTTATTGAGACTTTGGGCTGCACAATTAATGATGAAGGAGAAGTTATGGATCACCTTTTCCATGCTGGGGGTGGTCTGTGGCTGACATGTTTTTCGTGGGTGTACTGATTTACACGTTCTGTTTGTTTGTTTACAGATGTGTCTGTATACTTGTTGTATTGTTGCGCTGAGTGCCTGGTTTGTTGTTCCTGTTTGCACCAGCCCCGGCCCAGGTTGTGGACGTGTAGGAGCTCGGACTGCCTCGTTGCTGCTGGTTTTGTTTGTGGGAGGCTTCTTTGGTCAAACAGATTTCCAATCTGTTCATCCTTTCTTTGTTTTAAAGTTCTCCAAACTTAGTTTCTTATTAGACTGCATGACACTATGGGACTGTTTGTTTCAGCAACCAATGACATCGTAGATGGAGGCTAATAAAATGACGAGTCAGCATTCAGCAGGGACAAGTGGATGGAGGAGAGCCAACAGGTGACATCGTCCACCTGCAGATGGGACGCGCTGACTGACGAACAACTGAAAGCTGCTGATTTCTTCGGTGCACAGACGAACTGTCGGCAGCTCTCCAGGTTGAACTTCATGTTTGACTTCTGAAATCTGATTATCTACAAACCAGAGAAAGAATCCGACCATGTAGGGAGATTATGTCTTTGTTCATGAGTTGTTCAGCCTCATCTCTAGAACACACCTGCTAACCTGAACTGGAAACATGTTTGACTTATGCTGTTATCCTGACTGAATCACTGGATTTGTTCCATCATGTTTACAGTTCTCTCTTCACTCTGACACCAAACACCCTGAAGAGAGATGAGCCACCTCTGCTCTTTGTGAGGTTTGTCTGCTGAAATCTTTCATGTTATTATTTTTCCATGTGCTCATATTTGCTGTGAAAGCCTCTCAAAGTTTTCATGCAACCAGAGGATAAACGTTGTGTTACATATGAGGGAATGTGCTTCATAATGCTGTTTCTGGTCGGCATAGCGACTGTCAGGTCAAGTCCATTTTATTTCTGTATGAAAGGTTGAGCTCAGAGTCCTTACAGACAACCGCTCAACGTTTGACCCCGACAAGGAGAAACTCTTGCTTTCCTGTTGAGGGGTGAATCTTCAGTGAAGAACGGTGGAGGCATGCCTCTGGTCCCCGCTGACCTCTGGGCATAATTAAAGCTTCCTAAGTAATTGGAAGGTTGTAAGTCATGGCAAAGGCAGCTGAGGAAAACCGGACAAAAACTGAACTGTGTGGAATTTTAAATGTACAGTCCATAATCCAAATGTTTAAATGGTCACTGTACACAAGTCACTTAAAGGAAGTCATAAAAATCACTGAAACTGTAAGAAACATTTGTTCTATAAATGTGATATCATGTTAAAGCCAAATAAGTCAAATCACAAGAAAACACTGAAACCATGAAAATGGATTTCGACCCATTTCTACAATTGTTCTTATGTTTGAAAATAAACGTTTGGACTGAGTGATTTACAAAACAAATATATAAATCAAACATTAGATAAAGAAATACTTAATAGATCCGGTCCTCTTAGAGTTTACAGTAGTAACATGATGTGACTGATTTTCAGCAGCTCATACGTTTACGCTTTCTCACTGAGCAGTAAAACACCTGTCTCATTATCCTTGTGTTCCTCCGTGTTTATTGCATGCTTTAATAATCTGAATGAGACTTATAGATGTGCTGGATGTTTAAGGTCCATAAATAGTGAAGTTAACCTGTGTAAATCACGCTGACTATGTGCCTATTGGCATTATTTGAACATTTGATCTAACAGTGACAGGGGTTGGTGCTGTTGTTTGAACATGGTGAGCCTCCTTTTTGGTTTCAGGACAATCACATCACTACAGGGCATCTCATCCTTTGATTGCTTTCTCTTTTCAGGCTGATTGATCTAAAACACAAACCATGAGGTTCTATGAGGAGGAAAGGATGGCAAACGTCTCCTCGCACAGTCACTTTATCCTCAATGGCTTCCATGAACTCGGAGCGCTGAGGCCCGTCCTCTTCTTCCCGTTCCTCATCATGTTTGTTCTGTCACTGTCGGCCAACTCCCTGCTGCTGTACGTCATCATTTCACAGAGAAGCCTCCACTCACCGATGTACATCCTCATCGCCGGCATGGCGTGTGTTGACCTGAGCCTCCCGCTGTTCTTCTGCCCGAAAATGCTGCTGAGCTTCCTGTTTGACTGGAGAGGAATCTCTCTGATTGGCTGCCTGGTTCAGATGCATTTCATTCACTTTGTTGCATCTTTTCAGTCCACGTTGCTGGTTTGGATGGCACTGGACCGCTACTTTGCCATCTGCACTCCACTCTACTACCACGAGCGCATGGCTTTACCAGGGTTCCTCAAGTTTATAATTCCACTTGTTGTCAGAAATGTGTTCATGGTCACATCGTTTGTCAGTCTTGCAGGAACATTATCATTCTGTGCTGCAAACGTGATGAACCACTGTTTCTGTGAGCACATGGCCCTGGTGGAGCTGGCCTGTGGAAGCACCGCCATCAACAACCTGGCCGGGTTACTGACTGTGTTCCTTAACCCTGTGGCTGACTTTATATTTATCGCTGCCTCTTATGTGGTGATATTCAGCTCTGTGCTGAGTTCTGGAAAGGCAGGTGTCAAAGCACTTCACACCTGTGTCACACACATTGTGGTCATCACTGTCAGCCTGACCATTGCACTTGTTGCCTTCCTCTCATATCGGATCAGAAATGGTCTTCCTGCAGCTATTCGGGTTTTCTTCAGCACCATGTACCTGATGTTCCCGAGCTGTTTCAACCCGATCATCTACGGGGTCAGAACCACCGAGATCCGACAGCACATTGTGAGGACGCTGATGTGGTGTCACTTTGTCCAAACGGCCCCCCGTTCCTAAGAAACGATTAAAAATCTTATATAAAATGAGTCTCCATTTTTATTTTGAAAACACATCAGAAGTTATTTATAACTGAAGTATAAAGAGTAAAATTGTAGAAGAATAAATAAATATATATACAGTATATGTAGTAAATATATATATATATACATTGTAAATTTAAAAAACTAACCTGAATGGGATGCCACAATTAAGAGCCTGGTATCGAGTGTCAGTGTGACATCATCTGGGGTGGTCTCCAGAGTGTGATTTGGGATGCATCTTCCCACTGTCCACCGCATCGTCCATCGACAGGTTTCGCAGGGCTGACTTAATCGACGGCTGCCATGTCAGAAAGAAATAAGAAACAGAGACAGTTCGTACAGAATACTACTTCACAACATTATAACTGTACAACAGAACATTTTAAATAAGGATCATAGCTTTACAATTCTGTCACACTTGCATCTTGAAAGTAGTTGTGGTTAAGGGGACCTCCTCCAGGGTGGACACCTCAGCAGACAGCTGGTCATGCCATGATGTCACCGGCCCTAATGGAGGATGGCACAGTGAGCTGTGCCGGAGCACTCTGGAGTCATGGACTGACCCCGGCCAGCTCACGTAGGTGTCAGTGAAGCAGCCCTGATGGCCACAAACTACCTGCAGGAGGATGGAAGGGAACAGTTTCCTGGTCCTGTAGCAGTCACCATCAAGGCCGCTTGGTGGCTTTACGTGGACATGGCAGCCGTTGATTGCACCAGCTGCTCTCTGGAAAGCTCTGTGTCTTGCCAGCCCTGCAAGCCCATGGGACTGCCTCCAGGTCTTCAGGGGTCTTCGGAAGGTGGATGACTTGGTGGCAAATAGCCACCACCTCTTTAGTAATTCTGTGGACGATGCGGTGGACAGTGGAATGATTCATTCCAAACACTCTGGAGACCACCCTGTTCGATGCCCCACCAGGATCTCGATTGTAGCACCCCAACCATGCCTCCTTTCCTGCTTCAGAAGGCCCAGCAGCACTTCTAGGGCCTCCCTGCTCAGCCGAGAATCAGGCCTTGTGTCCTCCCCATTAAAGAATCTGTCCAGTACAGGAAGGCACATATTCATCGTGGTGTACAGGGGTCTCTGCTGATCAAGGGAAAGTTTGCATAATGCATACTACATACTACATTCTAGCCACATCAGTACATACTGCTAGTATAGTATGGCATTTTGAACATAGCATGTTTCCCAGCCTGCTAGCAGCCAGATAGCTACCCTCCAGCCTGCAAGCAAGCAGCCCCTCAGCCAGCTATTCTAATTTTAATTTTGTATTTGCACATGTACACGCATACAAAAAGAGACGATAACAATATTAGTAAAAAAGATTAATTTTGTGCTGGAGGAGCCAAAAAAGGCTTATGAAGATACCTCCCCGTGTAAATATCAGTAAAAGATAAAAACAAAAAAATTCCTGAGTGATCAAAACTTTGAGACTAAGCAGAAGTAATACAACATTATTAAAGATATGAGGATTGTTTTTACACAGTGGAATGCATTAAAATGATATCCATGAAGTGTTACAAGTCTTGGCTAAGTCCTTTTCAGATGTTTTTTGAACGGTGATAATGTTGATGTTGACTGTAGTGATGGAGGTACGTTAGTCCAAAGAGGTGCTCCTCTGTATTTCAAAGAAAATGATGTGGTTCGAGTGTCTTGTGGAATATGAGTGAATATCTGATGAAATCATAAAATCGTTCTGGAGCTGGGCAGGTCATGTGTTAAGTGTACATATTTATACATACACAAGTGTGGTATCTGTTCACATCAAAAATGGATAGAAGTTTGAGTCACATCTTTTAGAAAGCTAATCACTCTCAAACATTTCTTTTGGATTAGAAAGATCTTATCAAGATGAGTTGGACACGAGGCAGCCCAGGCAGAATTACAGTACGTAATATGAGGGTAAATGCATATTGACTTCATGGACTTTTTACAGACCAGTTCAATGTGATATTTCCATGTTAGTTTTTCATCTACTGTGAGGTTTAGTGTAAGGGACCTGAGTCATTGCAGTGTTATCTATGACTATTGTAGCTTGTTCTTTTGTATAGTTTTAGATTTCTTTCTTTAGATTCTTAGATTTATTTATATGAAGAGAGTTTGTTCATGTGAAAACATTTAGAAATCGATGATGGCTCTTCATTTGCTTCTCGAATCAGTGTGCAAAAGTTTTCATGTGAAGCAACAAGACGTGTCGTCAGCAAATAAAATTGGCAGTACATCTTTACAGACTTTAGGTAGGTCATTTATGTAAATCAAAAAGAGGAGAGGTCCAAGGGTGGAACCCTGAGGGACTCCACACAGTAGCTTAGCTCTGTTTGAATTAGTCCTATTGATTGATACATACTGTTCCCTGTCCTTTCAATAATCAAGCAACCATTTCAGAGCGACATCAGGAAAGCCATATTTTTGTAATTTTGCAATAAGGATGTTTGATGGACAGCGTCAAAGGCCTTTGACAAGTCCAAAAATATACCTAGAGAATGTTTTTTATCTAAAGCTGTAGACATGTTGTGAACAAGCTGCAAAGGAGCCATATTGATGGCTACACAGTATGTTGCTCTCCTCCATATGTTTCTTTATTCTAGAGTATACTAGTTTCTCGAGAACTTTGGAAAAACAAGGCAAAACTGATATAGGTCGGTTTCTTCACCAGAAAGAGTTCCTCATGACAATGTCCGGTTTCCCTATGTGACGATCCACCCCCGGTCTGTCTGCCTGTAGTGTTTGCTTGTTTATTTCAGGTACTGGGAGTTGCCATGGAGGTGGAGCTGGGAGGGTTGTAGCTGATCCTACCCACCTGAGCTGGGCCTTCAGAAAGGCAGAAAGGCCTGCCTTTCTTAGAAGCTCACTCTCTCACTCAGCTGGGCCTGCTGCATCCTCCTCAACCTTTTTCCTTTGTTTGGTTTGCTGCATCCATCATGTGCTTCACACAATATTTCCACTCATCCACACACTGTTTGTTACTTTAAGTTAAATAAAATCTGTATCTGATTGCTTTATCTGTGTGTGGCCTCCCTTTTTGTAACCGGCCCTGAGCCATGTAACACCCTGTCACTAAGCTCTTTCTGCTAGACATTGCTCTAGAGGCAGACAACACCCAAACTGCTAGCCTCAGTCAGTGGACCAGTTGGCTAGCCAAAATCCAGCCAGGTTCTTGCCTGATCCTCCCCTGGAGCCACAGTCTGGGAAGCCCTCCAGAAGGAAGTTTGGCCATCGAACTGACCCTGTGTTCCAGTTGGTGGCCTGGCTGACTCCTGACCCCGTGTTCCAGTTGGTGGCCCGGCTGACTCCTGACCCCATGTTCCAGTTGGTGGCCCGGCTGACTCCTGACCCCGTGTTCCAGTTGGTGGCCCGGCTGACTCCTGACCCCGTGTTCCAGTTGGTGGCCCGGCTGACTCCTGACCCCGTGTTCCAGTTGGTCATCCCTGCATAGACTCAGTCTGAATTCCCTCAATCCTCTGAACCCCGGTCCACTATCCCTGTTGACTCTCAGTATAAATCCCCAGTTGCTGTCTTTAAATGATCATCAGCAAGGCTCCCTACAGCACCCCTCAGTTCCTGCAGAGCGGTGCCAGTCCTCCGGCCCAGAGTCGGCGGTCCCAGCTGGATTCTCATAAGATCCAGGACCTGCTCCTGGTTCTCTATCAGCATTGACACCTGTGGCCTGCCTGCCATGCCTTGTATTACTACTGTCTGTCTGCCTGCCTGTCTGTCTGCCTGCCTGCCTGCCTGCCTGCCTGTCTGTCCGCCTGCCTGCCTGTCTGTCTGCCTGCCTGCCTGCCTGTCTGTCTGCCTGCCTGTCTGTCTGCCTGCCTGCCTGCCTGCCTGCCTGTCTGTCTGCCTGCCTGCCTGTCTGTCTGCCTGCCTGCCTGTCTGTCTGCCGACAAATCATGACGAGTTCACCACTTCCAGATTGATCAGCAACTAAAGACACAACTGTGGAAATCTGAAGGGACATCTGAACATATTTCAGGTTGATCAATATGTTTAATAACTGCTATTTGAATTCAACAACTTCCTAGCTAACAGTGCTAATAGCTAGCAAGTGGCTGAATGTATCAACTAAAGCTAGCAGTAGGACTGTGTGGTGAATGCAAAACCACTGCTGTCTGATAGCAGCAGGTGTGTTATCAGAAATGTAGTTTTACCTTGATATATGTCCTGATGGTTTTTCACTGTCTGTTGTCTTTTCAGTTGCTGATCAATGAAGCAGTGAAATGACAAAGACTGTCACCTTCACTACCTTTATACAAATGAGCACCTGAACGCAGCAGCACAACATGCTAACAGTATCTGAGCTTCTCACCCTGAACTTAACGTCAGGAGAAAATGGCCGCTGTGTTCATGTGGTGAATGTGAGCTTCATGAAAGTGTTCCAACATTTGTGTCCATGTGGTCTCACACAAAGGGTCACCTGTTACAAGACAAACGTCACACGTGTTCAAAGTGACGACAGACGACATGAAATGATTTCCTTCAGGGTCAAAGGTCAAGATTTTATTCAAATAAACGACGACATCGTTCAAAATAGAACAGAAACACAAACGAATCAAAATCATGAGTTCTTGTTTACAAGTAAATATCTTTGAGTTTTTAATCAAATCAAAGTGATGAAATCAGACTCATGAAAGAGTTTGAGTCAGTGAACAGAGTCAGTGATGTTCAGTCAGCAGAGTTTCTCTCACCTACAGAGACAACGAGGAACCGACTGAGCAGACCACAAACCCAGGATACAGAGGTTCAGTGAAGGAGGTGCTGAAGGTGTGGAGGTGGATCAGTGTGTCAGAGGAGACTCTGTAGAAGGACAGAGTGCCAGCAGGACAGTCCACATACACTGCTACTCTACCAGAGGAGGAGGAGGAGGAGGAGGAGGAGGAGGAGGTGTTTGTGTGTATGTTATTGTGCCTGACAGAGTAACCTCCATCAGAGCAGATCAGACTCCAGGACTGATCATTCCATCCAAACACACATTCATTAATGTCTCCTCTCCTGCTGATTCCTCTGTAACTCACTGATACATCAACACCTCCTCTCCACTCGACCTCCCAGTAACAGCGACCAGTCAGACCAGTCCTACACAGCAGCTGAGGCCAGATGTCAAATCTGTCTGGATGATCAGGATATGACTGATCCTCCCTCACACGTGTCACCTTCCTGTTGTTGTCAGACAGTTTGAGGTTTCTGTTCACTGTGTTTGTGTCCACTTCCAGCTCACAGGCGTCTGATGGAGAGAAGGAGACACAACACAGCTGCAGGTTATCATCTGTTCATTCAAAAACAACTTTACTGACAGTTTCTGAAAGTCAGTCAAACTTAGATTTCATGTTTAACTGTGAATATTTGGCAGCACTGAAACTCAACACTGCAGCTGTAATGAAATGAACAGTTAGTGAACATGGCAGTCAGGATGTGTGGAGCCCAGGATAAGAGCACAATCAAGTGTCAGTAATAAAAGTGCAGCACAAAGAAGCTGTGAACCATCTGCTGTCTCAAACTGTTATTAGGTCAGAGGTCACATGAAGCAGAAAGATCAGAGCTGGAAGAAACACAGTGAATGTTCTCTGCACTGATAATCAAATGTATTGATTCTTTTGATTGGATCCTGCTGTTCACTTTGTTCACTTCGTACATCTTTACAGCCACACTGACAAACACAGAAAGTTAATCCTGATTGAAATTCATCTTCAGTCAGACAATTACAAACACTGGAGCCCAACATGAGCAGCTGTGTTCTCATGAAGCAAAGTTCAAACACACTCACACTTCCTCTCATCAGGTTTCAGTCTGTGCCGTCCACCATGGTCCAACCTGGAGGAAGAAACCAGATCAGAATCTACTTCATACAGCTTCACTCACATCCTCCATCAGACAGCAAGGTCACCAGTTAGAGACAGGGAGACAGCGTCTGTCTGTATGTCTGTCTGTCTGTACCTCAGTGTCTCCAGTCTGCAGTGTGGATCCTCCAGTCCAGCAGACAGCAGCTTCTCTCCTTGTTCTCCAGGATGATTGTAGCTCAGGTCCAGCTCTCTCAGGTGGGAGGAGCTCAGAGCCGAGGCCAGAGAAGCACAGCCTTCCTGTGTGATCAGACAGCCTGACAGACTACACACACACACACACACACACACACACACACGCACACACACACACACACACACACACACTTTGAAACCAAAGTCCATGTTGGAAACTGGACCGGTCATTTCTGGTCACCCCACCAGCTCCCCCTCTTGGCTAGGAGGGGTCACTACTAACTCTGTGACTTGCATCTCTGCCTTCACTCCTGTAATCATGCTCATCCCAGTCAGGATCACTAACCAGCACTCACGCCCTCGTCATAGTCCGGCTCACCCAGGTGGGTCAGTGATCCTTTAACCTGCATGCCCCCCCTGAAGGCCCCGCCCCTTTATTAAATGTGTCTGATTAATGCAGATCTGTGGGTAACAAGGCTCACATATTAAATGACTTATTTTAAGGGACAGTTTGTTTTACTCTTCGACACTGAGACCTGACAAAAGGATGTGTTCCTTTAAATGAACTGTGCCCCATGGACTGTTCAGTCATTGGGACTCCACGTGGCTCAGGCCGCGGTGGAGGTCTCACTGTGGTGTTTTACCTGATCGACCTCCTGGTCCAGCTGCTCAGGTTTTACCTGAGTTCACTTTCTGACTTCTCTTATGAAGCTGCACTTTTAGCTGCTGGTTTTAACCTGCACATTGATGATGTCACAAACTGTGGAGCTGCTGAATTTCTTGATATCACTGAATCTTTGAACTTCAAGCTACATGTTGAAAGCCCCGCTCACAGGAGGGCTCACACCTCGGACCTTCTTCTCTGGGACTAGACACCGCCTTCAGCTGGTCCAAAATGCTGCGGCTGGCCTTCTCACAGGTTCAACACAATACGATCATATAACTCCGATCTCGGCCTCCCTGCATTGGCTTCCTGTCCACTACCATATTGATTTTAAAATTGTACTTTGAACTTTCAAAGCTCTACACGACCAGGCCCCTCGGTACATTACAGACTTACTAACCCCCTATGAGCCTGGGCCCCCCCTCAGATCAGCTGATAGGGGTTTGTGGGTTGTACCCAGAGCCCGATTAAAGACGAAGGGAAATCTGGCTCCCAAACTCTGGAGCGACCGACCTGCTGAAATCCGGTTTGCCAAATCTGTCTCTGCTTTTAAATCTCTTCTTCAAACATTCTTTTTTAAAAGAGCTTTTATTTATGAGGACCTTTTTCTGTTCTTCTTTTCATGTATTTGAACTCTTCATTTCATTATTTTAAATTGTTACGAGTTCTAAACTGTTCGTAGCACTTTGTAAATAAAGGTGATTATTATTTAAGGCTGCAACAACTAATCGATTAAATCGATGGTTAAAATAGTTGGCAACGAATTTCATCATCGATTAGTTGGGTCTTTGTTATGATGCACGGCATGTGCTGTGAAAACGTCACTGGGGGCAGCCAGCCAATGCCGCGGCTTGTGTAGATCACGTGATGAATTACAGGAAGTTACGCCGTCTCCGGTCTTCTTTGTGATGAACATGAATCATTTTTCAGTGAGGAGTATCCGTTTGTTGTGCAGTGCTGATGATGTGTCCGCCTCCGGTAGATTAGTGTCTGTTTACACGGACAAACACACGATTACGGTTTCTAACTTTCATTTAAAAACAAACGTAACGACTGAAACTGCGTCTGTTTCCTTTCCTCTCCGTGTTGTGATGGGCCCATAGCCGGGCCGCTGATGAAGCAGCGGAGGACAGAAGACCGTGGTAATGTTACTAAGCTAACGCACTGGTAAAGCTAATTTAACGCTAACTCTTGATGAAGCTAACGCCTGGCTTCATTAAACATCACAACATGGAGAGAAAACTGACGGCACGTATTTCTGTCTGCACGTTGTGTTTAAATGAACTTGTAATCGTGTGTTTGTCCGTCAGAGCGACACTAATCTATCGCTAATCATCTGAAGTTCGGTCAGAGAGGCTCTGGAGTAAAACATGACGTTATGGAGTTTTTGAATATTTCATGCCATCAGTCAGAGACAGACTAAAGTGAATCTTTTATTTATTCACAACAGAAACTGGATCAATATCTGATTAAATATATATTGATTAGTTACATTTCCCTGTTATACTCAGCTCATGGCTGCATCCCCAACGTCCTTTGTTTTTATTGTCGTGTCATCGTCTGAACTTTCCTTTTTCATGTGAAATTAAAGTTAATCAACAAGATATTAATTGAGTTACTTTATTGATATATTAACACTGCATTGAACAAGAAAACAAGATGTCATATTTTTGTGTTTTGAACATAATGCTAATACTGAAATTGAGCTTTTATCTTTTTATCGACTAATAATTGATCATAGAAATAATTGACAGATTCATTGATTCTCAAAATATTTGTTAATTGCAGCCCTGTTATTATTATTATAATTATTATTGTTATTATTATTATTATCAGCAGTGATGCAGCTGCTGGACTGGCCTGTTGAGTCTGAAGGAAAGGCTCTTCATCAATACGTTTACAAACGTTCCAACCATCATCTCTGCTTTGTTACAGTCGTCGTGGGGATTCTTCTCTTTGGACCACACATGATGGAGTCCAGATGAACATAACTCAGACTGTCTCAGACCAGCGTTTATATATCCAAGTCCAGTTACTGAGCCGTGAACCAAAACACAATACTGGTGACAAGCTCCTCTGTCAGCTGACCCCTTCAGTGTGATATTACAGCCATTTTAATTACAGGGTCGTTAAAAGGACTAAAAGACGCTCAAAGTTTAACTTGTGATATTCATGTCCAGCTGCCTCAGACTCACAGGACTGAGAGCTGAGAACTGAGTACAGAAAAGGTGAGCTCAGAGGGTTATAATTCTCACACAGCTGCACACTAACCTGAGAGCGTCCAGTCTGCAGTGAGGAGATCTTAGTCCATCAGACAGCAGCTTCACTCCTGAGTCCTGCAGGTTGTTGTTGCTCAGGTCCAGCTCTCTCAGACTAGAGGACTGGGAGCTGAGAACTGAGGACAGAGCTCCACAGCTTCTCTCTGACAGATTACAGCCACTCAGCCTAAACATGATTCAAACCAGTTGACACAATAATTAATATATATAAAGGAAATAGAAGCGTAGAAGATCATTATTTTTAAATATCTTTATCCTGACCTGAGAGCTTCCAGTCTGCAGTGAGGAGTTTTTAGTCCATCAGACAGCAGCTTCACTCCTGAGTCCTGCAGGTTGTTGTTGCTCAGGTCCAGCTCTCTCAGACTAGAGGACTGGGAGCTGAGAACTGAGGACAGAGCTCCACAGCTTCTCTCTGACAGATTACAGCCACTCAGCCTAAACATGATTCAAACCAGTTGACACAATAATTAATATATATAAAGGAAATAGAAGCTCAGGTGATCATTATTTTTAGATATCTTTATACTGACCTGATGGTTTCCAGCCTACAGTGTGGAGTCTCCAGTCCACCACAGAGCAGCTTCACTCCTGAGTCCTGCAGGTTGTTGTTGCTCAGGTCCAGCTCTCTCAGACTAGAGGACTGGGAGCTGAGAACTGAGGACAGAGCTCCACAGCTTCTCTCTGACAGATTACAGCCACTCAGCCTGAAGAGGAATCAACAGCACATAAAAGGAAACAATCACAACCAATAGTTGTTGTTTCTGAATAAAGTAAAACTACATTTAACACGGACAGTGATGTGTGCACATACAGAGCTTTGTTGGAGGCTTTGACCACTGGCAGCAGCCTCAGAAGAGCCTCATCTGAAGCAGAGTACTTCTTCAGGTCAAACACGTCCAGATCTTTTTCTGATGACAGTAAGATGAAGACCAGAGCTGACCACTGAGCAGGAGACAGTTCATCTGTGGAGAGACGTCCTGATCTCAGGGCCTGTTGGATCTGCTCCACTAGAGAACTATCATTCAGTTCATTCAGACAGTGGAACAGATTGATGCTTTTCTCTGCAGACAGATTCTCACTGATCTTTGTCTTGATGTACTTGACTGTTTTCTTTTTGGTCTGTGAACCACTTCCTGTCTGTGTCAGCAGACCTCTGAGGAGACTCTGATTGGTTTCTAGTGAAAGACCGAGGAGGAAGCGGAGGAACAAGTCCAGGTGTCCGTTTGGACTCTGTAAGGCCTGGTCCACAGCACTCTGATAGAAACCTGTTGGGTCTTTAAATACTTTAGACCACCAGGATGTTGTTTGTTCTTCTGACAGCAGATTGACACCAGAGTTGATGAACTTCAGATGGACATGAAGAGCAGCCAGAAACTCCTGAACACTCAGATGGACGAAGCAGAACACCGTGTCCTGGTACAGTCCTCTCTCCTCTTTAAAGATCTGTGTGAACACTCCTGAGTACACTGAGGCTGCTCTGATATCGATGCCACACTCTGTCAGGTCTGACTCATAGAAGATCAGGTTTCCTTTCTGCAGCTGCTCAAAAGCCAGTTTTCCCAGAGACTCAATCATCTTCCTGCTCTCTGGACTCCAGTGTTGATCCGTCTCAGCTCCTTCATCATACTTCACAGTCTTCAGTTTGGACTGAACCACCAGGAAGTGGATGTACATCTCAGTCAGGGTCTTGGGCAGCTGTCCTCCCTCTCTGGTCTTCAACACGTCCTCCAGAACTGTAGCAGTGATCCAGCAGAAGACTGGGATGTGGCACATGATGTGGAGGCTTCGGGATGTCTTGATGTGGGAGATGATTCTGTTGGCCTGCTCCTCATCTCTGAATCTCTTCCTGAAGTACTCCTCCTTCTGAGGGTCAGTGAACCCTCTGACCTCTGTCACCACGTCAACACACTCAGGAGGGATCTGATTGGCTGCTGCAGGTCGTGTGGTTATCCAGAGGCGAGCAGAGGGAAGCAGTTTCCCCCTGATGAGGTTTGTCAGCAGCACATCCACTGAGGTGGACTCTGTGACATCAGTCAGGATCTCATTGTTGTGGAAGTCCAGAGGAAGTCGACACTCATCCAGACCGTCAAAGATGAACACAACCTGGAACTCTTCAAACCTGCAGATTCCTGCTTCTTTGGTTTCAGTGAAGAAGTGATGAACAAGTTCCACCAAGCTGAACTTCTTCTCTTTCAGCACATTCAGCTCTCTGAAGGTGAAGGGAAACATGAACTGTATGTCCTGGTTGGCTTTGCCTTCAGCTCAGTCCAGAGTGAACTTCTGTGTTAAGACTGTTTTCCCAATGCCAGCCACTCCCTTTGTCATCACTGTTCTGATTGGTCCATCTCTTCCAGGTGAGGCTTTAAAGATGTCTTCTTGTCTGATGGTTGTTTCTGGTCTGTCTGGTTTCCTGGATGCTGCTTCGATCTGTCTGACCTCATGTTCATCATTGACCTCTCCAGTCCCTCCCTCTGTGATGTAGAGCTCTGTGTAGATCTGATTCAGAAGGGTTGGGTTTCCTGCTTTAGCGATCCCCTCAAACACACACTGGAACTTCTGCTTCAGGTTAGACTTCAGTTTCTGTCGGCTCACTGCAGCAACAGATCCTGAAAGAAACGAACAACAAATGATATCAAAGAGTGGATCCTGCAGAAACTCTCAACATCTAAGTGAGTTTTTCCTTCTGCATCACTTTTATTAAGCTCATTAGTATGGGGGGCTTTCTTTATTCAAGAGCGTGTTCTTTCATCTTGAGAGCATGAGATTGTGTTCAGTTTTTACTTTCCCTCAAAAACCTGCTTTTGCTCTCAAATAGCTCCTGTTTGTGTTCAGATTTGCTCCTTTCTGCTCAAACTGTTCACTTGCACTCAAATATTTTGTTGCTTGCACAAACTTACCTGCACTCCAGCTTCAACCCGTCTCCTGTCACTCAGGCCTTCTGTACTGAAACATCCGCTCTCAGATTTCTTCTCTGCTCTTTGATTTTCTTGATGCACCAACCCTGTCAAAAATCCCTAACCAATAGAAAACCAGGTCCAGGGTCGACCAATGACGTTATCCCTGCCCTGTCGGTGCGTCAGCTTTACTTTTCAGAGCATCCCGTTCGAGCAGTTACTCCACGTCTTCATCTGAGATGTAGAACTTCACTAAGTAACCAGCCAGATAGCAGGCCGGACTCTCATCGGTGTGTTGGAGGACAAACAGACCTGCGAGCACCAGCTGTGTGAGCGTTCGTAACCCTCCAGCTTCATGAACAGGACCGTGTGATCACATGTGTGATGCAGTGAGAGCTTAACAAGCTGCGCCTGTGGGAGACTCAGATGCAGCGAGGAAACTTGGGTCACTTTTAATGTTTCCAGACAAACCAGGTCTCCACCGCTGTGTTCCCAACTGCACGTTTTGCTGATCAGCTGAGCGGACCTGGCAGAGTTCACACGGTGATGGCCGACTCTGGAGCTCAGAAATGTACATTTGAACTGCTCAGTAATCTGTTTGTAGCTGACGTGGAAAGAGCACCTGTAAACATCCAAATGGAGCTGATAGAACTGTGAAACGATGCTCCAAGCTCCGCCCACCAGCTGCTCGCATGCTCTGCATGTTTGGAAGCACACACCTGTGTATAAGGCTGCTGACGGGGGGGGCATGTTGTCCCGGGCCCTGGGCCAGGGAGGGTCCAGGAGGGCCTCTTTGTGAGACATTTATAAATCATTTGTAAGACTCATTTTTCTTTTGACAATTTTCCATGAATGAGTGATGGTCAACAATTTTCTCTCACCTATTACATATGGAATGGTTCCGTCTGACTGGTTGCCATAGCAACGTACATGTTTCATGCATAAAGGCTAGCTGGTGAAGAGTCAAGATGGCCAGTCATCAAAAACGAGAAGAAAAGCGAAAACGAGAAAATGAGAGTTCAACATTAAACATGTGGCGCACCAACAGCACGACACCATACAGTCGAGTTTATGGAATCATTCGGATGTCGTTGTTGTTGTTGTTTATGTTGAGTTTGGTTTGGAGTCTTACGCATGGCGTAAACGAGCTTTGATGCACTGCAGGGCGGTGCATGTGTCTTTGTTTACAACACAAATATGATTGTGACGTTCATTTTAGTCCCTCGTTTGTTTGTGCACAGTTAAGAGACGTCGGCTGTTTACACACACTGGCTGCACTTTGGACAGGCTGTGTTTCTGACATTGCGATAGAGCGTTACATTTCATACAAAGAGGGACGCATGTATTTTTGTTTACAATTCAAATGTGATTGATCACCAAGACTGTGATGTGTGCGCACAGTTAACAGGCTGTTTGCACTTCTTCTCATTGTTTACTTTCTTCCTGACGTTGTGATACCAATGCACAGGTGTCTGATGTTGCATAAGAAACGCACCTGTCACTTTGGATGTGTTGTGCTGATGTTGCTGGGCGCTGTCCGGTGCTGCCGGGTGCTGAAGTCTCTCACCTTGACGCGTGACACTTTTCTGTCCCTGCCTGTTGTCAGTTGTTTGAAGCTGTTAGCCATATTGTGGAATAACCTCAGGACACATTCAGGTAAGAACTACATTTATATCGAATGTGCTGTGCACCAGAGCTGTTGTTCCTGAAAAAACTAACTGGCATATAAAGTAGCTCTAATGTCATGAGAATCGATGACTGTAAATGAAGATGTTAAAGGTCCTGGCGATGTGCCCGGTCCTCCGATGAAATGAACTGTTTGGTGTGTTTGTATTTGGTGGTGGGGCTAACCTTTGGGCTCTTTGTCGTGTGCAGATGGAATGCACTTTGTATGTGCTTTAAGCGTTCTATGCGCGGTGAGGACCGGGGATGTGGATGAGGGCCTGGGCGAGATACGCGGCGCTGCCTGTGTAAGCAACTGATGCACACCTTCACTCCATCCTGAGAGCGTCCATAGCTCAGAACCTGACCACAAACATGAACCAACCTGCAGCCAAGAAACACTTTGCCCTGTGATCACGAGGCAGACTGCTCATGGTGGAAATGTTTGCGTCAGCAGATTGATCACATTTAAATGTTCTTCTGTTGCTCGACGGTGTTGTGATAAAAAACTAGATTTAAGATTTTCTTGACAAAAAATACAGTTTGAAGTTTTCTGGCTGTTTTTGAGCCTGTGATGAAACTTTTCTGTAAATGAGTGAAAAACTGCTGATAGAGACATGAACAGATGAATAATGACGTCTTTTATTTTCCATTTGATCTCTGGTTTCTTCTTCTCGATACCCTTGGTTTGTTCTGAATCTATAAGATTTCTTGGGAGCAGTTAAGTTCATATTTCTGTACAACTACTTTGTCCTAATAGCTCTGATGAAAACGTGGTTTATTTACGTCTGTTCTGAAAACGTTGACCCCGTTGTGACCCAGTCGGTCATTTCGGCCCCATTTCTGACTGAGTTTGAGACCGCTGCTTTACACCAAAGTCAGTGCGACTGTATTGCAACAAAGCAAACATGAATGTGTTCTGTAAGGCTGTCACACGCTCAGGCATGCTAGCTTGTAGCCTCGCTCGTGTGAAGCATTGTGTCTTTGTTAGGGAGAAAATCTGATGACACACAGGAACTATTTGAGTGCAAAGGCAGGTTTTTGAGGGAAAGTAGAAAATCTAAACACAAAATCAATAAGTC
This sequence comes from Semicossyphus pulcher, assembly GCF_022749685.1. Classification (NCBI taxonomy): domain Eukaryota; kingdom Metazoa; phylum Chordata; class Actinopteri; order Labriformes; family Labridae; genus Semicossyphus; species Semicossyphus pulcher. Next base: position 712,854 of record NW_027211692.1, read on the forward strand.
ATGCTCTCAACATAAAAACATTTATAAATGTAAACGTGCATTTCTTCTTTCCATCATGTTAAATCTGTTTAAATCCTCTTACTGCTCTGCAGACGGTCAGCCAGCTCCTCCTGATTTATTCTCCTCAGGAAGTGCAGAGTGATCTTCAGAAAAGCATCTCTGCTGCTCCTCTGCTCCTCATCCTCACCATCCAACACCTCCTCATCCTCCCTCTGACTCCCTAAGCATGCTGGGTAATCTGAACTCAGAACCCTCTGGACTCTCTTCAGCTCGTTCTTCACAAATGTGACGATGTTCTCCTCCAGCAGCTGGAACAGAATCAGACACTGAACATGAATATAAAGTGGTAGAACACAACATGTGATCCATCAGTCAGTCTGAAGGCCTGCTGCTCAAACAGAACAGCATGCAGACTGAATGATGCTTTAGCATTTAGCCTGTAGTTAATGTGCTTCATTGTAAACAGTGTGTTGTACACACCATCAATGTGGAGTCCAGGTCTGTCTGATGCTGCTGGGCTGACTGATCACTGGGAACCTCTGAGCTCTGCTGAACTCTGTGGAGAAAACATCAAGTTGAAGGACGATTACTGACACAGCTGACTGATCAGAGGGAGTGAGCTGTGGGGTCTGATCCAGAGAGCTGGCTCAGTGGGAGCAGGGTGTCCAATGCTGGAAGACGGAAAGATGGAGCGACAACAAACCACTGATTATGTTCACCATTGATTGTGTTACAAAAGTGCCAAGACACGTTTTTCCAGCGACGCAGACGGACAGAATGGAGGCAACCAAGAACTGTCAGTGGAGTACAGAAAGCCACCCCTCAAGGGAGGGATTCCTGATGTGCAGGTAGGCTACACAAACCAGGTTAGGTGGAGGGGGTTTGGAGGAGAGAGGGGCAAGTGGTCTTGGAGCTCATAAAGCTGGAGATCTCAATGAACAGGATGGAGGATGGACAAGGGCAGAACAGACTGCCTCAAGGCTGGGCAGAGGCCTTCAGGTGGACGGAGAGGAGGTTAACCCACAGGCTGAGACGCTCTAGATGTTTCTGTGAGACGAAGGGGGATACTGCAGGCCGGCAATGAGGCCAACGAAAAACACAGTTTGAAACCATCTTCATGTGAGATTGTTTGTTGGTGTTTCAGATGTCTGTTGTCTTTGTGTTTCCTCCTGTTGTCACCGACTCTGTTGTTGTGTCGTTGTTGTGATCAGCGCTGAGAAAGGAAACGCTGCTGATGTAACGAGACCGTCACAGACCTCCTCATGAAGCTCCATGTTTGAAGTCAGCTGCTGCTCTGATTACAGGATGTGAGCTTTCAAACACACAAACACACTGACATGGTTTCATCATGTTGAGCCTCATCACTGGATTCTTTGACAGGTGACTGTTGTACAGGTGAACCCTGTGATGTCACCACTCAAACAATACACTGATGAGTCATACAACTCACGATGAAGCTCTGGACCAGGACACGAGTCTTTTCTCAGCAGAGTCACAAAATAACAGTTTGATGTTTTAATTCTTACCTTCCATCAGCAGGATGTTCGTCTTTAAAGGTCAAAGGTTCAATCATAGACCAGTCACTCTTCATGGACACACAGCTGGGTCCAGGAGCGTCTGGTCTCTGCTGCTGCATCCTGATACAAACAAACAACATCATGAGTTACAGTGAGCTGTTGTTCACCTGTTCAGCAGCAGGTGTGACAGTGATGTGAGTGCTGAGCTGTGACATGGAGGAGAGTCATGGACAGTTAGAGATCCTCATCTCACCTCAGAGCTTCATGTTCCCCACACAGAGAGCTTTTAGAGGGAGGGGCTCCCTCCTCTGTGTCCTCACACTGATCCATAGCAGAGCGCCCCCTGCTGGCAGAGCTGTGTCACTACAACAACACTGACAGAGTTCAGCTGCTGCAGTCACATCCAGTCACAGAGACTTTGAGCTTCAGCTGTGGAGGAAACAGAGAAGATAGAGATGATTCACCTTCATCAGTCCACCTGATGTGATGCTGCCGTCACCTCATCATCACCTCACTGTCAGTCTGCAAACATCAGATGTACCTGCAGACACCTGGAGGAGGACCCCGCCCCCATCAGGGGCCCCGTTACAAGCAGCCAGGAGACGTCAGAGCGGCTGCAGCTCAGCGTCAGCAGAACTAAGCAGCTGATCGTGACTCTTCTGTCCCTTTGTGTGAATCTCACTTTATTTAATCCAACATAACAGATGTGTTACTTCAGATGACAGGCGGCCATGTTGTTTTTTATGTCACCTCTAACCACTTCATTTAAACTGGTTTCTGTGTGAACTTGTTTCTGTCTTTGTTCTGATGAAACGTCTCAATTTGTCTCTGCAGATCAATAAAGTTTGATCTGATCAAAGGAGCTTTACTGCAGGACTTTGAGCTCATTGGACCTCATAAAGTGATAAAACCTTCAAACACACCCGACAGTTCATTGATTAACCACAATAATCAGCACATTGAAGACTTCCTGAACATCACACTGATTCTGTCATGATTTGTACGTTTGACACGTTAATAATAATCGATGACGTTCCCTCAGTTTCACTCGTGTTTCAGCTCCTCTCATGTGTCAGAGCTGCAGGTCAACATCTCACTGTTTGATTTCTTCATCAGCTCAGACTGAGCTCAGAGACAGGCCCTCACTGCTGCCTCTCACTGTCCTGTTAGCATGGTTAGCATAGCCTGCACGCTAACAGAGAGTCATTGTGCTGTCTGCACTTCTACTGTAGTCAGAGCAGCTAACGCACCTGGTGGCTAACTGTTAGCTTACAGCTCTGTTTACACTTAAACTGACTGAGAGTCTTTAAAACAGTGAAAAGTGTCACTTACCAAAGCTTCAACACGGAGAACAGATCTGCGTCTCAACGAGAGGAAGTGAAAGTAAAAACTCAAAGCAGGAAAAACCACATTCTGTTCATCTCCATGGCAACAGGGATCAAAGGTCACAGCCTCCATTTGACTGAAGGAAGTTTGATGTTTTCTCACATGATTTATGAGGAGAGATAAAAGTGTTTGTGTCGTCAGAAGCAGCAGAGATCGTCGTCATGTCGACACCTCAGCTGTCAATCAACAGAAGACATTCAGACATTAAACATGAAGACAAAAGCACAAAGACTTTTATTGTGGAACATCCAGCTTTTTGAATGTCACTTCCTGTGTGAGGAAAACAGTCAGAGATGATGAGAATAAAGACTTTGACAGGTGAGAGCAGGCTGTCTGTCTGTGTCAGTGTTAACCCTGATCAAAGTTATCTGAGGACTCTTCACAAACCGAGCAGGTCGACAGCGCTCGCTTCTCCCACACAGAGACCAACATGAATCCACCATGAGACAGAAACACTTCCTGTAACAGGCACAAACCTCCAGCAACTTAAAGCGTCATGTCTTATGTTTCTTTATTACTTAATCGTTATCATTAAAAACTTTTCATCGCTTTATGTGTTATTATAATTGATCATTTCTTTGGTGTCATATTGGATATTGATCATCTACATTGCAGCTCAGTGATACTTCAGCTGTCCTCCAGATGGAGCTGTTTCCTCACATCACTCCTCAGACCAACACAGCAAACGCCTGGTTGTTTTGGGATTGTTCACTTCCTGTCTGAGGCGTGTAGATGTTTTTATTTCTCTTCGTCTGAGCGAGAATCAGAAGCACATTAAACTCAGGTCAGGTGATGTCGCTGAACACCTGAGCGACAGTCAGACAACATTCAACATCATCCACGTGGGAGAAAACACGGTTTCTGTTTCACAGAAATTTACAACCAAAAACTAAATTGCACAAAAAAGTGACGTTGATAATTAAAGAAGTGTTTCCTGTCGAAATAAACGGTGAATGATGACGTGCAGGAAGCGATGATGTCGAAGCTTCCTCACATTAAAGTGATCCCAGAAGCCACGGCCCCCTGGTGGCCCTTAAAGGTACTGCAGGTGAACCACGAGCGGTCATTCACATTGATTTCCTGGATTTTAAACAGTTCTTTCTGCACTGGCTTTGTTGCTTACATCGTCACCTGCGTGTGGGCGGATTATACATTTGTACTGCAGCGCTGTAGATCCACTCTCACATAAAGTGACTGTGATAATAATAATAATTTGTTCATGAATAAAAATATGTCGGAGATACTTCATCTTGGTCTCAGTGTCGATCATTATCGTGTAGGTTTGAGTGAGAGAGAACGCCGTGCAAGCGAACACTTTGAGCAGAAACAGAGAAAATGTGAAACAAACAGGAGGGACAGTTTTACAAAATCTGAACACGTGAATGAGTCGCGCTCTCGGGACGAACAAACGCGCTCGAATAACCCCACACAAGAACAGCAGGCTCAGAGACTGTGGTCACACACACTGTGTCTAAAGGACCACAGATCAGGCTGTGCGTTCAGTAACGGAGCAGAGAGGAGAAATAACAAGCAGGATGTGTCTGAGGATAACATCTGTAATGTTCCTCAGGTGTGTTCTCATCACAGCTGCACCTGACTCATCAGACTAATGAAACAGCAGAATGAATCCCTGCGTCCTCCTCAGGAGCCAAACTCTGTCCTCGACCTCGGGGCCAATTAGCTTCAAGAGAGACGACAACAAACTGAGAGTCCTGGAGGAGCGAGCCGCAGAATCATTACATTTAACAGGTGAAACCTCGGAGGGAACGACGAGCCTCCTCTCACTTACTGTTTCATAACGAAGCTAATTACAAAGACTGTTATTCTATCACTCTGCAGTATCTGTGTGACTTCTGTCGGGTTTTTCTTCATGCACATTTCCACGTTTAAAATGTCTGAAAGTTAGAGAAGAATGACGAGTAAAGCATCATGGTGAACACACGCAGAAGAAGAAGAAAACTGCAGCTGCCATCGCGAGCTGATGACGTCATCTGTGTCCAGAGCGTGTGCAGTAGAGATCGGCCCGCCCCTTCCTCTACCCGACACACACCTTTACCTTGTGTCCTTGGCATGTTGCAGTCCTCAGGTGTCCTTGGCGTGTCGGCGCCCTCAGGTGTCCTTGGCATGTTGGAGCCCTCAGGTGTCCTTGGCGTGTTGGAGCCCACAGGTGTCCTTGGCGTGTTGGAGCCCTCAGGTGTCCTCGGCGTGTCGGCGCCCTCAGGTGTCCTTGGCGTGTCGGAGCCCTCAGGTGTCCTTGGCGTGTCGGAGCCCTCAGGTGTCCTTGGCGTGTCGGAGCCCTCAGGTGTCCTTGGCGTGTCGGAGCCCTCAGGTGTCCTTGGCGTGTCGGAGCCCTCAGGTGTCCTTGGCGTGTCGGAGCCCTCAGGTGTCCTTGGCGTGTTGGAGCCCTCAGGTGGGCTCAGTCTGCAGCAGAACAGCTTCTTGTGTCGGTCTGAAGCAGATATTCACGCTGATGGAAAGTTCAATGACTGTAGTGTTAGTGTTAGTTACGTCTCCTCTCGCCGTTCCTCCTCTACTCTGCTACTCGGGAACAGAACGCTGCAGGAGCCCCATTTGTCCACAGAGCTGTCAATCATGAGGCCACACCCCCTTTTTGTAGCATCAAATAACTAATTAAAAGTAAACTTGTCAGAAAAATGAACACTTGGACATAAATCAGCGTGATAAGAACTAACTATAATGACAGAAACCATGTTGGAGAAAAATGTATTTGACGTGTATTTTGATTTTATAGTTTGACTCATGTCCCATCTGTTAACATGGAGGAGGCGGGGCTTATGAGCTATACTGCAGCCAGTCAGCAGGGGGCGATAGAGAGGGTTTGAGCTGTAATGTCAGCCATCTTTTTATACAGTCATAAACAAAACCAGCTAATGTAAGTTTTATTAACTGATTTTTGTTTGAGTCTTTAAAATGAAACAAAATAGTAAAAACATTCAGTCTTTAAAGATAAAATCCCGAAGATCTCAGTGTCGTTCTCTTTGGCGCCCCCTAATGGTGATAAACAGTAACTGCAGGAGCACACTTCAGATATCCAGACAGTGCTGCATGTGTGACGTCCACGGTCGGCTCCGGTTGTAACTCTTGATTTTCCTGGCTGACGGTCGCTTTCCTTTTCAGACTGTTTGCTTCATCTGAGCGTCGAGTTTGTTTCTTCTTCTTTGGATTTTCACTTCTTGTTGAAGTTGTATCTGTAGTCATCCATCTTTTCTTTGTTTGTTCAGCCATAGTAGATTACTGTTTACTGGCAACACTTGCAGAGAGCGGAAAAGCAGCCGCTTAGCTCCGCCTACCCTCTCTGGCAGACCAACCACTGCTGGCTGATGGAGAACGCGTCACTAACTGGGCGCCGCCACAGACACCCAGCCCATAATAATACTATATACTGCAAATGTAAAGGCTTTCATCAGTGGGCCATAGGCTCAGTCACCATGTGTTACCTCATTCAGAGAGAGAGAGAGACTTACAGACATTTATTTACATGAACATCTTCATGATTGTATCTTTAAAAGTCTTATTTTGTCCAAAACCAGAAAGTTTAGTTTCAGTTTAGTTTCAGAGACGATGAAGAAAATCGGTAAATGTTCCCGTGTGGGCGGTTTAAACCGAAAGACAAAGAAAAGTGAAATGAGACACACGTGAAATATTTCTGCTTTAATCATTGAAACAATAATGATCAGAAACAGGAAACAAGAAACAAGTTGATTAAACTCTGGAGATCTCCGGTCTAATGGGCTCAGGACGTTTTAATTGGTCCAAACTGGTTTCAGCCAGTTAGATTGCTGCTGCGTTTGGGGTCTGTCTCCCCGTGGGACATTTGGACTTCAGGTATAAGATGAAGCCAGAGAGGACAGAGTTCCTCCTGACGGCCGACTGATCAACCTGAGCAGGTAGGAAAGTTCTTATATTTTGTTTTAATTCATTCAACAATAATTGATTGTGATTATTTTTGATTCCCAAATGATATTTATTAGATTATTCTTATTTTCAATTATAGTTTAAATTTAAACCTTCAGTTCTTCATATTTTCCCCCTGCAAATATGTTTCACATTAAAAGCATCGTAGCATCATCTCTACCTTTACTGTCATGCTTTTAATAGGCAAAACTAGCAGGAAGTGTTGAGTTTGGCTGACAGTAGCGTAACCAAAAGTGTGTGAACAGCTCGTCGCCTGCTGTTCGTGTGTCTGTCGCTGCTGCTGTGCAAAGACAAACTGAACTCTTTCTCCCTTTGAACGTGACACAGGTCTTATCAAACACTTTGATTATTGCTTTGATCTCTAACAGTTCTGACACACCTGCTGTCTGTTCTCGGTTTCATGGTGCAGTTTTTGGACTTTTAAATTTGAACCACTAACTAACAGCGCATGAAAGCTGCTGTAAGAAGTGTCTACCATGAAGCCTCTGATTATTTATTATCTATTTATTTATTTACAAGCAAAGTAAATATGGACTTTTATGTCTTGTTTTGTGTCATGATTGTAAAGTTTACAGAATATATAGTGTTTAGAAGTGAGTACAAACGTGTCTCATGGAATGTCTTCATTGACAAGGTGAGTGTTGTTGTTGTTGTTGTTGTTGTTGTTGTTGTTGTGAGCTGAGTGTGAATGTTTACATGTATTTATCACTAAAGCATATTTTCTTTCAGCAGCAGGCGGTGACGACAACAGACACAAACATCTGATGGCTGATCGAGGTCAGTGAAATATTTCACTAACCCTAACCCTCTATAGGATCAGACTGGAGACGCCCCCTGCTGTTCATCATTAAGACTGCAGGTTTTCTTACATTCAGTCAGTATCTGCTGCTCAGTGATCACACTGAGGTTTTCACTGTGCATTAACGTGTTGTTTTACCTCTCTCAGTCTGATCTCTGCTCAGGTGACTTTGGCGCCATGTTGGAGGCGTCTCTGGGCAGGAACTTCTCCCACAGCACCTTCGTCTTCAGAGGTTTCCCTGAGCTGCACCGACACCGCCGGCTGCTGGCGCTGCCGTTCTGCGTGTCGTACCTGCTGGTGCTGCTGGGAAACTCACTGCTGGTGTACGTGGTCCACAGCGTGGAGAGTTTGCACAGCCCCATGTACCTGCTCATCTGCACGCTCTGCATCGTCGACATCCTCGTGGTGACCACCATCATCCCCAACATGGTCTTCAGCCTCCTCTTCGACTGGGACCACATCTCATTGGCTGGCTGTCTGACTCAGATGTTCTTCACTCACTTCCTGTCCTCGTTGGAGTCCACGCTGCTGCTGGCCATGGCGCTGGACCGCTACGTGGCCATCTGCCAGCCGCTGCGCTACACCAAAATCATCGACTCGACCATGTTCGTGAAGCTGCTGCTCTTCACTCTGGTCCGCAGCGGCGCCATCATGGGCACGCTGGTGGGTTTGGCTGGTTCGCTGCAGTTCTGCGGCTCCAACACGATCCAGCACTGCTACTGCGACCACATGGCGCTGGTCAGCCTGGCCTGTGATAGCACGGAGAGAAGCAGCGCCGCCGGCCTCGCTGTCATCGTCTGCTTCGTGGGCATGGACATCCCACTCATCTTCTTCTCCTACATGAAGATCCTGAGCGTCGTCCTGCGGGCGGCGGCAGCTGGAGAGGACCGTTGGAAGGCGTTTCACACCTGCGGCACTCACCTGATCGTCATGATGTGTTTCTACCTGGTGGGAAGCGTCACGTTCCTCTCCCACAACCTGAACATCTCCATACCGACGGACGTCAACACCTTCATGGGTCTCATGTACATCCTGTTCCCCGCCACCGTCAACCCCGTCATCTACGGCGTTCGGACCAAAGAAATACGAAACGGATTCTTGAAGATTTTTAAAACGATGGCGGTGAAAGTTTCTCCTAAATGACACACGTGACACGTTTCCTCCTCTTTTTTTCACTTACAGAAAAGTCATTTCTGTGTTCAGTTTGTTCACCAAGTTTTAAATGTGCTTTATTATGACATCATCATGTCCCTGGTGGACCAAACAACAATCAGATTAATGATGACCAGTACTGATGAAGAGTTACTGAAAGGATTGAAAAGAACTCAAATGTTTTCATACGTGAACAAAACAGGAAGTTGTACTGCGGTAGGCTGTGGCAATAAAACACACACACACACACACGAACACACGCACGAACACACGCACGTGCCACACACGTCCTCTCATTAAACATGCAGTGGAGGACACAGGTTTCCTCCTGAAGCCCGTCAAAATAAAAGCCAATTAAAAGATTGTTAAAGACATTTGTGCAGTTTGATCTTTATTCTGTGATGTGGAGTTACAGTGAAAAAAACAGATTAATTCGGAGTGACACACTGCTCTCTGTCATCTGTCTCTCTCACACACACACACACACACACACACACACACACTTATAACACATCATTGTCACTGCTGTATTTTAAAGTTACTCATAAACTGTGTTTTGTAAAATCAATGTGATGACAGGCTTGAACGACGTCTGCTGATCTGTCACATAAAAAACTTTTACAACAAATCCTCGATCGTTTTTTTCCCATCAGGACTCAAACTGATTTCCTCCCTGTTGGTTTGGTCTCTCTGAACGTCAGGCAGCAGACAGAACTCAGGCCTGTTACTTTGAAGGAGCAGTCTGTGGAGTTAGCGCCCTCTAGTGGAGAGAAGAAGAAACCAGCAGAGAGTGAAGGAAGGAAATCCATCTGAGTCCTGTCGGTCTGAAAAACGATCAGCGTATAAAAACAAACCGTTACACTCGACCTTCGTCTACAAAGGCTGATTATTCATGATATTTATAAACCATATAAAGTAGTGATGTCATGCACACGAGGCCCCCGTTCCTCTCAGCTGATTGGTTACTCTCTGAGGTTCAGGTGCCGTCGGGTCGTCCTACAGGCGACTCGTTTCTTGGCGCTCTGCAGCTCTGCGTCCATGTTGTGCTGAAGTGGTCCACATCAACCAAGGCTGGCAGTGTTGTTGTTTGTCTGACTGAAACTAATCTCAGCACGAGCTGTCGGGTCTCTAATGGAAACACGGAGAACAAAGAGACATTAGAGGCATGCTACCAGCCGCCGTTACGCCGCCGCCGCTGCTCCACATCTGCAGCCGGCGGAGGAGAGGAGAGCTGCTCTGTCTGAAAACACGACCGACGTCTACGCTGCGGCACTCAGAGAGAGGACAAACATGAACGAAACACAAACACGGCGCCGCCCGTCGTTTAAAGGGTGTCCACACTGTGGTTTGACCTAAAGGTGACCTCCGTTAGCTCCTCACTACAAACAGCAGCTAAACAACAACAGCAGCGGTGCGGCGGTGACGCTTGTGCCTCTATCTGTCGTCCAGTTTGGGCGAGTCCACCGGCTCCTCGTCTTCGTCATCCTTCGCCCCAATCAGTCGCTGGCGGGCAAAGTCTTCGAAGATGATGTCGTCGTCGCTAAAAGAGAGAGACAGAGAGGAGGAGTCAAGTGTCTGACATGAGGAGACGGACGGCTTGCTTTCATGTCGGGTACAAGATCTGCTCTGACCTAGCTTAGCACAAAGACTGGAAGCAGGGGGAAACTGTTAGCCTAGCTCTTTCTAAGTAACCAAAGAAACGATGGACCAGCTCAAACTGAAAAGCATCCTCAGCTCCGAGCATCAGGGTGGTGACAGGAAGTACTCCTGCAGACTGTGACCACATGTTCCTGCATCACCACAAACACTGGGTTATTCCTGCTCCCACTGTCACTGTGAGCATCACGTGACTGAATGAGCCACGTCTTCTGTCTGAAGATATTTACAGTTGTGCTGTAACTGTCGATCCACTTTAATGTAAGAGAGTTCCCCTCTTCAATCGCTCTGCTGTGACACAAAGGATTTGACTGAAGCTCTGGGATGTAATGTGAGGCTGAGAGGATGAGCTGCAGAGTGTGTGTGTGTGTGTGTGTGTGTGTGTGTCCTGACAGCAGGATGAGTTTCCATTTCCTGCTGCAGCATTAAAGCCGAGACTCAGGAGACGAGTCGACACAGATCAGCTTTCAGCAGGAAAACCTCTCAGAGACAGCGTATCGACAGACAGACAGGCAGATAGACAGATAGACAGATAGACAGACATATTGACAGATAGACAGATAGACAGATAGACAGACAGATTGACAGACAGGCAGACAGGTAGACAGACAGTCAGACAGGCAGACTGACAGGCAGGCTGACAGGTAGACAGACAGACAGACAGACAGACAGGCAGGAAGATAGGTAGACAGAGAGTCAGACAGACAGACAGACAGACAGGCAGGCAGACAGGTAGACGGAAAGGCAGGCAGACAGACAGTCAGACAGAAAGTCAGACAGGCAGACAGACAGACAGACAGACAGGCAGACAGACAGGCAGGCAGGCAGACAGACAGTCAGACAGATAGACAGACAGACAGACAGACAGACAGACAGTCAGACAAATAGACAGACAGGCAGACAGAGAGAGAGACGGTTGCTTACTTTGTGTCAAACTCAATCAGGTTTGTGTCGATCGGAGCTTCATCTGCAGCTGCAGCAGAGAGAGAGGGAGAGACAGAGAGACAGACAGGCAGACAGACAGGCACACAGACAGACAGACAGACAGACAGAGGGATGCATGTTAGAGACGTTCACAGACTGAGCTGCGTTTGGTGTATTCAGAAATCGCCCCTATCTTTGGTCTCTGATCAGCTCAGGTTGTTTTAAATGTGCAAAGATTTTCTGGTATTTTATTTTGAAGAAACGCTTCCTGTCTGCTCACAGCACTCCCGGCCGATCAGATGTATTGACTGAATCTGAATCAGGATTAGTTTATTTGTGCTCCTTCAGCGGTCGAGTGAACGATATAGTCACAGCCTCTGAGCAGTGTCATTAATGTGTTCATTCCAGGAATATACGTATGGAACTATTTGCACATATATAATGAATATACAGTCAAAATGATTAGCCCCCCTAAGAACTGACCTTTTTATTGAGCCAAAGCACAAACAGCTGTTGTGCAATCCTGTGCTTTAGCTTTGTCATGCTCACAGCTTGTAATCAATCAATCAAGTTAAAACGGAGGGTTGTCCTACACACACAGAATAAAAACTCATTCAGGGTTTGAGCTGTCACTTGAGAAGCATCACGCCCAAAACAGGAGAAAAAGCAGGAGAAGGATGCACAAAGTTATCACAGCGTTTCCAAGTGTCAAGTAGTGGAGTGAGAAGTATCACTGAGAAACTCAAAGAGAGCCACACAACACAGAACAAGTCTGGCAGAGGAAGAGAAAGATTTCAAAGACCCCCGAAAGAACACGAGTGAGAGATGTGTGTAAACACCCGAGAACAACTACCAAAACACGAGTTAATCACTTCAGCGTTAATGAGTCAGGAATTGTAGTGTCAAACAAGACAGTCAGGAGAGCTCTGCACAGACATGGACTGCGAGGATGCAGGCCAAGAAAAACTCCACCTCTACAGAAGAGACACCTTCAAGCCAGACTGAAGTATGCTAAGGACAATCTGCAGAAAGATTATGCACACTGGAGGCGTGTGCTTTGGCCAGATGGGACCAAACTGGAGCTCTTTGGCCGTAGAGACTCATGTTTGGAGGAAGAAGGGAGAGGCATATAACCCAAAGATCGCCGTCCCAACAGTTAAACACGCTGGTGGGACGATCACGCTGTGGGGATGCTTCAGTGCGTCTGGAACTGGGAATCTCGTCAAGGTTGAAGGAATCATGAAGAAAGAAGGATATGTGAAGATTTTGAAAGAAAACCTCGAGCAGTCAGCAGCAGAACTGCGTCTGGGTCGTTGCTTTGTCTTCCAACATGACAACTACCCAAAACACACGTCGCTCCTGGTGAAGAACTACCTCCAGAAAACCAAAGTGAACGTTATTGACTGGCCTGCACGAAGCCCTGACTTGAATCCCACTGAAATCTGTGGGGTGAACTGACCAGGGTCCATGCCAGAAGACATCACATCTGGAGGAGCTTGAAAGATTTGCCAAAGAAGAGTGGGCTGGCATTCCTCAGGAGATGTGTCAGAGACTCGTTACAAACCACAACAAATGACTGCACGCCGTTATCCAGCAAAAAGGACACACAACTGACTGTTAGCATCAGGGGGGCTAATGATTTTGACCTCAACTGTATATTCATTTAATTCCATATTTACAGATTTTTTATGTTTATCTCTAAATCTTTCATTTCTGTGTAACTACTCTGTATATTGAGCTGTTTCATTTGTATCACATGTGGGGGTATCTAACGGCTTAAAGGGAAAGTTGGACTATTTTTAACTAATTTATAATGATGATAGTTTAAATGTAAGCACAAAGACTGGATTCATTCAGTTATATGTCAGAGAACGTGTGTTTGTGAAGAGAAGTTCAAGTTTGTCTGTGTAGAAGAGCTGAAGCGTTCAAAGGCTGCTGGGACGTGAGAGTGTTGTAAACACTGACCGTCTCTGTAGAGGGATTCCTCCAGCGGCTTCGGGTGCATTAATGTGAAAGGCAGCTCCACGGAGACGTCACTGAAGGACAGAACATGGGATGTCTTACAGGCCATAAAAGCACCACAGCAGCTTTATTACAGACAGCTATTTGTGTGAGTGCTAGAAGCGAGCATGCTCAGTAAGGCATTCAGGAGACCTTTGTAAATCCCAGTGTGAGGTGTGTATAAATGATAGAATGTGAAAGGTTACCTGGCTGCCAGATCTCCCAGGAGCCTGAAATCAATAAACATGAAACAGCTTTAGTTGTTCAGCGGCACATAGCGTCACAGAGTGCTTCAGAGCGTTACAGAGCGTTACAGAGCGTTACAGAGCGCCTCAGAGCGTCTCAGAGCATCACAGAGCGCCACAGAGCATTACAGACCATCTCAGAGCGTTACCGAGCATCTCAGAGCGTTACAGAGCGTTACAGAGTGTTTCAGAGCGCCTCAGAGCGTCTTAGAGCATCACAGAGTGTCTCAGAGCGTTACAGGACATCACAGAGTGTCTTAGAGCGTTACAGAGTGCCACAGAGGATTACAGACCATCTCAGAGCGTTACTGAGCGTTACAGAGTGTCTCAGAGCGTTACAGAGTGTCTCAGAGTGTCTCAGAGTGTCTCAGAGCCTTACCGAGTGTCTCAGAGCGCTACAGAGTGTCTCAGAGTGTCACAGAGCCTTACCGAGTGTCTCAGAGCGTTACAGAGTGTCTCAGAGCGTTACAGAGTGTGTCAGAGTGTCTCAGAGCATTACCGAGCATCTCAGAGCGTCTCAGAGCGTTACAGAGCATTACAGACCATCTCAGAGCATTTCAGAGTATCTCAGAGCATTTCAGAGTGTCTCAGGGCGTTACAGAGCGTCACAGATAGCTCATAGCGTCACAGAGCGTTACATAGTGTCTCATAGCGGCACAGAGTGTTACTGAGTGTTACCGAGCCTTACCAAGCGTCTCAGAGCGTCTCAGAGCGTTACAGAGTGTCTCAGAGTATTACAGAGCGTTACCGAGTGTTACAGAGCGTTACAGAGCGTTACAGAGCGTCTCAGAGCGTCTCAGAGTGTTACAGAGTGTTACAGAGTGTTACCGAGCGTTACAGAGCATCTCAGAGCGTTACAGAGCGTCTCAGAGCGTCTCAGAGCGTCTCAGAGCGTTACAGAGCGTTACAGAGCATCTCAGAGCGTTACAGAGCGTTACCGAGTGTTACCGAGCGTTACCGAGTGTTACCGAGCGTTACCGAGCGTTACAGAGCATCTCAGAGCGTTACCGAGTGTTACCGAGCGTTACAGAGCATCTCAGAGCGTTACAGAGCATCTCAGAGCGTCTCAGAGCGTCTCAGAGCGTTACAGAGCATTACAGAGCGTCTCAGAGCGTTACAGAGCGTCTCAGAGCGTTACAGAGTGTTACAGAGTGTTACCGAGCGTTACAGAGCATCTCAGAGCGTTACAGAGCGTTACAGAGCATCTCAGAGCGTTACAGAGCGTCTCAGAGCATCTCAGAGCGTTACAGAGCGTTACAGAGCGTCTCAGAGCATTACAGAGCATCTCAGAGCGTTACAGAGCATCTCAGAGCGTTACAGAGCGTCTCAGAGCGTTACAGAGCGTTACAGAGCGTTACTGAGTGTTACCGAGTGTTACCGAGCGTTACAGAGCATCTCAGAGCGTAACAGAGCATCTCAGAGCGTCTCAGAGCATTACAGAGCGTCTCAGAGTGTCTCAGAGCGTTACAGAGCGTCACAGAGCATCTCAGAGCGTTACAGAGCGTCTCAGAGCGTCTCAGAGCGTTACAGAGCGTTACAGAGTGTCTCAGAGCGTTACAGAGCGTTACAGAGCATCTCAGAGCGTTACAGAGTGTCTCAGAGTGTTACAGAGCGTTACAGAACGTCTCAGAGCGTTACAGAGTGTTACAGAGCATCTCAGAGCATCAATGAGCATCACAGAGCATCTCAGAGCGTTACAGAGTGTCTCAGAGTGTTACAGAGCGTTACAGAGCGTCTCAGAGCGTTACAGAGTGTTACAGAGCATCTCAGAGCATCAATGAGCGTTACAGCCACTACGTACATCACTAAGCATGGCACTACATACGCCACTACAAAGTTGAACATAACGTTGCACTGACCCGCCTCGGGACACGACCAGCTTCACCTTGACTTTGTACGACACGATGATGCCGAGGATCTCCTTATTGGCTCCTTCTCTTAACCTACAGAGACAGAGAACAGCAGCCAGTCACTTCCTCTCATGATGTTGGAATCAAACTCTAACCCCCCCCCCTCTCCACCCTCACTCTGCTGATTGGTTTGTTCGTTTTATTGTCTGAAGTTTAGTCACATTCACAAATGATCAGATCCTATTCAATGTCTCTTTCATACCATCGAGTGGAATGGTGCCTGAATGTCACTTCTTGCCCTAAAGCCACGCCCCTTTTACCCTCTAATCCAGCTGGCAGCAGTAATGCGGGTGGGGCGCTGCTCGTGTAGCGACCGGCAGGAGGGTGAATGTGAGTGTGCTTACTGTTATGAGTCTTTTTTTCGTCTGTATTGATCGTGTGGGTGTGGAGCGTGTCACCACCTTTAAGTACCTTGGCGTGGTCGTTGACAATAAGCTGCCTTTTAATGAAAACTCCGACATTGTTTGAATCTGTCCTGACCTTTGCCATCATCTGCTGGTTTGGCAGCCTCTCATTAGGAGGTAAAAAGAGGTAAGGACACATTGTTAAAGTTCCCAGGAAAATCATTGGTGTTACGCTTCCTGATCTGCCTACAACCTTTTGCAGGAGGGTAAACTCTAAGGCTCAGGACATCAGACAGTGTCCTGATCATCCTCTCCATGCCGAGTTTGAGCCCCTGCCCTCTGGCAGGAGATTTAGATTTAAATCCAACAGGATGAAAGATTCCTTCACAACACAAGCCATTACACAACAGTTATTATGCATTTATTTCTCAACAATGTAATGATGGTACTGCCTTCCGTTGTCCTTATCCATTTCAGTGTTGTATCTAAATTTGATTGATTGTGTTTTCTTTGTTTTATGTTTTTTACCTGCCTGCAAAGCAAATTTCCCTCAGGGGACAATAAAGTTAAAGTTAAAGTTGAAGTTGAAGTTGAAGTTGAAGCACCTCTAAACTAGCTTTGAGATGCATGTTTGTTTTTGGGAGTAGGAGTGTCATCCTTTCAAAGTATATTTACCCAAACATCTCAAAGGTAAAAAAGACAGGAACGCAGGAAGCTAGTGAGGTGAGGAAAAGAAAACAAGCACCAGCTTTGACCTGACAAGATTTGTCTGACTGTTAATGAAAGTTTAGTTGGTGCTTTTTGTCCCTTGTACTCGCTTGCAGACAAACTCATGTTTCTGTACACATTCAGTCACAAATGCACTTATACACATGGGCCATGACCATCGATGGCACAGATGGATCACAACATTTACACTGAGAGTTCTGGAGGGATCAGAGAGCTACATTTGAGCTGACGGTGTCATGATGCTGCGGGGCTCACAGAGTGCTGGATGCCAGGTTTGTGTCCTCGTGCTTCAGTTTCCCGTCCAGCGCGAGGCCGCGTTTCTCTCGGTTGTTGGCCAGAAACGGGGTCAGAGTGAAAACTTTGCAGAACGTTGAACTGGGAGCAACAACGTCACTGAAACAGAAAAACATTTTAATGGAGAGTGAACTCAAAGAAAGGATCAACGGAACGTTCCAGAAACTCACTCGGACTCCTCGGTGGCCACTGGACATTTGTACTGAGCCGTGTTGAACAGGCAGATGTCTGCGTACTGCCGCACTGTGGAAACACAGATCACTGTTCAATAACACACCGGAGAGAGAGAGACAGAGAGACAGACAGGTGCTCCGAGGTACCTGAGATCTTCATCTTCTTCACGGTCTTGTTTGTGTTGTTGGTGACGTGAACGTTGACGCTGATTGGCTCTCCGTGGTAATAGATCTGAGAGACAACAGGCACAAACACACGGCGCTCACAGCTGGAAGATCTGCACTACAGCTTAAATCTAAAGGAGTCGTACTGGAGTCTTTCTTCTTCCATCCTCTTCATCTCAGAGTGACTTATTGAACTGTTTACTGTGTTCGGTTGTAATAAACGACTCCGGGGAGTCAGGGCTCCTTCTCTTAAGTAAGTACACTTTGTTAAAAGCTTGGTTTAAGCTAGCCAAAATTAGCATCCTTATTGATACCTTGGCTTGTGAGTGTGAGCTGGTTGGTCTCAGGTGTTACCTCTTTGTCCAGAGAGGCCTCCAGGTGCAGGGGTTTGTCCGACATCAGGAACTGTCTGGTGGTCTCTGCGGTGGGCTGAGGACCGGGTTTCTCCGGAGCGTACTGCACCTTCCTGATCACCAGACGCACCGAGTTCCTGCAGACATAACACGACACTCATGCTGCTGCTGACGTTAAATCACTGATATTCACTGATGGTGTACCTGCATACATTAATAATGGGTGTCATAGTGTGGGTGTGTATTACTCCCTGTCAGACTGCAGCTCACTCTCTTTTACCTTTTGTGAATCTTTTCTTCAACATTTTCTGCACAGAAAGCTTTCACCTCAAAGTCGACTCCACAGGCCTGAAGACAAACGAGAAGAGCAAACAGACGTTACAGCTCGCTCCTCAAACACACCAGACTGCTTTGTTTCTTCTTCCTTCCTCTTTAGTTCTGGTTAAAACAATCATCTTCCTCTGTAACAAAAAGGTCTATCTCTGTAGGGATCCTTTCTGTCATGTTGTCACACACTTAGAATAACAATCTGAGCCTGTCAGTGGAAACAACAAGAACTTTTAGTGGACGACCTTTGACCCATCAAGGATTATGTTGCAGCCATTACAGCCTGTTTCACTGCTGCAGGATGAACACATCGACTGGAGACATTCAAACATAAAATGTGTAAAAAAAAAAATCCATCCATCCATCCCTCTTATCCTGTTCAGGGTCTCGGTAGGGCTGGAGTCTATCCCAGCTGTCATTGGGCGAGAGGCGGGGTTACACCTGGACAGGTCACCAGTCAATCACAGGCTGACACACAGAGACAGACAACCTTTCACGCTCACACTCACACCTACGGACAGTTTAGAGTCACCAGTGAACCTAACGAGCATGTGTTTGGACTGTGGGAGGAAGCCGGAGTACCCGGAGGGAACCCATGCATGCACAGGGAGAACATGCAGACTGCACACAGAAAGGCCCGCTACGTCTGAACCGGGGTTTTAACCAGGAACCTTCCAGCTGTGAGGTGGCAGCGCTAACCACTGCACCACCGTGCAGCCCTCAATCAGACCTCCTCATATATAAAGTTTGGTGAAGGGTGAAGCTGGATATGAGAGCGAGGTTAAAGTTAAGGCTGAGCGTCTTACCTTCCCGGTGTCCTCCGGGCCCGGCTGCAGGGTGACGGAGCACGGCAGGTTCAGAGGAATCTGGAAACACAGGAAGTGAAACGAAGCTGAGAGCAGTGTCATTATAGCTGCACATATTTCATTTAGACAAACCATGAGGACGACTCAAAATGTGACAAGTAATCAACAATCACAAATGTTCATCCTTGCCCTGCAGTTTCTGTACTGACCCCAGATCAGGAGAAAATTAACCAATGAACGTCCTTCAGTTACACTCTGGTCCCTGGGGAAAATACCAGCGGTGGAAACGTGAAACTGAGGCAGGTATGGAGGGTCGAGCTGGTGCTTGTTTCAAACTATAATTATATTTCAAACTACGGTTGTTTCTACTGACGTCGTCTTCTTAGGAAGATTGTCTTTAAAACAAGGTAGTATCCCTTCAAGCTCCATTAATTAAAATATCAGACACCATCTCGAACTATTAATGAGTGACATGTGATGGGAAAAATACAGAGCAACAAGTTCTTCATGAAGGTTAATCATGTTGGCTAGCTCTATCAAGATGAATCACTAATAAATGAAGGATGAAACACTGTAGTCTAGTCACAGTTCATGACTGCAGGTTCGGTACCTCGAAAGTGAATGGATGGGCATGTTCCCCCAGTTTTTTAATCAGGCGTTCCTGAAGACGAGTCAGACTCTTCTTCTCTTCGGGCAGTGGAGGAAACGCCTGGATGTTCGCCACAAACAGGTCTTTCCGAAACGTCAATCCAAGGACGTCCAGATCCTCACGACCATAACGGAACGCACACGTCAGAGTCACAAACACTGATGGGAACAAGAAACACAAAACCACATCCCGATATATGAACTGTAACATGTGGAAACATTTTGATGCTGCTACGCTAGATGTTTCAAGTGTTTGTGCAAAGATAGGCTAAACACTTCCAGCTGCTTTCTCTGTGCTGGAGCCACAAAAATCCTTTAAACCTTTAAAAAGTTTAAAAGAAAAACACGAGGCTCCAGGGAGCTTCCCTGAGGAACTCCATGACTTATTGAAGATAAGAACAAGAGATAGCAGTCAAAGATATCTAAATGTTAAACTGCTCCTTCAACTGTACAATAATGTGCTCACACAAGGTTTTCAGTTTACTGTGGTGTGAAACGTCGTCACGGGGATACGGGGATCGTTGATAAGCTGTTGGGCTTCCTAATGATGTATGCTTCATCAAGTTTGAGTGGTGATTCGGATGCTTTCCTACTTGCTTAGATTCGAGTACATCTGGCTGACAATGTGACCTAACAGAAGCAAATGAATGAAGAACAGGATTGGACCGAGTTCAGAGCCGTGAGGAACACCTCAGGCCAGGGATTCAGAGGAATCTGGACTCCATCAAGATCTTCAGAACTTTTTCTTAGCACCCTGCAAAGAGTTTGTTTACTAGAATAAAAAATGTACTCATGGTCGGTACTTTAAAGGTATTTAATGACTCTATACGTCAACCTGTCAGCTGGCACATCAAGAGATTAAAATATTTGACACTTGAATGATCGGCTTAATACTTCAAGAAGAACTGTTTAACACTAACAACAAACTGTATTATAAAACAATCATAATGAAGTTTGGGTTCTGTTCATGTTCTTGCATTAACAATATTTAACCATCTATTGTTCTCTTTCTATATTAACAGACTGGAGGTCTGGGTTTCTCACCTTTCCTCTCCTTCAGGTACTCTGGGTCGATCAGGACGACGCCATCTGCAGGAAGGAAAGTCAACAAAAAGCCGGAGGTGTCATCAGTGTTTCTCTCCAGTATCCACACTGATGTCAGCAGCTGTTGAAGAGCCAACAGCAGAAGGACTCTTCAGTCCAATAATCAGTACTAGTAAAACTGATCTCACCGACAGGTTCCACCAGGTCCACGTGGTCCACGAAGTCTCTCTTCCCCAGGTAGACAGTGAGCTGAGGGAGGAACACGTAAGATCAGCCAATCAGAGTTGACTGTCAGTACAGCACATGGTGACCTTAAAGGGGAATTACAGTTTTTTTTTAAAAAACATTTTATGTTTGAATGTCTCCAGCAGATGTGTTCACCCTGCAGCAGTGAAACAGGCTGTAATGGCTGCAACATAATCCTTGATGGGTCAAAGGTCGTCCACTAAAAGTTCTTGTTGTTTCCACTGACAGGCTCAGATTGTTCTTCTAAGTGTGTGACAACATGACAGAAAGGATCCCTACAGAGATAGACCTTTTTGTGACAGAGGAAGATGATTGTTTTAACCACACACAGACGTTACATCGCTCTCTGCACACACACCAGACTCCATTCAGAAAAACACTGATTTAAGCTCACAGGACACAGGAGCTGCTGCTCTGCTGCTGAGTCAGTCGATGAGTTAGTTTGTAGTAGATTGTAACAGAAGTGTTGTCGGTTACTGAGAATAACAATCTGAGTCAGAAACAGAGAGAGGAACTCTGAGTGGTTGTACCTCAAAGGGTTAAAAGCCATTACAGTCATGTTTAAGCTGCAAGCTTAAGACTTTAATATCTCTTCAGATTTTGAGGTGTAGGTTATAGAGGAAGGGGACTCACCTTTCCATTGGGACTGGCTTTCTTAAACACCCTAAAAACAGAGAGAAAAGCAGGTCAGTGAATCTGAGCAGCAGTTTGATCTTGTTACACTTCTGCAGCTTATCGTCACCTCGTCCTGAAGGTTCTGACGTGTTTCCTACATGTCGATATCTCACACACAAAGAACCTAAAGTCATACTCTGCTGAGTTTTATTGCTTCATCATTTAAGTTTAGTGTTATACAAGACAGTTAAAAGACAGGGTCCAGTTTGGTCTCTTTGCAGATGATGTGGTTCTGTTTGCCTCATCAGACTGTGACCTCCGGCTCACACTGAGGTGAAGCGGTCCAGACGGTCAGCACCTCCGAGTCCACAGCCGAGGATCTCGGCGGATGGCCACGTTCTGGTTTGGAATCAAGGCTGCTGCGACAAGGCAGGACCGTGAAGGTAAATGAGGCGTGAGAACGACAGAAGGAGCTGTGCGGTATCAGCTGAACTCTGACCCCTCTCTCCTCTACAGCTCCACACTCTTTTCAGAAAGTGGTCACTTTGCCAAAAGTGCTCCAAAACCAAGATGGCGACGGCAAAACAACAGATCCTGAGTGTCACCAAGTGTGAGATTATTTACTTCTTTTTCCGTCAGACAGATTTTACTCAGCGTCTCTTCTAATCTGTGACTCAGACTCCAGATTAGGAAATAAACGGCAGCGTGAGAGAAACAGCGCGAGTAGACGCGTGCCGTTCCAGTCTAAAACGAGTGGACAAGTTGTATAGACGCTGAGCACGCCATCAGACACCACTGTGAGTGAAACTGAAGAGGTAACTCTGGGACCCCTGCACTCAGTGTTAGCTGCTTTTGGCAGCTTCTTAGCATGTTTTTA
>NW_027211692.1:740000-750000 GCF_022749685.1 Semicossyphus pulcher
AAGGGGCGGAACGTCAATACTGCGGCTCCACCAGCCGATCTCTGCTGCACACGCTCTGGATACAGATGATGGCAGCGCCCGTTCCGGGGGAGTTTAGCTTCATTTAAGTACAACAAGGAGGAGGAGACAAGTCGGCCATCTTTTATAGAGTCTCTGAGTGATTCGTACATATCAAAAATGAATATGCTATTTTAGGCTCCATATGTGAAACGGTTGGTTCACATGTAGGAGATGCTGTTGTGATATCTAAAATGTGAGATCGACACTCGTAGTGCCATATTACCCCTCTAGAAGATGGCGCTCCCAGGATGCAGGCCTGCTTGTGGTACCTAAAGTCTCTAAGAGTAGTGTTGGAGGTAGAGCCTTCAATCATCAGGCCCCCCTCCTCTGGAACAATCTACCAGTCAAGGTCACACAGCTGGTTAACCTCCCTCCTCCTCCTGAGCTGTGTCTGATGAACTCTCCTGCTGCTTCCAGCTCCTTGAGGCTGACCAGTGCCCAGTGTGCTGAGCTGTGAGCTCGGATCAGTACCAGGATTTCTCTGATGGACACCAACTACACGTTCTGTTTCAGCTGTGGAGCGCCTGTCCATCTGTCTCCGCTGAGTGGCAGTTTCACTGTATCTAGCAAGTCACAGGTGGGCTGAGATCTGTCTCACTACAGCGCTATGAAGCCACAACAAACATGTTACTGAGATTTAATGACAATAAACAGGCTGAGAGGATGCTGAGAGAACTACATCAGGAGGCAGGGTTGTAGAGAGGCTGAGGTCATGTTTTGTCAGGTCTGTCTGTGAGACGACAAGAAAACTACTTTAAAATGAGTGTTTTTTGAATGGAGTTTGGTTGGACTGTTTCTGCTGCAACATCAGGAGAATCTAACCTCAAAGCAATCGTGGGACAAAGGGACTAAACCTCGCTTTGAACATCCAACCAGGTACCCCGACCTCTGACCTGCAGGTGTGCAGAAAACTTCAACCTTAAAGTTACACACCAGATGACTTACAGCCAACATTAGTCCATCGGGCGGCCATGTTGGATCCACTTTGACTTCAGGTGTTCTTCTACACCTCACTGAGCTGACACTGAAACTGTCACATGTTCGATTCTCAGTTTCAAAGCTTCTTGCCGCCATCAAGTGTGAAACGTGAAGATCTCAGAGTCACAGAAACATGAGGACAAAAACATTCATTCATTCATTTATATCAAACAATTTCAGCAGCTTGTTCTGATTCAGACTCGTAAAGAGGTTTAGTCGGGACCCGGACCCGGTGTCCTGAAAGCTGAGTAACCAAACTAAAGCAGCTCATTACATCTAATCAGGTAATCAGTGATGTAATAACCTGATTACTGCATTACTGTCTCCATGCTTCCTGTCTGCACTATCAAAATAAAGGCATAAATGATTGAAGAATAAGCACCAGTGTTCTGCTCACACAGACGTCACAGCGGTTCTGACAGAACGTTATGTAATGTTACAACAACACAGTGTGTGGTTCTCCTATCAGAACGTGCACACACATGAACACGCGCACGCACACACTCCCCTGTGTGTGTGTTTAAAGGTTCTGTGAGGATCGACAGCAGCAAAACGATGTGAAGAAAGCAGAACACACGTTCAGTCTTACCTTGTTCCTTTATCTCCCATCCTGACGACAGACGAGCCGACGGCAGCCGGACACCGAGATGATGGAGGAGGAGGATGGAGGGATGCCGTCACCGTGGAAACTGAGGCAAGGATGTCTCTCTCTCTCTCTCTCTCTCTCTCTCTCTCTCTCTCTCTCAGGAAGTCGTCGTCATGCCGTCAGATTCTCCACAGCGGGAGGAAAAACCTCCATCTGAGCTCCGCTTCTGACACGCTGCCCCTCCTCCCCTTTGAATCTCTCTCTCTCTCTCTCTCTCTCTTCCTCCTACCCATCCCCCACCTCCCCCCCCACCCCCCCTCAGACTCATTAGTAGAAAAATGTGTTAAAACAAGAAAACACCCAGAGGACAGACTTTATTTCAGCCTGACATTAAAATCACAGCTGGACTCTGACCTCTGCCGTCCCTCCATCGCGCTTCAGCTCATAAACATATAATCATTATTAATTGATAATGTTAATGGATAAATATTCATCTATAATTAAGCTCTAAACTGAACAGATGTTCCAGAACCAGAACTCAAACTGCATCAGAGATCAGAGCTCCTGTATGGAGGCTCAGATGGGACAGTTTTCAGTGCTGTTGTAAAAACACAAAACGTTCAGCACCGGGCTGAAAATGACCCACAGTGCAGTAATGTGTTTGTCCTACAGAGGCTACCGTACTGCAGCTTAATGTAAACAGGAAGCGGTTGAACACAGTGAGAGCCACAGACTGTATGCACATGGCCTCCACTGGTTTTAAAGCAGTGTGATCCTATAGAAGTCTATGAGAACATGCTCCTCCTCCTCTCCTGATGTATTCCCTCAGTAAACATGTTCCTAATGACTTTATGGTCTCAGTCTCTAGTTTCAAGTCTTCTTCAACACAGCATGATGTTCATTTAGTCACTGATGCTCCTATTGAGAGTCACACAGACCAGGAAGAGGGGAGGGTTTAGGGCGGGGCTACCTGTGAGTGACAGGTTGTTACCATGGTGATATGTAACCTGGATAGAGATGACACAATGCATAGCAACAGTCTAATCTCATATTGTCACTTCAGGCTCAAAAAAACAAGATGGCGAAAATGTGTGCAGCAGTGAAACAGGCTGTAATGGCTGCAACATAATCCTTGATGGGTCAAAGGTCGTCCACTAAAAGTTCTTGTTGTTTCCACTGACAGGCTCAGATTGTTATTCTAAGTGTGTGACAACATGACAGAAAGGATCCCTACAGAGATAGACCTTTTAGTTACAGAGGAAGATGATTGTTTTAACCACACACAGACGTTACATCGCTCTCTGCACATACACCAGACTCCATTCATAAAAACACTGATTTTACCTTTCAGGACTTTTTGTTATTATGTGTACAAATATGTACAAATTAGAGATGTTTCGGTCCTGAACGATTCGTTCAAAAAGAACGAATCTTTTCAGTGAACGGAATGATCCGTTCACTTTCATGCATCAAAGTCGTTCCTTTCGTTCACTTGGCTCCGCTCGCGGCTCCCCACTTCTTGTTTTAGGAAACCAGACTGATTGATGTTAGCACGAGCCAATTGCGTTTCAGAGGAGGGCTGTTTGTATCACATCTAATGTATCAAATCACCATCATTGGTTAGGAGAACGACTGAACGTATCGCTTGACCGATCGTCTCTCTCTCTCTCTGTCTCTCCCTCGCTCTCGTTCACTGAACGAAGACCATTCTCGTTCACTGAACGAAGCGAGCGACCCGATTAGGTGCATCTGTGTATACAGGTCAATTCACAGATGTGTAAACCACTGACAGATGAACACAAACTAAACTATGTTTATTTATTTATTTAGAAATTATAATGTCAGAAGGTTTTGTAATGGGCAAGTTGGGCCAAGTAGACCAGTAATGCAATGGGAGCCGTATTTTTCGTGAACGAGTGAGAGTGAGTGAGTTACGGGTAAACCGGAAATGTCACTGAACGACCTGGTGAACGAATGTAATGAACGAATCGTTCAGCTGAACGAGATCTGAAGATCCGGGTCACTGAAGTGAACGAGAGTTGACATCTCTAGTACAAATATATGGCGAAGGGAAAAGGACAACATTAAGACTATTGAGAGGCCGAAGGAGGCTCTATCCTTTGACTGACCAGTCTAGCCAGTAGCCGATCCAGTGGGTTGCTATGTTAGACGCATGACTTGCCGCCCTGGTTGAATGAATAGGCGGCTTCTCATTTACCAGCGCCGGCCTCTCCGGTACCAGCGCTGGCTTATCATTGGCCAGATCAGCAGATGGCTTCAGCAAGGACAGAGCCTCCTTCGGCCTCTCAATAGTCTTAATTTTGTCCTTTTCCCTGCCCCATACAAATATTGTGTTGGATCTGAACTAACCATTTAAGTCACACAAAACACAAACAAATCCATTATGGCAGCAGTAGAGCAGCAGCTCCTGTGTTCTGTGAGGTAAAATTTCTGTGCTTGTCGATGGAGTCTGGTGTGTTTGAAGAGAGCGATGTAAAGGCGGTGTCTGGATCATGTTGCAGCCATGACAGCCTGTTTCAGGGCTTTAGGATGGAACAATCTTAAAACGTTTTCTACCAATTATTAATTTAGAGCGCAGCTTTAAAGACAATCTGCACTGTGATCACTTTCTGCGTCAGTCAGATCAAAGACGCAGCTGCTTCCTCATTAATCACCTCAGTGTGAATCCGCCTGCAGCCTCATCGTCACCTCGTATTTTTAAAACTCCACGATGAGATTTCAACAGCTCGAACAACATCATCACGTCATAAAGAAAACGCCGAGAGACGAGACGAGAGAATGAAGGTCAGGAAAAAGAGTTTATTAAAAACGTTTTGTTCATCACTCACAGCAGCAGCACACATTAGAACATGTTCTAAAAACATGTTCAAACTTTAAACCCTCAGAGACAAACTGCTTCAGTCACACTTTAAATGTCATCACTGTTAGCAGACAACACGACCTGGGCTAACTGTGATGGTCTCTGACTCCATTAGTAAAATGTCAGTTTGGCCTCATCTCAGGCAAACATGAAAATAAAGCTTTGTTATTTCTGCAGTTTGAACTCTTAAAGGGGTCAGATGAGGAGATCAGACCCCTCGCTGTGTCTCTGTCCACAGGAAGCTGCTTGTTTAAAGGTGAAACATTTTTATTTCTTTCCCTCTAACTTTGGATTGAGCCATGCTAGCTGTTTCCAGTTGTAATGCTAAAACCGTCTTACAGTGAAGTGATGCCCTCAGTTTGGACCGACAGGCTGGTCTGACAGCAGCGTGACCAAAACAAAATCAGACCAATCAAGAGGTTGTCTCTGAGCTCAGGAAACAAACTGAATAACATTTTCACACATTCCCTCGTTTCAATAAATGGTCCCTTTAAAAATCTCCTGAAGGTCACAAAAGGTCAAAACCAGTGAGCAAAAACAAGCACAATAATCTCATCAATAAATAACAGACCAGCGTTTCAAAGAGAAGAAGAGACAAATAAACTGATGTTGGTGTAAAACTTGTTTCCCTTTGACTGCGAGGAGCCTCCGAACATCCTGTTAGCAAAGTGTCGTTAAGATTCTTTATAAAGGAAACAAACACGTTTATCAACGACATAGATGAACCAGGGGACAGAAAACAACCGAACCAAGCAACAAAGGAAGAAACCATCGTTACTAGTGTTTTATTAAGAGTATCTATGTGTGTTTACAAACTTGCGCGTCTGTACCACGCTCTGCTGCGTGCCTTTACCGCGCTCAGCTGTGCTTCTGTACCGCGCTCTGCTGTGTCTTTACCGCGCTCTGCTGTGCTTCTGTACCGTGCTCTGCTGCGCTTCTGTACCGCGCTCTGCTGTGTCTTTACCGCGCTCTGCTGTGCTTCTGTACCGCGCTCTGCTGTGTCTTTACCGCGCTCTGCTGTGCTTCTGTACCGCGCTCTGCTGTGTCTTTACCGCGCTCTGCTGTGCTTCTGTACCGCGCTCTGCTGTGTCTTTACCGCGCTCTGCTGTGTGTCTGTACCGCGCTCTGCTGTGTCTTTACCGCGCTCTGCTGTGCTTCTGTACCGCGCTCTGCTGTGTCTTTACCGCGCTCTGCTGTGTCTTTACCGCGCTCTGCTGTGCTTCTGTACCGCGCTCTGCTGTGTCTTTACCGCGCTCTGCTGTG
This sequence comes from Semicossyphus pulcher, assembly GCF_022749685.1. Taxonomy (NCBI): domain Eukaryota; kingdom Metazoa; phylum Chordata; class Actinopteri; order Labriformes; family Labridae; genus Semicossyphus; species Semicossyphus pulcher. The sequence goes on from NW_027211692.1 coordinate 745,769, forward strand.
TCTTTACCGCGCTCTGCTGTGCTTCTGTACTGCGCTCTGCTGTGTGTCTTTACCGCGCTCTGCTGTGCGTCTGTACCGCGCTCTGCTGTGCGTCTGTACCGCACTCTGCTGCGCGTCTGTACCGCACTCTGCTGCGCGTCTGTACCGCGCTCTGCTGCGTGCCTTTACCGCGCTTCTGTACCGCGCCCTGCTGCGCGTCTGTACCGCGCTCTGCTGTGTGCCTTTACCGCGCCCTGCTGCGCCTCTGTACCGCGCTCTGCTGCATGCCTTTACCGCGCCCTGCTGCGCTTCTGTACCGCGCTCTGCTGCGTGCCTTTACTTCACTCTTTACTGTGTTTTTCCTCCTCAGCCTGCTACCTTTGCAACATTTTACTGTATTGAAATGGAAAATCAACGTTTGAAAGTGTGACGAAGAGACGACCCTGACTCTGAGGTTTGTTTGCGTCATTGGTCATTAATCAGAGTTTTAAATGAACGACGACACGCATCAGATCAGATGTTACGGCAGCTCATAGAAAGGGATGTTAGTCAGCCGGTTTCATGTCGATGTGTTGAGACTTCAGAGCCTCCGGCCGTCGACTCTTCTCTTTGAAGCTGCTGACTTCACTCTTCAAAGACGAGAGGCCAAACAGAGGCTTAATGCGGACGCCTCTTAAATGTAAATTCACCTCTGAGAGCTGCAGAGCTGCAGAGGAGTCACACTTCAGCTCAGAGGAAGAACCACAAACTGATTTGATTTGGAAGCATCGGCTCTCAGACAGCTTTCGTTCTTCTTCACTCCTGATTTTGGAACATTAAAGAGCGTTCGGTGTGTGTTCAGAGGGTGGACAGCTCTGCAGACACCAGACTTGATCCTCAATCAGACTGTAACACTGCTGTTCAGACATCATCTGCAGATCGACTCCTCAAATCTAAAACGTTTGCAGTTTTGAGGTCTGATAAAAGGAGGTATGCAACTGACAACAGTCTGTGGTTGGTTGTAATGACTCTGGACCCTTTTTAAACCCACAGGAGCCTCATGCAAATATATCATGAACCAAACATGTGCCCTTTGCTCCGCATCTGAGGAAGCTTGCTGTATTTTTGTACTCAGAATAAAAAGTTATTTTAGTCTGGAAATTATTTTACATTATTATTTTTTTCATAACCTGCATAACTGCGTCACCTTACGTCACATTACAGCTGAACCTATTTATGCATAATACTACTTAATGGTGTTTGTGTGTTTAATTACCGTACTGTCTCATGACTTTTTCTTTATCCATCCCATAAGTTTATGTAATATGGTGTCACCATGTTCATGAGTACACTCACACACAAGGAGAGCACAGCTGGAACCTCTATCAGTTCCAGTATTATTTTTTACCTCTTTTTCAATGTTCTTCTTAGCGTGTTGTAGAATGAACCGGATGACGGTTGCATGCTGTAACATATCAAAGTTGTTCTTTATACTGGAGTGAATGTAAGGTAAGTCTGTGTGGAAAGATTTTTGGTCTCAGGTTTCCCTTTGTTCAAGTTACGCAGCATGTACAGTGAAGAACCCTTGGTGCTGGTAGAAGCATTCATGTTTCCCAGTTCTGTGAAAACGCAGAAAGTTGTACATCCCTGTTGTCCAAACAAAACAGCTAAAAAACAAAACAACATAAAACACAAATATTCCTTTTGACAGCTCTGAGATGAGTTTGATTCTGAAGGTGAGGCGTGAGTGTGAGGTGCAGCCGTGACAATGTGACCTCGTTGTATTTTGGTTGTTTCAGATGTCGCTCCAGAGGACAGCCAGCCTACTTTTATCCACACTGACGACATATTCACCGGACAGAGACCAGGACACGGCACTGATGGATGAGCTAATGAGAGAGAGGACAGGGGTTATTAAAGAAACAGTACAACATTTACTGTACACATATCCTTTTATTCTCTGAGAAACTGTGGAATCCCTCAGGGAAGCGTCCTGGGGCCATTATTGTTTAACTAAACACTATAGTGATTTACATAAACACTTAGAGTCCATATATTCATCATTGATTACACTGACCATGTTTTATTTTTTTTCCAGTATACACCTTCATCCATGTATCGTGTGACAAAAAACAAGCAAAGAAACTGGAAATGAGGGCTGTCAGACAAGTTCTCTGAGGTGGACTGTAGACTACGAAACAATCATTTAAAATGTCTTGGGTTTTTTTTGCTACATTTGTTTGTATAAACTGTGAAACAATGTTTTTTTCAACATTGAGCTGCTTTATTATCGTGTTTTGAGGGATCTGCCCTGAAGATGTGCACAGATGTTTTATAGCCACCTGTCTGAGTTCCGGACAGCTTTATACATCAAATCTAAAAGAATCACATGTCGGACTTTCAGCTGAGTTTGTGCTGAAAAAAGGAAACCAGTCATGTAGCGGAAGATTTCACTGGTTATGATACAGACTGAAATGAATCCTGATGACTCTGTATGACCTACCAAAGCACACCAGACCATCAGCAACAACATTGATTATTTCTTTATAAATGTATGCCTGAAACTGCTTTGGGGGGGGCTGCCTTTGTTTACATTTTCCAGTGCAAAAATGTAAAATGAGTGATACATACGACTGTTACAGAAAGCAAGAGGAGATTTATCGTTAAAACTTGTACAGGACAAAATCAGCTAAGAGAGAACGGCTTTGTCCACAGGGGGCGCCAACATCAACACAAATCAAAAGGAAACATAAAAAAAATTATGTTTTCTTATTTTCAATAATTACATCCCTCAGGGAAGCGTCCTGGGGCCTCTGCTTTTTCTATGAAAACCTCATGATTGAAAATTAAATGTAAAAAATCTTCCTAAACTTGTTTGGTGGTGACTGATCGATTCATGGGTTACCTGTGTTTGTCAGGTAGCCGTGTCTCCAGGTGGCCGGAGGAGACGTTCCAGATGTAAACGGCACCGTCTGCCGAGCCAGCTGCGAGAAAGCAACCGTCCGGACTAAAGAGAGAGAACGTCAGGTTAGACTTATGTTTAACTAAACAGGGTGATACATGGAACCGGGACCGTGTGAAGGACCACAGAACCTGGCCTGAAACCAGTGGGTCACTTCATGGTACTCTAGTATGGGGCTGGGCGCAGGTTTCACTATCTTGAATGTACCTTTATTCGAAATATCTCCTTTATTGGAGATGCTACATGACATTTTGAATTAGCCTGCTGAGCTAACTGACATTAAGCAAAGTTACCAGCTGGGTTCAGTTTTGTCGAGACTTTAAGATTTGCAAGTCAAAACTACGTCTTTGTGTCCAAGTCAAGACCATCGACTGTGTCGTTGTAACATGCACACAAACTCTGAAATGAACAAATGTAGGAAATTAATTTTGATAAAAATAATGTTTAGAATATTTCTCAGAACATCGCTCTGTTTCTCATTCAGGTCTTTCCAGGAAATGTGCGCGGCGTTAAGGAACAAATGGACCCATAAAATCAGGTATTGCCAAGCTTCCAGTAACAGTCCTGATGTGAGACATGAAGCAGGCCTGTATCCTGTGAATTTGAACACATTAAAGTTTCATGGCTCCAACTGAGAGCAGTTATGATGATTTAGCAGCTGTGCCTGATTGGTTCAGTGTGGAACCTCAGGGAGAACCCAGCAGGGAACCCTGACTCACTCTGTCTGTGTGTTTGGGTAGAAACACATTTATATATTTAGTGTTTCAGTCAGAGCCCAAAGCATCCTGCTGTTGTCATGGAAACTGCAGAAAATTAAGCACGCAGCATCACTTGCTCTCCGTCTCTCAGTTCATCACTGTGCTCTCATCATGCTATCCCTCCTGCTCCATCATTTCAGCCACTTTAAGAGAATGTTTAGATGAACACAGGAAACCAGGTTACTCAGAGAACTCAGGTTACGTAGATAAACACCTCCAGGATTAAAAACTGTTGAAGGTAAAAACCTGTTTAAGGAATTTCCCATCTGGTATTTTTAAACCTGGGACATATTGTGAAATATATTTGGGTCTAATGACTCACAGGCACAAAAGGTTTTAGGAACGCTCCAGTAGATTGCAGCCCTGAAGTGCGTCGGTGCTAGGTAGGCCAGAAACCACAAACGGCCATTGCAGAACCCGGCAACCGTCCACAACTGCTTCATTTGTGTGTTCTCGTGCGACTTCGCTGTTTACAATGATTAGTTCAGATCCAACACAATATATGTGAAACACTCAGTAACACAAACAAACTGATTGAGGCAGCAGGGAACTAG